>NC_045678.1:31819786-32119786 GCF_003331165.1 Xiphophorus hellerii | reverse complement strand
GAGAGTCCTGGGAGGGAAGGGGTTAAAAAATCATTACTGCTGATGCAGCCTGGACCTGCAGAGGACAGCGGTTCTGATGGGTCCGTCCGGGTTCTGAGACCAGCTGATGTCCTTTCTGTCTTCCTTCCTTCCTTCCTTCCTTCCTTCCTACCTTCCCTCTTTCCTTCCTACCTTCCTTCCTTCTTTTCTTCCTTCCTTCCTTCCCTCTTTCCTTCCTTCATTCCTTCTTTCCTTCCTTCCTTCTTTCTTTCCTCCCCTCCTTCCTTCCTTCTTTTCTTCCTTCCTTCCTTCCTTCCCACCTTCCTTCCTTCCTTCCTTCCTTCCTTCCTTCCAGCAAACATTCACTTCCAGCATTCAGCTGAGCTGGTCAAGAGCCTGGTGAAGGCCGGAGCCAACTACTCCATGCAGGTACCCCCACATGCTAACAGGCTGCTGCTAACAATGTCGAGCTAACAGGCTAATGAGGAGCGTTCTCCTCGTCTCCTCAGATCTACCCTGATGAAGGTCACTTCCTGTCGGCGCCGAGTCGCCAGCACTTGTTCTCGGCGCTGAGCGGTTTCTACAGGGAGTGTCTGAAGGAGGAGCTGCTGCCGCTGCCCGACGAAGACGAGGAAGAGGAGGAGTGACAGCTGCCGGTTCTCCGCTTGGACTCAGCCGCCGGAGCTGCTTCGGCCCGAACGAGCTCTTTGTTGTGTGAATGTATAAATATGTGGACATGAAGGACAGCGGGACGCCGCGGGGACAGCAGGGGGCGTCCTCGCCTCTAGCATAAACTTCTTCTTCTTCTGGATCGCTCACGATCCCAGCTAAGCACACGGAGAACTTCCTACGTTTGTTCCAGGTTCTTCAGACTGCAGCCCTCCACACCAAACACGTGCACCACCGCCGCACTGGTCTCCATGGAGACAGTGACACCGCCATCACCGCACGACAAGATGGAGCTCCACCTGACGCCAACACCGTAAACCGATGGGAGCAGCGCACTGATGAAGAAACAACGCCCTGTTAGCCTCCAGTTAGCATCAGATTTCACATCCTGTTAGCATCAGCTGTTAGCCTCCAGTTAACCTCCTATTAGCTTCAGCCCTTAAAGGGACAGTCCTCCTGACAAACTGGGTTTCTGAGCTGTGACCTTCTGCTGACCTTGGATGTCTGGGATGAAGAAGCGAAGCTTCATCTGCAGGTTCTGCTGCAGAACCAGAACCAAAACCAGAACTTTCTCATTCTGGACCCATCAGTTGTTGACATCAGAACTTCAGCCTCGAGAGTTTTCAGACAACCGGCCGATCTGACCTTTAACCTTCATTATTGTAATAATCATTCCACAGTCCGTTTCCTGCAGTGAAGCAGCGAATCAGAACTGAGTCAGTAGTTACAGTCCAGTTCCAGAACCAAAGGTCCAGTTTGGTTGTGCAGCCGACAGAAACCAGCAGAGAGTTCTGTCAGAAAACACACCAGACTAAATAATAATATTAATAATAATAATCAGTGGTGGGCTGTGCTAGCTACAAAGCTAGCTGCGCTAACTCTAACGCACAAATCATAGCCAATGTTTCTGCTAACGCTAAAGTGCTAACTTCAATTGAAATTATATTATCCTTTAAAACACCAAAACCTTCCAATTTAATTTGGGCATAATTTAAATGTTCTGTTATTGATATTGTATTTGTTTCTAGTTTTGTCCATTTTATTTGTTTCTGTATGTTTCTTGGTTTTTTTGTTACAAAACATGACAGGAAGCGGAACTGGCGTCACCTACTTCAAAATAAGAGCATGAATGTAAATGTCTAAACTTGATAAATTATTATAATAATCAAAACATCAACACAGATGTTGAACTTCAACAAAAAGTTTCTAAAACAGACAGAAAAATGTATCTTAAAAAAGTTAAGTGCACAAATGCTAAATAGAAAGTTAGCTCGACTGTTAGCCGATTAGCTCCATTTTGTCATAGATAGTAAAATGTAATTATCTACCAATATATTGGAATTAGACAGCAGAGAAAACAATAAAAAATAAAACTAAGATTTTGATTTTTCTAAAATCATCATGTAAGTTCCACCTTTTTGAGTTTTCTATCATGTAATAAACACCTGGAGTGTTTCCTTGATCGCAGGCTTGCTGCTCGAGAACTGGACCAGTTAAAGTAACGGATAATGTGGAAGGACAGCAGCGAGGTTTAAATCTGGTCTAATTAAACCTCCAGACTGACCCAGTTCCATCACAGCCCAGCCAGCCGTCAGCTTCACTGAGCAAGCACACGGCGACAGTGGAGACGAACAGTTTGGACAGGAGGCCTCCAGCTGCCTGGCTCTGCTTTAATGTAGGTGTCATGGGACTGACAGCCAATCACACACCAGCTCCTGAACACCTGAGCAGACATGAACCAAGCTGCTGCTGCTGCTGCTGCAAGGTCAAAGGTCACGTCCAAACAAATCTGAAAGGAGCATCAGTTTATCACTTCCACCAACAACTCTTTGTATATTTGTAATAAAAAATAAAAGGTCAAGTATGGGGCAACATTTGGGCCAAAATTAAGACAACAGCCCACCCAGCTGTAGCTACTTCCTGTAACGATTAGCATGTCTAGGCTAGTCACTTGCTGAGTTAAATTTTTTTTTGTTTCAGAGAAAACTTTATTAAAAAAATGGGTTGACATTCTTTTAATTTTGGCCCTGATGGCGCTCCGTATGCTGGAAGACGTCAGGTCCAGCTGCTGGATCAGAACCAGCAGCTGGACCCAAGAGCTGGGTCAGAACCGGCTTAATTTTTAGTTTAGCGCTTTAGCTAACTTTGAAAACGTTTAGCACACTTGGCTTCCTCTAAATGTAATTTTTCTGGATAAATTATAAGGCGCTAATTTACTTTGTGGTTTTTGTAATAAAGTTGAAGGTCCAGCTGCTGATTCTGACCCCGCTGCTGGTTCTGGTCCAGCTCGCCGCGACACACAGCCCAGATTAATCGGATTTTCTCTTTAATCTGCACCTACTCAGGCTCTCCAGAGGTGGCGCTGCAGTCTGTGTTATTCCGATATGGATGGCAGGTTCGGATGAATCTGGTGTGGAGCCGTTTGGGTTCTGGGCGGTTCTGGACGGTCCGGACCGCCAGTAGAAGCAGGTTGTGGTGTCTTCAAACTAATCTGGATCACTCCATGGACTTCCGGCAGCAGTTCCGGTGTTTGCATGTCCCTCGCGGGGAGCCGTAGTTTTGTACAGCGGAGTCCAGAGAACAGAAATCTATTTTCAGATTCCCAGAGATTCAGTCCGTGATTCTCCTGGATTCTTGTATATTTCTTATTGTTTCCTTTGGGCGGTTGGTTGATTTTCCTCCTAGGACGGATTTTGTAATTTTGCTTGTTCCGGTTCTTTTTGCTGTACTGGGTCGGGTTGGGTCGGGATTATTGTGATTGTCCTCTGGTGATGATTATAAATGAATAAAAAATGTAAAACTTTGGACCTGGTCTGTTCTGCTCTACTCCCGGATCAGCACCAGTTTCCACACCGTGATGGGAACATTGACCCAAACTGGGCAGATTGGGAGGATCCTTCAGTCCTAGTGGCCTACTCAAAGTCAAGACCATGCGTTAACTGAGATGCTGCGGTGAGTTCAGGCTTTATTCTGGTCTGTGTTTCACATTAAAGCTCCAGGATATGACATCAGAGTTCTGTCTGCCCAGGCGGCCATCTTGGAATCAACCTGAGAAAGTTTGATGGCAGGAAGAACTGGCTCAGATTCTTATAATCAACATTTCTACTAAAATAGCCTCACTTGTTTGTGATGATAGAAGTCGGCTCTTTTTAAGAGAACTCACTTTGGAAATATTCAAATTAGTCAAATTTTCTCTACATTCATGACAAACTGACACTTCCTGTCGAAGCAGAAGGCCACAGCCTGGATTTAAAGCCAACAAAGGATTTGGAGTGGCCTAGTCAAAGTCTGAACTGAGGATTTTGGGGATGTTGAAGAGATGGAAACAAAATGGATTGAAAATTTTCCTGATTAAATCATCGCCTGAGGTTTGGTTTCCTGTCCTGTGTGAATATTTTATTGATTCTTGAAAGACTCCCTGGGGTGTGAATACTTTTCCCAGCTTGCTCAGAAACACAGCCATGGATTTGAACCATCAACCTGCAGAAACCAACTGGGACATAACTGGAGTTGGACGAAACCAGAAAGATTTTCCAGTTTATTTCAGAACCCGACAAGAACAAGTAAAGCCCAGGGTCAAAGGTCAGATAAACACTTCCTGTTCCTGTGTTCTGGGGCGATCAGCCGGAGCCTGATGGTGTCCGCGACCGGCTGCCGAAGCCATAATCCAGATTAATTTCTCCTCAGCAGGAAGAACTGTTTGAATCATAACTTCCATCTTTTATTACAAACATTTTTCACATTATGGGCTTTTATTCTGAAAATAAAAACAGATTACAGGAAAGAACAGGAAACTCCCACCACTCTAGCTCATCCGGCAGCGTGGCGCCGCGTTCTGGTTCCGATGGTTCGGGCCACAAACAGGAAAATCTCAGAATTCCTTCATTTTCTGCAGCAGGACATTTAAGGAGACGGTTGAGTCGTCAGCCGACTGACTGACAGAAAACTCTTTGCCTAGAACCAATAATTAAAAATGGAGCAATTTTAATTGATATGGAAAGTATTTCTGCAGCAAAGGAGAGACGAGGCAACCTGGTTTTCTACCTTTGTTAAACCTCATGAGGACGACAACTGAACTGTTTGAATCTTTGTCAAATGTTTTAATTACATTAATACATTTATTTCCATACCAAATAAATCTGAAGCTTTGAACATAAATTAATGTTCTATCATGAATTTATGATAGAAAATCATACATTTTCTATGATTACAAGCTGAATACTTGTAATCATTATTTATTTTTTATCGGCCTTAAAATATCAAGACTTGGATCTTTTCTGGGTTTGGGAACGAGATGGATGACATTTTGATTCATAAAGTTAGACAAACTTTTACTAATAGTTCTGAAAACCCTGATGGCTCGTTGTTTATGTTCTGTTGTTTTTATTGTTCTGTTGTTTTTATTGTTCTTTATGTTCTGTTGTTTTTATTGTTCTTTTTGTTCTGTTGTTTTTATTGTTCTTTATGTTCTGTTGTTTTTATTGTTCTTTTTGTTCTGTTGTTTTTATTGTTCTTTATGTTCTGTTGTTTTTATTGTTCTTTTTGTTCTGTTGTTTTTATTGTTCTTTATGTTCTGTTGTTTTTATTGTTCTTTATGTTCTGTTGTTTTTATTGTTCTTTATGTTCTGTTGTTTTTATTGTTCTTTTTGTTCTGTTGTTTTTATTGTTCTTTTTGTTTGGTTCTATTGTCTCTTCTGTTTCTCGGCCTTTTCAGGTTTTTCAGATCTGAGTACATCTGATACCGATACCATGTTTGTTGATGTTAATAAATACATTTTCTTAAAACAAATTAACAATAAAAATAGAATTTCTGCAGCAGGAAGCAGGGTCGCATTTTGATGACATCATCAGAGTCCAGCTGCACTCTCTGGAGGCTAACGCTACCAGAATGTTCTGATGATCCAACAATAATAAATAACAATGAATAATAATAAATAATAAAACTGAATAACAATAATAATAAAATGTAATAATAACTAATAACAGTATTAATGAGCTAAAGTTCTGCTGCAGCTGTTGGGAGGTGGTTATTTTTCATTTCTGGTGTTTCTTTCTTCTTTTAAATGTGACATAAAGACTGAAGTGACATCAAAAGGTCGTGATCCTTTGAGGCATCAGTCGTCCTCTTTAGACGTCTCCATGGCAACAGCCGCCTCCTCCTCAAAACAGCGTCTGAAGAAGCTGAGCAGCGAGGCTAGCATGTAGCGCCGACTCTTTACTCTGACGAGATGGTGACCTTCATCTGGGAAGATCTGGACACACACACACACACACACACACACACACACGGATCAGAGGTTTATTAGTATCTGCTCTGCTGGAGGACAGAAACCAGCTGGGCGGGTTTCTACCTGCAGGGTGTAGTTAAAGTTTCGGGCTGAAAGCAGCTGGACCAGCTCTGCTGAATGCTGGAAGTGGACAGAGGCTGAAACAGAGAACATTGTTAATCATAATAATAATAATAACAATAATAACACATAGTATTCAGCTCTTATAATAAATTAAGTCTTATAAAGACTGAAATTCGACTAGAAAAATAAAACTATAACTAAAGAGAGTGATTAAATAAAAAGTATGAAAATAATTAGATGAAACAAATAATAATAAAGAAATAAGAAATAAAGCTAAATAAATATGCATTTATGTGGCACTATGAAAGTCAAATTAATCAAAATAGTAGCCCCCCATTTTATTTTTATATCCAAAGTAACTTACAGTGAGAAGCTATCATTAAAATCTATTTTAATTAAAATGTATCATGAGTTTCGCCAGCAGAGGGCGCTCACAGCCATGTGCACCAGTGGTTGACGCTCTGGCCGGCAGAAGAAGTTGAAACAGCTTAGAGCAGAACAAGTCCACCTCGCTGCAGCAAACAGGAAGGGGCGGGACGGACCCTGTCAGTCTCAGACCTTCTTTAGAAGTGGGACCATTGCACTCCAGAAGTGAAGGGGGCGCTGTTTCCTATATTATCCGCGGTCTCCCGTTTTTATTTTCTTCTGAAATCTGATATATCTTCACCTTTAGGAAGGATTTTCACTCTCAGCATGTATTTGAACTTTTCTCTTTTATTTACTTCAGTGCAGCTCACAGTTTTTAACAGATTCTGTAGCTTTCTGTGAACTTCTAAATCTGCTCCTTAGTCGCATCTTTTCGGGCCTGATACTGCCTCTAGTGGCGTGGAGGTGGTAACACAACTAATATAATTACATTACTAAATCAGAATACCACAAAGTCTTTATAATTCATTATTAATTCTGGCATTACTGGAACAGTAAAAAATCAATTATCTTATAAAACACCATATTTTTTTCTTAAGCATTTTCTTAAGCATGTAGAGCTAATTACATGACATTTAAACAATAATTTTATACATTATAAATAATATCTATATATCTCCATCAGTTATAGGAGGAACAAAAGAAATAAAAAACATGAACAACAACATGATCAACTATAATAAAAATACCATTTGCAATGTATACATAAGAAATTTAATTGAGCAAAAGTTAATAAACAAATGAATTAGGTTCACAGAAGAGTAATAAATCTGGTCGTTAAACAGATACAAACAAAAATTCACATTTTTGTTTTTACGGTGCCATGTATATTATTCTGAGACTTTTTGTTGGTAGAGTTTTATATATATATATATATATATATATATATATATATACAGTAGTTATATATATAGTTTTATATATAGGAAAAAAATAAGATGGAACTATTTAGTCTATCGACTCTAAAACGATACATCATATTCATAGAATCACATTATCAACTATTTGTGAATAGAGCAGATTAACAAGCTATAGGTAAATGTTGTTTAGTTTGGTTATGAATAATTATTGCACTGTCAATAAATGATTTCTAAAAGATGTTCTTAGTTCCCAGAGGAAAACAGCAACGCCTTCATGAGCTCAGAGGGTCAAACTGATGAATAAAGAGGATGGACGCTCTCTGCTGAAATATTCCTGCCATCTTTCATGTTCTTTCAGCAAATAGTTGAGACAGAGTTGTTTTTGGTTTCACCACTATTTACCTGCTGTTATACCTGCCATTGAAAGTTTTCTTAAAAGATTGTCTGTTATTCTGCAGCTCATGTGACCAATCCAGACGAGGAGATGAAAAGTTAAAACTTGAGTTAAAATGTTGTTTTAACTTGAGTTGAGTTAAAATTCAAGTTAGAACGTTAAGTTTTAACATTTTAACTCAACAACCCAAAGATCACTGGGTCTTCTAAAAAGATAGAGTCTCTGAGAACAGTTGTTAAAGATACAGCCAGAGTTTTCAGTGTTTTGAGCTGACTGTCCAGGAACGACACAAGGAATTTAATATTTGCCTCAGTTTCAACAGGTTGGCCATCAAGTGAAACTGGAAGCACTTTCAGGTTTTGTTTATCTCATTTAATTAGCTTGACTTCCTTAAGAAAATGAAAAGGTATGTTCTTTTGTGAGGGAATTTATCTTTTACTGTTTCAGTAATGCCGAAATTAATAATAAATAATAAAGACTTTGTGGTATTCTGATGTAATTATATTAGTTGTATTACCACCTCCACGCCACTAGAGGCAGTATCAGGCCCGAAAAGATGCAACTAAGGAGCAGATTTAGAAGTTCACAGAAAGCTAATGAAAGTTAGATACATATGAAGATGCAGACAGTATTATCAGTATTATCAGTGGTGATAATGAGAACTGTAAACTGTTGGGCTATTCTGATAATTGTGTTTTAGGTGAAAGTGTATTGTGCTATTAAGAAAAAGTTGGCCTTTGCTGAGGAAGCAGCTTAGAGCAGATAGTGGGTTGAGAAACAGTAAAAAAATAAAAATAACAAAAAACAAAGACAAGACTAATTCTGATTCAAAAATAGGGGGTGTATTAATTTTATTTATTGTTTTACTGTTTCTCAACCCACTTCACTAACCCTATTAATACATCCCCTATTTTTGAATCAGAATTAGTCTTGTCTTTTGTCTTTGTTTTTTTCTTATGTATATAAACGTGTTTGTTGTGTGCATGTATCTTCTTGCCAGAGGGGGCGCTCTCGTGCCGCTGTGGTCTAACGGGGGGAACGAGTTTCCTGGCTCTGGGCATGCGCGGCTCAGAGTAAACAGCTCTTGCCAGAGTAACGTTGTACCAACTTGCTTCCTCTGTGATCCAGGATTCATCTGCCTGTGCACCGCCTGGTTCTGGCTCAGATTCCAGGTCCGGTGCCGGTAACCCAGACATGACGAGCAGCTGCTCCAACCTGCTGGCTTTGTGTTTTAGAGTTTATTCTAGATAAATATGATACAGTGGAAGTGACCCGGCCCATCATTCTTCGCTGTGCGACACGTATAATCAGAACATAAAACACAATAGCTACATATCCAAATAAAGGGAATATAAATAACTAACAAATACTCTCAAAAGAAAACATGACGCAGAAGAGTATTTCATTAGTAGCTGAACATACTGCTTATTAATGAGCAGTAATTAAAACATTAATCACTGAATAATAGAGAAACAATAAAAGAATTTTTAATTTCTGCCTCTGCATAAAATGCATAATAAGAGAAAACATCTGATGAAACGTTATTTCCACCCCATAATAAACAGGTTTCTATGGTTTCCCGCTGTCGTCTCCTAGCAGCAGGAAATCCTGGAAACAATCAATGGATCTGATCCTGCAGCGCCGAACTGGGACTAAACCAGTAAACCCAGTTAAAACCCTCCAGCTGCTCCAAAACCCAGATAGCAAAAGTTCTGATGGAATTAGAATATTGAAAAGAACTGTTCATCTTCATGAGTCAGTTCCTAAACTGAACTGTTCAGAGATGTGAACAGGACTGTGCTCTGCTCACCGTCGGCCGTGCCGTGGACAATCAGGAAGTCCCGGGGACCGGGCCCTGAGGAGCCCCGGATCAGACTGGACAGCTGGCAGAGAGAAACAGTTAGCATGTTAGCCTGCAGGAAGCACCGTGTCCCTTTAACCTGCAGCTGGAGGACAAACAGGAAGCGCCATCTGCTGTTCCTACCTGGTAGCTCAGATCCGCCTTCACAGGAAAACCAAAGAAGCGCTCAGAACCGGCAGATCCTGGGACGGTCCAACAGAACCAGCAGAGCTCAGTTCATTATTTAGTTTTGATTATTTTGGTTCTGTTACTGGGACTGATGGTTTCCTCACCACAGAGTTTCCAGTTGGTAACTGGAGCCACAGCGACGCCACATTTAATCACTGAGCTGAAGGTCAGGAGAAGGGCGGACGACAGGAAGCCTCCATACGCCTGCAGACACAAAAATATCACACATGTAGATGAATATGCCCCAAAACATGAGTCAATGGTTCTGGAGCAGCAGCAGGTTTGTCACCTTTCCATAAACTCCCACTCGGCTGCGGTCGATGTAGGGAAGCTTCGTCAGACGCCTGACAGGTTAGAATGAGATCAGTTAGACAAACAACCCGATTCACACCGACTGCTTTGTTCTCTTGTCTTTCCAGTTTTGATGAGTGGCTGGAAGCAACGTTCCTCGGTGTTACACCGTCTTTATTCCCCAGGGAAACAGGACGTTTAGAGTTCCTAGTCACATTTATTTAATGGGATCTTTATTGGAGCCATGAAGTTTCTCTCCTGCACAAACGGCTCAGAATCATTTTCAGACTGATGATCTGAAAATGATTACAAAATGAATTGATTTAAAATCTTTTCACACATTTTTATCCAAGTGTGACAGAAATGTTGCATTGTGTCTCTGAAACATCCAGCATGGTTTTACTTCCTGAATGTTATTTTTTAATTTATGTTTCATTAAACTCTTGGAGGCTAATGTTGTAAACTTTGGTAAAATTCCCAAACAGCTAGGCTGGTTTATGTAGAACCACAAATGACTGTTGATGCATATTCTACACAGACCAACGATCATTCTGATCAGATCCGGCACTTGGCTGCCATCTGGTGGTCAGAGTTAGAACCAAATTTGATCATTTGAATTCTAAATACCAAATTTATGTTTTATTTGCGCTGTATTAAAACAACAATACAGCCAATACAAACAAGCCTTGTTTGTTCAAATAGACATTTTATTTTCTAAATAATCATAAATTCAGGCAGGAAGGGCTTAAAGATCTTCCATCAATTTTTACAATAAAAACCAGAAAACAAACCAAAGTCATTTTATCATCAGGCTGAAAAACTCCAGATGCTTTCATCAAACTTTGACTTGTCCTCTATGGATGATAAATAATTAGCATTAGCATGCTATCTGTGTTTAGCTAGCAGAACCTACCGCAGCGCCGCGACCTGGTCCTGAACGTCCACCACCCCCAGGTTCTGGTAGACGGCCTGCAGGACATCCTGACCCCGGCCGGCGCTGCCCCGCCCGTCCACACGGGCCACCACGACCCGATCAGAGCTGACCAGAACCGACTCCCAGCCCAGAGAAAAACGCTCGCTCACCACCCGGCCACCAGGGGCGCTGTCTCTACAGACAAACATGTTCAACAGAAGAATTCAACAGCAAAAAAACTCTGAGGTCAGTGGTGGGAACCGCTGACGGGACAGCTAGCTGCGCTAACCTTAAAGCGCTAGCTATTAACATTAGTTCTGCTATCGCTAATGCGCTGCACATATATGAAATGTTTCTATGAATCTGTTTACCAGCCTGGTTGTTCATGTTGGTGTCGTGTTCCTCCATCTACCGCCTTCATTCATTCATATAAACAGAACTGCTGCTTTACCCACTTCAAAATAAAAGCATGAATATAAATGAATAACTACCTGAAAAATTCCTGACCAAAACGTCAACAGAGACGTTTAACTTTATTTTAACTGAAAGTTTACAAAACAGACAAGAAGATTAGAGATTCAGAAATGATCCAGAAAGATTACTTTAGAGAAAGCTAAGTGCGCTAAGCGTCTTAAATTAGCATTAAGCTAAAAATTAGCTCTGCTATTAGCGCATTAGCAGAGGTAAGCCACCACTGCAGGAGGCAAATTAATAGTTATGTTTTAAACTTTTAAAAAGAGCTTCACTAGTTTTTATATTTAAATGTGTGAATGAAGTGACGGACGTACAGCAGGAGTAACAGCGGATGCTCCGTCGATTCGTCCAGGTCCGACGGAACCAGCAGCTCCAGAACCAATCCTGCACAAGGAGCAGAGAGACAAATTACACCCAAAGACGGTTCTGATGGTTCTACTGGTGGTTTTGATGGTTCTGCTGTGTGCTGGACCTTGCAGTGGACTTGGTCCGGGTTCTCACCAGAGTTATTTATCTGTATGGTTCTCCGGTCCGCCCTTGGTACCGTTCTGTTTGTCAGAACCCGTCTCAGCTCTGCGTTTCTTTCCAGAGTCGTAAATCCTGCCGAGGTTCAGAGAGTCGAGATCGATCAGCGGAAAAAACTTCCAGCAGCACGGCGAGCGGCTGCTCTGATGCTTCCACGCAGGAAGTTTGGCGGTGAATTGAGAGCGGTGGCAGGAAGTGATGATAGCAGCGGCAGGAAGTGATGAGCAGCGACAGGAAGTGATAATAACGGCAGCAGGAAGTGATGAGAGGCGGGAGGAAGTGATGATAGCAGCGGCAGGAAGTGATAATAACGGCAGCAGGAAGTGATGAGAGGCGGGAGGAAGTGATGATAGCAGAGGCAGGAAGTGATGAGCAGCGACAGGAAGTGATAATAACGGCAGCAGGAAGTGATGAGAAGCGAGCTACGGCAGGAAGTGATGATAGCGGTGGCAGGAAGTGATGAGCAGCGGCAGGAAGTGATGAGAGGCGAGCTACGGCAGGAAGTGATGATAGCGGTGGCAGGAAGTGATGAGCAGCGGCAGGAAGTGATGTCAGACTGATTGCAGCTCCGATCTCCCTGCTGTCACAGGGAGCTCAACGCTGCAGTCCTAAATTCTTCTCCTGTGAGGCGGGTCTGAGTGCTACAGATCTATGTCTGTAATACCAGATGTGACCATCTGGGAGTCTGACCGGAACCAGAGAAACACCTGGTGCAGGTCAGTGACCTGAGGGGACTCACTGCTCAGGTCGTCCAGCCGGTGGACGGAGGTCTGAGGAATCCCCGGACCTGCAGGTGACACCCAGAGGAAAGCTGATTATCTTTCATTTTTCCTGATATTCATCCTTCACGTCACTGAGTTATGATCACATTAGTTCACAGCTTTCCTGTTCTGAAATCCTGACCTGCAGTCCAGGATTATTAAAACGTTTCACATTAAAACACAAGTTTAAAAGTTAAAAGGAATTTTTCTACATTTAGGAACAATTAGAGCTTTTTATGAAGCCGCCTCGTGTTTCCCCTCATTACTGTCTAAACAGATTTTCTATTGATAATGCTAATGCACTAACAGCAGAGCTAGCTATTTATTTAGCAGTTCAGCTTGCTCAAAACATTTAGCGTAAATACAGAATAAAAACATTTAAAGAGAAATAAACCTGGAAAACCAGAAAACCTTTACATATGAGCAGCCCTGCTGGTTTACAGTGAGGCAGAAGCAGGTTGCCAGGTTTTCAGGTTGCCAGGTTTTACCTGTGCAGCTGAGCAGAACATGTCGGTGATCTGGAGCAACGGCGGCCTGGTAGAAGCTGCATTCGGGTCTGAACAGAGAGCAGCTCAGACATTCTTTATGGAAACCATTCAACACAGAGAGCCTGAGGGAGCAGAGCAAAGGTCAACATGAAGGTTAAGCCCTGGACCGGATCAGGTTTTAAGCTCTGGGCTGGATCAGGTTAAACCCTGGACCGGATCAGGTTTTAAGCCCTGGACCGGATCAGGTTTTAAACCCTGGACCGGATCAGGTTTTAAGCCCTGGACCGGATCAGGTTTTAAGCTCTGGGCTGGATCAGGTTTTAAGCCCTGGACCGGATCAGGTTTTAAGCTCTGGGCTGGATCAGGTTTTAAGCCCTGGACCGGATCAGGTTTTAAACCCTGGACCGGATCAGGTTTTAAGCCCTGGACCGGATCAGGTTTTAAGCCCTGGGCTGGATCAGGTTTAAGCTCTGGGCTGGATCAGGTTAAACCCTGGGTCGGATCAGGTTAAGCTCTGGTCCGTATCCTTTACCAACCTGTACAGGTGCTGCTGAGTCGATCCTTCTTCTGAACTCAGGAAATATCTGGAAAACAGAAGAAATCATGTGGTTGAATAATTAAATAAGATATTTACTTCTGCTATTACTAATAAGAGAAAAGCTGCAGCTCCAAATAAATCAGAACAATTCATCTGAAGTCATTTAAATTTGGACACGGCTCTGAAACTAGAAGCTCACACTGATCTGGAGTTCTCATCGTAGGACAGGACCTCAGAGACGTCCCAGCTTCCAGATGTCATCTGCTGAACTTTGACCTCTTCCCCGTCAGACTGAGAGCAGAGAGAGCAGTGTTAGCACACATAGCACGGCTTGCTACCACATGCTAACCCTGCAGAGCGCCTCCAGGCCAGCAGGGGGCTCTGCATCTACCTGGCTGGAGATCATAACGATGTGGCTGAAGACGCCATGGCCGCCGTCACGCAGGGCGGCGCTGATGAAGAACGTAGAGCAATCTCTGGAGAACAGCGGCTCCTGGTGCTGGGAGGTCAGAGAGACAGTCAGCCTGGTTCTGGTGCTGGTTCTAGTTCTAGTTCTGGTTCTGGTTGTAGTTCTGGTTGTGGTTTTGGTTCTGGTTCTGGTTCTGGTTCTAGTTCTGGTTCTGGTTCTAGTTCTGATTCTAGTTCTGGTTCTGGTTCTAGTTCTGGTCCTAGTTCTGGTTGTGGTTTTGGTGTAGTTCTGGTTCTGGTTCTAGTTCTGGTTCTGGTTCTAGTTCTGATTCTAGTTCTGGTTCTGGCTCTGGTTCTAGTTCTGGTTCTAGTTCTGATTCTAGTTCTGGTTCTGGTTCTAGTTCTGGTCCTAGTTCTGGTTGTGGTTTTGGTGTAGTTCTGGTTCTGGTTCTATTTCTGGTTCTGATTTTAATTCTGGTTCTAGTTCTGGTCCTAGATCTGGTTCTGGTCGTAGTTCTGGTTCTGGTCGTAGTTCTGGTCCTAGATCTGGTTCTGGTCGTAGTTCTGGTTCTGGTCGTAGTTCTGGTTCTAGTTCTGGTTCTGGTCCTAGCTCTCGTTCTGGTGCTTGTTCTGGTTCTAGTTCTGGTTCTGGAACTGGTCCTAGTTATGGTTCTGGTTCTGGTCCTAGTTCTGGTTCTGATTCTAGTTCTGGTTCTAGTTCTCTCCCTAGTTCTGGTTCTGTTTTGGTTCCAGGTAAATTGTAAATCTCTGTTTTATTTTGTTTGCTTCCGTTTCCGTTGAATAAAGTCAGCCATCTTTGTTGAGGTTTTGGGGAATCTGTGTAGACGTTTATATTCCTGCTCTTATTTTGAAATATGTTTATGCAGCAGTTCCACTTCCTCTCCTCTTCTTTTTCTCCCCAATGGGCTCTTTGCACCGCAGCTTCCGCGTTCAGGGAAAAGTGGCTCAATCGTTTCCGATCATTGAAAAAGGCTCTTCACCCTGGGTGTTTGCAGGGCTTGTCCAAGGTAACAGTTAATGATGAACATCGATCCGAAGCCCCGACAATAAGCTGGAGAAAGGTTTTAAGATGTTCGCCTCGTTATACACAGATACGAAGGTGAGTTTTACTTTCTTTAAACTTTGTGGCTAACATTAGCTTTAGCTTATGCTAGACATTTTTCTTGTAAAAATGTGCTATTTAAGTATCTAAACATTTTTCATCCATTCTAACGGACAATGTTTTTACCTTGTGTTCAAGTATATTACGTGGTTTATTGTCGTTAGTGTCAGAGACCAAGTAACGGGGATTTTACGGTTCAGGCTTTTTGCTTCTGAAGCCTGAGGAACAACAAGCCCATAGCTTAACAGTAGAGCAGCTCTGGTGTCAGAGTTCTAGTTCAGCTGACGGTTCAGGTTCAGAGTTGGTGCTTTTAGAAAAATATGGCCGTGTTCCTTAAGGTCTCTGTGTTACTTCGCTTTATTAGTTTTGCATGTTCTTGTGAAGCAGGACGGTGTTTACAGCAGTGTGTACAGGCGGATCAGTAGCTCGGCTGTCTGGCTCTGGTCTGCTCTCTGGTTCCCATAAACTCTTTCAGGCTGAATACAGAAGTGATTCCATGGAAATAACACAGGAGGCTCCTTTACCTTCTGCTTTAGGCTGAAGAAGTTGATCCAGAGTGAAGTGAAGGCTGTAAACTTTGCTGTGTGGTGTTAACTTTAACTGGTAGCGACGAATATTTACAAGCCACCGTCTTCTTAATTCAGGATCGCTTGGAAATCCATGAAAACTTAAAAGCCCATTATATTAGGAAGGCAGCAATGTTCATAGTATTGTTTTATTTGCGTCTGAAATAAGACTTTGTCTTTTCTAGCTGTTATGGTAACTCAAAGCGGAAAAAAGAGAGCCGCATTTGCTCATGCGGATGTGACGTCAGCGCGGCAGGTGCAAAGAGTCTATTACCAGTAACTACTGTTTATAGCAGGGGTGTCAAACTCAAATACACAGTGGGCCAACATTTTAAATTGAACGAAGCCGCGGGCCAAGGTTGGACAAATGAATCTTTTAATATGGACCCAAACAAGTTTTGATTTAACAATAAATATTGAACAAGAAAGGCTTATATAACTTAAAAGTGCAGGCGTGCAAAATTGAGTTGCTAATAATAATAATAAAACATATAAATGGCATATTAAATAAAATTTAAATAAAAATTGAAAGCCTCCTTTCTGAGGTAAATGTCAAAATTAGCTTCGTACTCAGACTAATAAATTTGAAAATAAAATAACATAACAACTATGAATAAATCATTAAATAAACTATGAATAAACCATTCAGGCCTTGGAGTAACAAGAAAAGGTGCATAGAAAACTTATTTATTGCTCATTTTGCGACACACTGATCTACTCTGATGCAGCCAAGTCAGATATCTGGCATCTTTTCTTGGATGCCAGTTCATCAATGTCGGGGCTCAGGGTCTGAGCTGAGGAAACCTTCATTATCGAACAAAGGTGTTCGTCAGTCAGGCGTCTCCTGTGAGACGTTTTCATCATCTTCACTGAGGAGAAAAGTTGCTCACATACAGGAAATATGTAAACAGATATTCTGTCTCCCACCTGTCCAGAAAAGTTTTATTTTCTGTCTTTCCTTTCGCCATGTTTTGGTAGGGTAACACAGTGATGGCTGTAGTTTGAGGTCGCAGTGAGGTTTGGGGGAGAGGCCCGGGGATGCGGGGTGCGCCGGGGCTTTCAACCCAAGGACTGCGCAAGAAGACGGATCACCACCTTCCTAATACATCCATGTCCGCTACCATAAGTGCTACTGACACAGAGGAGGAGGCGTGTCTGCCTCTGTCCTGATTGACGCGCCAAAAAAACAGCAGAGCATTATGGGATTTGTAGTATAAGCGGTGAATGCGGCGTCACAGCGTTGCCACCGTATAATACCGGCGGGCCGGCTCTAATATTAATTTGAAATTGCCTCGCGGGCCAAATATAATTACACTGCGGGCCAAATTTGGCCCGCGGGCCAGAGTTTGACACCTATGGTTTATAGGTAGCACTTTAGGGCTAGCACAGCTAGCTTTTTGTTTGCGCTGTCCACCATTGAGGGCTGGTTTTACTGGTGTTCAGAATGTTCTGGTCCTGGTTCAGTTCTGAAACCAGTTTGGTGATCCAGATAATGTTCATACTGGATCCTTTCTGAAGGAAGAATCTGTTCAGGAACAGGAAAGATCCACATCCAGCTGCTGATTTATCAAAATGTGGCATTAAAACCCGGGTAAGAGGAGAAGAACCATCCAGAACCCTGACCTGCCGGTCCAGCCACGCCTCTGATGTCATCAAGTGTTTCTGGGTAAAGGAGAAGAAGTTGGGTCACTGGAGCTCCATGTTTGTCCTTCCTGGGTGACTGATGAGCGTTAGGTTTCCTACCGTCACGCAGGCGCCTGACGACGCTTCACACAGAGAAAGAATCGACATGTTTTGAGCTCGATTGACCCAACGGACGCTCAGGTTCTGCCGGGTCACCCATTTCACCATGGTGACGTAGAAATCGCTGCACAGAGATGCAAACAGAAGCAGACTGGATCCCAGGTTGTTCTGTTTGTAGACAGAGACACTCGGCTCTGGACACATCAGACTACATGTTAGTAATCTGGACCTTCACTGATCATGATGTAAATCACAAACTATGTTTTTAATATCTAGAATAATCTAGTTCATGTTTGAAGTTTGTCATAGACATGAATACGTAGACTCCTCATTGAGCGCCGAGTCCTACGTTATGTCGCCGCCATGTTGTGTGTGGCAGCAGATCGATCGGAGCTCCAAGTCCTGTGCTGTGTGGACTTGTTTCAACCGTTTTACAAAACAAACTGAATTCATTGGCATTACCTTCCACAGGTAAGGATGAAAAAGCAGAATCACTTCACTTTGCAGCCAGAAACTCGCTTCTAAACAACAGAGAAATATTTCCTATGTAGCTAAATTGGCCCGAAGTAACCACTGATTGTTAGCGTAGCTACGTTTTCATATTGTTTTAATGAGAGAGAGCTGATGAGAAACCGCTGTTAGAGAGGAAGTGCATTAAAGACCTTTTGGGATTCCCTCCATTTTTACGTCACCGCGCTTTCTGATTGGCTACCTGTCACATTCAACAGGCTGCGTTTCGCTCCCAGCCAGTAAAAACCCCACAGGCTGCGATAATCAGGCCAAGACAATGTTGAATACGAACGATTTTAGATCGGGCGTATTCTTCCTCTTTCATGGAAGAGGAAGTGTGTTAGTTCCCCTTCCACGTAACACACCACACACTACAGGATGTTGTAAGATTGTCGTAAATGGAAAATCGAGACAAAATAAAAAGGCTTTAGTGGGAACACCAACATGCAGAAGCAATATCTGACACCCCCCACCGGGCCGCAGCAAAACTGAAAAGTCTTGACCGGTCGGCGGTAATAAAAAGGCTGGGGACCACTGCTGTACGGGGTGAGCCACCGGAAAATGGCGAAAAAGGACTTCGCAGAGACGTGGCTCACCCTCGCCACCATCAAAGACGCCATATAGACCTCCAGAAACTGGCTGGTAAGCAGGCGCAGGCAGACGCCCCCCGAGGCTGTGATTCGAATGGCGGCACCGAGAAGAGAAACATCCAGAGCTGCAGGTGGAGTGCCAAGGACACAGCCACAAAGAAGAATCGCCCGCGCCTCCGTGGACGAAGGAGCGGGCGCTCCACAGACAGAGGACCCAGCGGTGGCGGCGGCCTGGCTCTCCGGGTGAGGCAGGAGGGAAGGAGCTTCGGGGAGGGGATCCCCTCTGAGCACCAGCGCTGCCTGGAAGGACGGGACGGCTCCGAACTTCGTAACCCCGGTCCTGCTCAACTTTTAACATACAGAGTTTTTCTTTTAATATTCTTGTTCTTATCCTCTTTTAGTTTAATTTAACTGAGGAATTGTATTTATTAAAAGAAAAGTAAACATTTCTGTATAACTGTACATTGCCATGTTTTAAAAATGTCCCAAGTAACAATACAATTTTTTCGAAAGAAAAAAATGAATACAGCTTATGTAATGAAATAAAAATAATTTACTCTGTTAGAATTTCTTTCACTCTGCTGTCTATAGCAGAGTTGATATATTACACTGTAATAAATATTTTTTTCTGGAAAAAAGAAAAATATGCAGTTTAATGTTTGACAATGTTTATAAATATATAAAAAAATAAATACAAGAAAATTATTTTTTTTCTTGTCTTGAAATGTTGAATGTACATTAAATTATGGAATCATGTAAATATGTACTTTAATAAAACACTGTAAAAGTGTGTTTGTTCATCAATGTCAATATAAAAACTATCAGAATAATTTCTAGCAAATTAAAACATTGTGCTCTTTATTCAGAAATCCCCCAAAACAATTAAATAATCATATCAAAAGTTAGAAACTGACTTTAGTCATTTCTTTATATTAGTGTGTGTGAGAAAATGTGTCAATGACAGGAATTAACTTAAAATACTTAGTAGAACCGCACTTTATGAAGTTCGGTCCGGTTACTTGTATTAGCTTACCGTCACATAGGCCACATTCAATATGGCGGACGCTGTGACGTATCGCAGCAACGGGCCGACCCGCTCCATAAGGCGTCTGCGTATTCATGTCTATGGAAGTTTGCAAACTAGAGCTAATGAAAGATGCTAAAAGTTGTGAAACATTATCTAGAATCACTCAATCAGAAGCTAACTTCAGCTCCGTGATGAAGCACGTTTCATGTCAACATCACTGATGTATGACGCTACAGATAATATAAAGTACAAGTCTCAGGTAGCCTGAGAATCTAATGCTGACGCTAGCCTAGCCAAGGCTAATAACCTTGGCTAGGCTAGCTAGAGCTAAAGCTAGCCTATCTGTGCTAGTAGACAGTAGAGATGGCCAGTATTGGTATGCTAGGTGTTAGCCTATCCATGCTAACACACTCATCTATCCAATGTTAATGCTATTCAAAACTAACGCTAGCCTATCCATGCTGTGTGATCCAGTATGTGACCAGCCTCAGAAAGCTAGTCAGCAGCCTCTCCAAAGCTAATGCTAATGCAGCTAGCCCAGTAGCAGTTAGAGTGGTCCTGTGTGTCTGGAGCAGGGGTTAAAGGTCAGACCTGTTCTCCAGGCTGTCAGGAGGCCTGATCTGGATGGAGGCAGAGCTGCCGTCTAAAGAGACGACATGGAGGCTGACGCTGGGATTGATCTGCCCCATCTGCAGGAAACAAAAACAGGATTAGCATTAGCAGCAGAGGACTTAATGAGATGATAGTAAAGGTAGGAGCAGGGTTTCCACGGCCGTCTGGGGAAGATGGGAGTTTATTTCTGCCCTAGGGTTCTGAGGAAACGCTTGTTTATCAAAAACATTAGAATCTGCTTTGTAAATATATGTTTTTATTTACCAGTGGAGAGCCGCTCAGCCTGCTAGCTTCTGCTCTTCTGGAGGTAAAGCTGATGCTAACTATGTTAATGAAGCAGTTTTATTGGTAGAAGGCAGAAGGGGCGATTAAACTGATAACTACCTGAGAGCTGCTCTGACCGTTTTCTCTGATCCTCATTCAGACAGGCTGAAATAAACACACTGCTCTGATGAAACGCCTCAGAAAGTCAGATCTCAACCAAACTTCCAGGATTCCAGGATACTTCTGGAGATCTGCAGATCTTCTTCCTGGACTAGTTTCCAGGACGTTAAATGTTGCTGCAGCCTGATGTAAGCTAACACATCAGCTGGGTCTGAGCCCACCTTGGGGTAGGGGTACTCCGTCCCTCGTGGGTAGAGCGAGCCGGTGAAGCGAGGCAGCATCATGCTGGGCACCAGCGAGTCGTCGATGGTGAGGTAGGCCAGCCTGGAGCCATCAGGGGACCACCAGTGGGCCACCGGGGAGTCCAGCACCTCCTCTGGACACGCAAGGCAGAGTTAGCATAGCATAACATGGCCTAGAGTAGCATAACCTAGTGTAGCATAGCATAACTTAGTACAGCCTAGCCTAGCGTAGCGTAGCATAACCTAGAAAACCTAAATTAAAAGCAGATAAATAATTTTATGGAAATTGATGGGAAAAAAAAGGAATTTAATCTGATTTAAAATTAAAGATCAACATAAATAAATTGAGACAGACATCTTTGTATAAATTTTGATTTAATGCAATAAAGACAATCTTTCAAACTTTTTTTGAATTGATTTTTAAGTGATATTTGTTACATTTTCTGTCGGGAACTCATTTAAAAATATTTATATATTTCTACAGTATCTTCTAAATTTGTCAGCTTCAGCCCTCCGTAGAAGCTCAGGTAGCTGATTTCAGTGAATCTCAGCTTTTTCTGGAGTTACAATAATGACTGGAATCCCTCCTGTAAAAATGTTCATAACTTTAATAACAACACATTTACCTTAATATGCATTAATAGAAACAGTTCTGGTGCTACTAGCTTCCCTATTTCTGCTGCTAATGGTTCAGCCAATCAGGTGAGCCGGGTCGGCGTAGTCTCAGCCAATCAGCTGCCCTACCCTCGTAAAGCCAGTCTGCGATGCCGTTGAAAACGGCAGCTTCCTGTCCGGACGAGGTCAGCCTCCAGGAGAAACTTCGGCTGTTGGCCTGGTAGTAGATGTTGTTTTCAAAGACGTAGAGCTGGAGAAGCAGAGACAGTAACATATCTACCAGCCATATATCTATCAGCTGATCAGACAGGAAGACACCGACTGACCAGCGTCCAACACGGCTTCCAGTGGCTGCAGTGACTATCAGACTCTTTTGTGTTTAAAGTTTCTGTTTCTGTGGTTTCAGAAACTTGGAGGATTAATGCTGCAGACAGCCTCTGGTAAAGGTCAAAGGTTAAAGGTGATCAGAGAGGTTTCAGCCTCTCGTACCTGTTGCTATGAGACACCATCATTATCATCTTCTTGCAGGCAGGTTAAAGTGATAAAAGCTGTTTACATTTCTGCTGAAACTTTTTAAACAGTTTTTAAGGATTTTAAACTAATCATAAAAGTTTAATTTTCTGTGTGAGACCAGCAGACGGATTACAGAATCACTCTGACTTTGGAGAAATGACGTTTCCTTTGCTCTCACGTCTGAATCGTTTTCTGAAGCTCAGACTAAATATGAGCCATAAACAGCTGAATGAAACCAAACAGCAACTGGATCAGACATTGATTTATGCTGCTTTCTGCTAATTGTTTTTATTATCTGCTCCTCTGATTGCTCTGTTGCTCGCTCTGGAAAATAATGAAAAATACTGATTTTTGAAAACAGACAAAATAAGACAAACAACATAAAAATGAGCAAAAAACATTAAAAAATGTCTGAATATTCATCAGAAGGAGCCAATATGCTTCCATTTGTTAATGGGATTAAATATACTGCTCAAAAAAATAAAGGGAACACTCAAATAACACATCCTAGATCTGAATGAAAGAAATATTCTCATTGAATACTTTGTTCTGTACAAAGTTCCATTTGCACAACAGCAGGTGAAATTGATTGTCAATCAGTGTTGCTTCCTAAGTGGACAGTTTGATTTCACAGAAGTTTGATTTACTTGGAGTTATATTGTGTTGTTTAAGTGTTCCCTTTATTTTTTTGAGCAGTGTATATTTTAATTCATCATGTATAAAGAAAGTCTTTATTTTCATTAATGTCCCTGTTTGATTTTCCTCTTTTTATACTATTTATAACTGGAATTAATATCAGAATAAACAGATTATTGCATCAGACAATGAGGAGATTCAGATTTGGTTTTAAAGAAAACAGACCAGTCATTATGTTTTAAGCGAAAGATAAGAGCAAGTGTTGCTAGTCTCCTGTCAGTCAGCACTTTGGGCTGAAATATCCCACGGACAAGAGGAAGATGAGGATTTTTTTTTTTTAATGGATCTTTATTGAGATACAAAATACATAATAACAGTACAAACACAGAAATGTCTGCTAGGTGTCACCGACACATACGGTACATCACCATGACGTTACATGAACACATTTTTTTTTTTTTTTAAACAAATTAATCAGAAACAAATAAGGCAATTACAATAGTGGCATTCTGTATAAGGCACATATAGAAGAGGCATATTTAAAATGGAATACAGAGTAATATTGATAATAGAAAATTAGTATTACAATAAGTAATAGTGAAACAATAACTAAAAAAAAAAAAAAAAAGGCAAAGGGGGATTCATGTATTAGGATTAATATACATCAGTGGGCAATTCCATTAATATTTCAGCCAGGGATTCATACGATTCAATACATTTCAAGGATTTCAAATATAACTGGAATTCAGATAAGAAGATGTTAAAAACTGGGGATGATCTCAGCACTCTTTGTTTATGAATAAAGAATTTTGCCAAACAAAATATTAAGTTACAACAGAGTTCTGTAGTTTTGTTTATTAATAACACTCCAAAAGTTACCATATCTCTAGAAATAGATTCAGGAAGTGTGATTTTTAAACTGATCCACCTTTCTAAGCAATTCCAGAATGTTTTGGTTTGGTTGCATTCATAGAAGATATGGTCTATCGTTTCAATATCACGTTCACAAAATGAGCTCTTATTGTCATCGATATTAAAGCCATTTCTTAATAGTTCTTTTGCAGGGTAAATTTAAAATTTTAAAGTGTGTTTCTTTAGCTTTTGGTTGTATGGGGAGTTTAAAATAAAGAGTTCTTAACGTTTCAATTGATTTATTATCAAACTTGGAAAGAATGTTATTTTTATTAATTTTCCCAGGGAACAGAGTTTCGTTAAGACAGTTTCTAATTGTGTGGTTATTGAATTTTTGGTCAGTCAATGAAATTCCATTAATTAATAAATTTGGTAATTGTGGGGTCATCGGATTATTTATTATCAAGTTTTTTACCTGATTAATAAATTGTTTCGGAAAGGCATTAAATAATTTGGTAAATTCAGCTCTCGGGGGAAAGAATTGATATTGTGCCCATAATTGTTCGTAGTTTAACAGGCAACCATTAGCATCCATTAAGTGTATAATAGACCAAATATTCTTCTCCATCCAATCTTTGTAAAATAAGGATTTATTGCGATGTAATATGAATCTGTTATTCCATATTATAGAGGAGTGAGGCGAGTAGTTATGTACATAGAGCATTTTCCAGTATAGTAATACTTGTTTATGGAACTCTGATAGTTTAATGGGCAATTTATTTATATTGAAATCAGCTAGAAGTACAAGTTTTAAACCACCTATTTTGTTAAATACATAATTAGGGACACAATACCAAAATAACTGAGAATTTTTAACCCAGGATTTCAACCAATTAATCTTAAGGGTTCCGTTAAGACATTCAAAGTCAATTACTTTCAGACCGCCATCTTTGAATTGTTTCACCATATGACTTTTCCGTAGGTAGTGTGAGCTGTTCCTCCAAATAAAGTTCATGTTCATTTGGTTAATAGTTTTAGTTAAACTATTTGGGATAGCAGTGCTACAAGTTGAGTAAATTAATCTTGATAAACTTTCCATTTTAGTTAAATAAATGCGTCCTAAAATAGAGAGGTCTCTTTGGAGCCATGAGTTAAGTTTGGATTTACATTCTTTGATCTTGTTTTCAATAGTTAAGGTTGATTCTTGGTTTTTGGTTATAACATTTCCTAAGTATTTAATTTCAGATTTAATTGGAATGCTAGATATTTCTTTTAGGGGAGTGTCATGAATGGCTATAAGCTCACATTTTTTTAAATTTAGTGTTAGTCCTGAAGCCTCAGAAAATTTTTTAATTTTATCAATTACAATTGAAACCTGCTTGTGATTTTTGAAGAAAACGGTGGTGTCATCTGCTAACTGGCTAATGATTAATTCTGCACCAAAAACATCTAATTTCTCAATGACTACACAGTTTTTAAGATAGATTGCTAACATTTCTGCAACCAAATTAAAGATATGGGGAGATGGGACACCCTTGAGGAACTCCAACATTAATGTTAAATCTGGCTGTGGTGCCCTTAGGTAGTATTACACAACTATTAATGTTTTGATATAAACCTCTAATTAAGTTAATAAAATTGGCTCCAAAACCAAAATGTTCAAGAACTGAGAATAAGACTTGATGTTCCACCGAGTCAAAGGCTTTATAAAAGTCAAGAAAAAGAATAAAGCCGTCGTCTTGGATCATGTCCCTATATTCAATCAGGTCCTTCACCAGTCTGATATTGTTGTGGATTGACCTTCCTTTTAAGAAGCCAGATTGTGATTCTGCAATAATGTTTGAGATTCCTGTTTGGAGACGCATGGTAAATATGTATGTTAGTAATTTATAATCAGAATTTCTGAGTGTAATAGGTCTTCTATTCTCAATAAATCTTGGGTCCTTGTCTGGTTTGGGGATGCATATAATAATTCCTTGATTCATTGTGGTAGGTATAGGATAATTTTTAAAAATTTCTGTAAAAACTTGATGCAGTAATATTTTTATGTCTTCCCAAAAATGTTTATAAAAGTTTCCCGTAAGCCCATCTGGACCCGGTGCTTTATTTATTGATAAGCGATTAACAGCCTTATCAAGTTCTTCTATTGTAATTTTGTTGTCACAAGTTTTTTTGTAGTCATCCTCTATTTTAGGGATAAATGTTTCAATTTGTTTTAAAAAGTTGTGAGATTTTTGTTCTGAGAATTTGGAGGTATATAATTTGTTATAGAATTTAAAAATTTCAATTGATATTAATTTTTCATTGTTGGTTTCTACATTATTTATTATTAA
The DNA here is from genome assembly GCF_003331165.1 of Xiphophorus hellerii. Lineage (NCBI taxonomy): Eukaryota > Metazoa > Chordata > Actinopteri > Cyprinodontiformes > Poeciliidae > Xiphophorus > Xiphophorus hellerii. Next base: position 32,093,934 of record NC_045678.1, on the reverse strand, counting down.
GGATTTGATAGAATTTTTTTGTTGTCTTCTTCTTTCCAGATTACAAAAGTCGGCCGTGTTTTTTTCTCCTTCTTCCATCCATTTTGCTCTTGATCTAATAAAAGCCCCTTTGGCCTCTGGATATACATTTCATCCAGTTTGGGTTGGAGGATTCGTACTTTTTCTTTGTCTTCCATTGAAGGATTGGGCTTATTGCAATATAAATTTAGTTGTTGTACAATATCTAGTTCTTTTTTTTGGAGTTCTTTTTAACTTTGTTTACTGAATGAGATAGAAAATTGTCTGATCTTGTACTTCAGGAATTCCCATTTTTGGACAGAGTTACTTAATTCTTCAGAGTCCTTAATATTTTGGATTAAATCTCTGATTTTTGGCAGTAGGTATCATTTTTAAGGAGACTGCAGTTAAATTTCCAATATTTACTTGTATCTGATTTCCAGTTTTGAGGTTTCATTTGTAAAGAAATAAGGCTATGGTCAGTCAAAGGTGCTGCAGAGATGTCTGAGTTAATTTTATTGGACAATAATTCATTTGTTATAAGCCAATAATCAAGTCTTGACTTGCTATTTGAGCCAAACCATGAAAATTGATTACAGTTGGGATTAAGATGTCGCCATACGTCAACTAGATTTTGTTCACTGCAGAAATTGTAAAATATTTTGTTAAGGTAACTTGAGTTATGTTTAGAGGGCCATTTATCAAAAAATTCATCATGAACAAGGTTGAGATCCCCACCAATTATAATATTGTTTGTTGAATAAAAAGATTTTAGGTGATCTAAGTTTAGGGTTATTTCTTCAAGTAATAATTTGTTCTGGGTTTGATTGTTATAACCATATATATTTAATAAAATAAAAATTACGTTATCCAAACATACAGGGAGAAATAGCCAGTGACCATTTTCATCCATTTTACTTGATATTATCTGACCCTGGAAGTTTTTAAGAAGAATAGCGACCCCTGCTGATCTTGAAGAGCCATGACAGAAATAAGTTTCATCTCCCCATTGTTTAGATCAAAAGATGCCATCTTCTTGTTTAGAATGAGTTTCCTGTAAGAATATTAAATTTGCATTTTTCCCTTTACAAAATAAAAAGAAACTTTTCCTTTTAGTTAAATCTCTTAGGCCCCTTGCATTAATAGAAATTAACGAAAGTTCACTTTTCAAGTTAAACATAAAAAATTTAAAAAACAAAATAAAAGGCTGAACAGTATTTGAATAGGTTTACCTGAGAATAAATTGAACTGTAGGTAGCAAAAACTCCTGAACTGATCAAATTATCTGAAGTCAGAAATGTTGTGTAGATCTATTGTGACGTTAAGGAGCAACTCGTTGTCCATTGATAAAGGCATATGGGCCTTTGAACCGCCTTTATCCCAGCTCTCCTGCTTGCTCTACTTTGGGCCACACAGCCAGTCGTGCTTCTCGGTCTTCTTTGCTGAGGTCCTCGGAGAACCGGATGTGGATCTCCCTGCAGATGGGGTGTTGCTTAGTGGATCTCCAGAGTTCATCCCTGAAGATCCGACCAGTAAACTGGACAATAATCTGCCGTGGGCGGTTGGTGTCGTTCGGGCCGAGGCGGTGTACAGTGTCGAGAATGAAGTCCATCTTCTCTTTCCATTGTGGCAAAATCTGCTTAATAACATTCGCGACTTTCTGTCTTGTGTCTTCCTCCTTTTCCTCTTTTAAGCCGTTAATGCGCAGATTCCATCTTCTTTTGTAGCGCTCTGATTCTGCCGCTTTTCTTTCAATCTCTTGAATCTTCTTTGTCAGCTTGGCATTTGTGGTTTTAAGTTGTGTAATCTCATTTTCCTGCTTTTTGTTTGTATTTTTACAATATTGAATTTCAGCGCTGTTAACAAGATTGTAAAAACAAAAAGAATTCGGCTAAAAATGGTAAACTTGAACAGAGAACCCAAAATGCTTTATGTGATCATTTCAATGTGTGGAAGAAAACCCGCGTCTACATCCGAAGCAACTGAGTCAGTGAAGTAGCTAACTATGCTAGTGCGGGTAGCTAACTATGCTAGTGCGGGTAGCTAACTATGCTAGTGCGGGTAGCTAACTATGCTAGTGCGGGTAGCTAACTATGCTAGTGCGGGTAGCTAACTATGCTAGTGCGGGTTATTTGCGGCCATTTCTTCAAGTCGCCATCCCTCCTCGCATTAGCTGTAGGTAGCGGTAAAACAATATTGCCACATGTAAGTTGTGATAGCTGGAGTTCCCACATATTTCATAGCCTTTACATGTTAGCGAGTTGCTAACATGTAAACAAATGGCAGTTCCGGTTAGAGGCGGAAGTCGCGCCCATAAATCACGCAAAGCCTCATGGGGGCTCGGAATAAGGTGGATATACAGTGAACCCTCGCTATAACGCGGTTCACCTTTCACGGTCTCGCTGCTTCGCGGATTTGTTTGTGCAGTTTTCTTTCACAGTGCATTGTGTTCTGCGTCCTGATTGGCTAAACAGTCTCCGCCCTTCTTCTCTATATACCGTAACGTGCCAATAACGTTACAGTATTTAAATATACGTAATAGAGCTTGGCAAATTTTGGCAAATATTTTTGCCCAGAATAAAAAAGAGCAACAACAACTACCGATAACTATGTTCTTCTGAAAAAACTCACCTGCCGCTCAGGCTTCAGGAGAAAAAGCCAGTAGAGGGCGGAGTCAGGCCGCAGCGTCACAGTCAGAGGATCAGTGAAATACGCCAGTCACAATTTGTCCTACTGTACTTTGTATTGATGATTAAAATGATTATTTTACTGTAGTTATTTGAAAGAAATCGTTCTATTTGTTTAAAACATGCTGGGACCTGAAAACAGGTTTTGTTCTTTGGTTTCAATGTAGAGTATTTAATTATGCTTTATAATAATTGTAAAAAATAAAGGTAATAACTTCACGGATTTCGCCTATCACTGGTCGTTTCGGAACGCAAACCCCGCGAAAAACGAGGGTTATTGCAGCCATTTGCTAAAATCAAAAGGTTATATTATTTCTCATGTTTACACTCAGCATGCATCTGACAGAAAAAATATTTTTTTATTAAAACATAAAAAGTGTAAGACTGTCCTGAATGTCTCACCAGCTGCTGGCCCTGAACGCCCCACGAGGCGAACTGCAGGACGGAGTCTGACACCTCGGGCGGGTTGAGCTCCCACACTTCCCTGGACAGTGAACGCACCGCATGAAGCATCCAGAGCAGCTGCAGTGTCTGACATGAGGGCAGCGGCTCACCTGGTGGACAGGTCGTAGATCAGGAAGGACGCCAGGAAGGAATGCTTGTAGACCTGGAACCCAAACACAACATCATCAACCCGTCTCCATGTCAGGTGAAGCAGTGTGCTGTTCTGACCTTCAGCCATCTTGACAGCTAACCAGCTGAGTTTTTCCTCTGCAGACTATTCGCTCTATCAACAGCTGTTAAACACAGAAGCCATAAGATTTCTGCTTCTACATTCTGACAAGTGACAATAATTGAAGAAATGTTCTGTTACATTTTGATGGATCAAAAACATTTTCAAGATATTTGAAATAATGTCAGATTCATCATTTAAAGAGTCACACATCTCAAACGTAACTATGATGAGTTAAGATGACATTTTCATAAATATGTGATTTAAGAAATTACCCAGATTAGAATAGAATAGAATAGAAGTACTTACTTCGCAGTTACAGCATAGAGACAAGACCCAATAACAACTACCACTGAGTAGTAGTTGTAGATAAAATAAAATATAAAATGCTATGAATTGTAAAATATGAAATGCTGTTAATATAAAAAGCAACTTAGAGCAGTCCTTGCAAAGATTTTTAAAAAATGCAGATATGTATATGTAAATATATGTACAGCAAGTGTGCCACAGTGCAGTTGTGCAAAATCGGACTGATTAGTGCAGAACAATGATTTAGCTTTTATTGTACAGTGAGATGGCCTGTGGCAGGAAGGATTTCCTGTATCTGTCCCTACGACAGCGGAGCTGGAGCAGCCTATGTGAGAAGGTGCTCCGCTGTCTGTCCACTATGTGGTGGAGAGGGTGCTGTTTATTGTCCATAATAGACAGAACCTTCTTCAGTGTCCTCCTCTCCACCACAGTTTCCAGGGACTCCAGCCTTAGTCCCAGTACAGAGCCAGCTTTCCTGATGATTTTGTCCAGTCTATTAGAGTCGCTGGCTCTGATGCTGCTTCCCCAACACACAGCAGCAAAGAAGATGGCACCTTATTGAACTGTCCAAACTGATGCCTGCAGGATAATTGTGTTTTCCTGCTCAAAGTGGTCAGAAACAGCTGAGCAGTTTGGGAGAAAACAGAACGAGAACTTCCTGAACTTTACGAAGTTTTTGTTCTCTACCAAGACACAAACATTTTAAACGGCTTTAAAAAGAAAAGGTGCTGCTGGCGACAGGATCAGTGGAGCAGTTTCAAAAACCTTTTCATTTTTTAAATGTAAATCTCCATTTGTGAAATGTTTTGACAGAGTAATTATTCAAGATATCAGTGACTGACTAGTCAGAATATTAATTCAAGATATGTGAAATATGAAAACCCTTTAGATTCAAAATGTTCCAGATATCTCTGAATGTTTTGGAGAAACCTTTAAAGGAATCATGAGTTAATTTATCTGAGTCTGCAGATAAATTTGCTGATTTATTTCTGATCCAAAATACATTTAAAGTATCTTTAATGGGAATTATGAGGAGTCAGAATGTAATCATCTTATTATGTCTCGTCATAAACAGCTGCAGATATGTGCAGTAACTGGTGATGATGTATGCTTCATGACAGTCGGGAGGTTTTGTTTTAACTTTTAGGTTTTCTTATAATATCCCATCACTGCTGACCTTTGCATAATTTATATATTTATGTTTTTTTTAATTTTATATTTGTTAGATAGTTTTGAAAATTTAGACAGAAAAAAGAACTACAACAGGACAGAACGTATGCAGAACAGATATAGAAAACTAAAACAAAAACAGGAGGCGTGTAAATAATTAACAGCAATTTGAAAAAAGTAACCCACTTGTATATAAACTTAAAGATATAAATCATTCAGGTTCGCATTACTGGCCTTTTCATTTTGAGAACTCAAGAACACGTTCCTATTTTTTAAGAGCAAAACCTTTCCTATTCAGACAATATCTCAATCTCTCTAATACAATAATTTCAGAAATTAAGTTTTTCCAGTTGGATCGAAGGCCGACACGACCGAAACGTTTCATCATCCTGACTCTCTGGCCAAAGTCAGCAGGAACTGCACAGTGTGGAGTATCCAGGTAACTGGGTATGAGCCTGAGGAGACCCAGCGATGGGCTAATGCTAACTGTTAGCTAATGCTATGGATCTTTTGCCATAGCAAGCATACTGCTAGATACTTTAATCCTGCAGGATGGAAACAGCCTGATGACTGCTGCTTCTCCCTGGTCACAGGCCTGTTTATCATTTTTTATGTTAAACATAATGAAGAGTACGGAGAGCGAAGAGTGCCAAGTCTAAATAGATAACCAATTAAATGATTTAGCATGTGTCATTAATTGAATAAAATTTAAAAACACGAATAATAATAATAATTTGCCAAAATGCCCAGAGGAGGCCCGCTAATGCAGACGAGCCCAAACTAGAAATATTCTAAATAACCAGAATAAACCAGCAGCTGTTGTTTTGTTAGATTATTGTGATTTTAGTAACAAACAGTTTATTTCTGAACTATAAACTATAGTAGCAGAATGTTTCCTCTCATTTCTCCTGAAGGAAAGTTAAATCTGCTTTCTCCTGAATTCAGACATTTTCCCTCGATTGTTCCCGTTCGGTCTCTACCAGGGCAACGTTAATCAGCCGTGTTCTGAGGCTTACAGAACATCGGATCGGTTCTAATGGAGCAGAACCCGGCGGCCATCTTTTACTCCCCCTGGAGGTTAAACGTTAAAACGAGACGTTAATCAGCAGCATTCTGAGGGGGGAGGATGATTATTGGTTATTGTTCCCAAACGGCTCCATCCAAACTTTCAATCATGACCTCAGATTCACTGATTACCTGACCTTTGACCTTCCAAAGGGACACTGCTGAGTTCCTGCAAATTAAACACTAAATCATTTTTTTCCTAATTCTTAGAAGCCAGATGTAGGGTTTAGTCACATGATATGAAGGAACCAATCAGGGACGTGAAGAGCCGTGACATCATCATCTGGTCTTCCTCAGATCATTTAAAAGGTTTAGTGATAAATAGCAAAACAGATTATTCTATTTAGTTACTGAAACAGGAAAAGTTTTACTATCTGATTTAAAGTTTTAATATCTGATTAGGAATAACTGATGATGTTGTTATAACATGTCTGAACTTTAACTGGTCCGGTGTTTGGACCAGAACCCGACCTGAGACTCACCGGCTGAACGTCGTATCCCAGCAGAACAAACTTCTTGTCTGGAGAAACTGCAAACTTAGTAGCCTTAAACGTTGCCTGTACAGAAAAAGAAATTAAATATTTTCTGCTGTACATAAAAACATCAGCCAGAAATAAAACAGCAAATTAATTGTTTACTGGAAACAGCTGATTGGTGGAAGACAGGAAGTTTAACAGCAGGGTTAGAGCCACCAGCCCTCCACAATAAGAGCTACTGTTATTATTTTATCTGAATCTGTTAGTTTGACTCACAAACGTTGAGTTTTTCAGCAGCAGCTCGGTCTCGTTGCTGTCGACGTTGAGTTTGAAAACGTCTCCGTTCCAGCTGCGGTAGACGACTTCCCGCGCTGCAGCGACAGAAACACTAAACATTTATTTAAAAACAGTAATTAAATATTATTTCCTGTCATGTCGGAGCTGAACCTCAGCGCTGCACCGAGTCCATCAAAATCAACTGCTTAATTGCTTATTGGTTTTTATTCTGTTGTTGGGTTTCTGCTGGTTCTGTTCAAAATTATTATTTCATAAAAATTTCAGATTAAAAGTATTTTATTGCTCCGTATTCTGTCTCAATAAAAGATTTTTTAAAACATCCAGACTGTGTTTATCTTTAAGATTTCAGCTTCAAATCCTTCAGAAATGTGAACTGTGGACGCTAACATTAGCATTAGCTGCTACTGTGGACGCCAGCATTAGCTGCTACTGTGGACGCTGCCATTAGCATTAGCTGCTACTGTGGATGCTAACATTAGCATTAGCTGCTACTCAGTGGTGGGCTGTCAAGGCTTCTCTGCTACCCCTATAAAATTGAAAAGAAAAAGTGTAAAATGTTTCAATCATCTTTAATTATATCTATAATTTAATTTTGATTCTACAATGGCATGACTGACAGACTAATCAGCCAATCAGAGCTGACATCCAGTGACGGTCCGCCCCGCAGGCCCGGCTGAGAGCTTCCTGCTTTCCCATCGCTGTTGTGAACCTGGTGTTTACAAAATGGCTCCGCTTCAGCTCCGGTTTACTAGTTGCTGACTTATCAAAATCGCCTTTTTAAAGACGCTCTTTCACTGATAAAAAATAAATAACTAAAAATGGAAAAGCCACACCAAGCCTGGATTCACTAACAGACCAGTAAGAACTTTGTGAGGCCTTTAAAAGACTGTATCTATGAGCGCTACGAGTGGCTAACAGCTAGCACTGAGCACAACAACATTTGGATGTTATTTACAAGTAATGGGCGAGTGATACTTTTGTGTTACATTCTCATACAAACTTTACTGAACAGTTATTTATTTTAATTGTTCACATTTAAAATGTGAACAATTTAAATGTGAACAATTTACATTGTTCACAGAACAAGCAAATTATATAAAACATGATTTAGTATTAACTCTATGAAAACTGATTTACTGACAAGAAGTTTGCTATACTTCTTGTCAGTAAATAATAATATGTACATACATATTATTCTGTATGTACTTATACAGAATAATTTAACATAAAGCATGGACACCTTAACAGAGATGTAGTGCAGTAATTACTAACAGCCAACATTTCCATTTTAGCTACAACTGCCCCAGATAGTATTTAGTTAAGATGTGTCTAGTCATTTTTTAAACATTTTAAAATGGTATCAATAGATGTTTTCTAAGTCTTGTATTTATTTCCCCTTACTTATTACGTTTTCTATTAAAATTCACAATTCTTCTTATTACTAAAAACATCTCTGAAATTCCACGCGCCGTCATCATTCCTGTGTCATCCCAGTGTTGTTGTGACTTCCTGCTAGCTTAGTGTTAGCTTCCCCCTCCCGGACTCTCACACACACACACACACACACACACACACCTGCATGAAACACTCCCTCTTCATGGGGAACATTTTCTCACCTTCTTACCGGTGTCAAGAAAATCCGAGCTCATCCCACTTCCCCATGCTGGAGATTTTAGTTTAACAGTAATAATAAATAAAGTTATCTTTAAAATGAATCACTCAAGTGACATCAAGGCCCAACAGTAGACTTAGGTGTCAATAAAATAAATCTGGTTGTGTGTGTTGTTTTTGTCTCCAGCAAACTTTGCTTTAATTCTACTTTTTTCTATCTAATCATAAGAAATCATAGTCAGACAGAGAGAGTCATGAAACAGGAAAAGCAGGTTTCCTGGAAAAAGAGGAAGTTTCCAGCCTGCAGATTTATAAAAATAGCTGAGACTATTCCTTATTTCAAAGCATGAAAGTTTTAAAGAATGAAATCTAAACATTATTAGTAATTGGATAAGATTCAAAGTAAAATACTTATATTAATATTGGTTTACTTGTAATAATACTTACACGTACATTTGTGAGAACACTTACAAGAAAAACAAGTAACTGTAACTTTGGTATTAAATAATTAGAATCATGGATTATTCTTGGTTTCTTTTCAGAAAAACATCTGTAATAACTCACATTAAGATTATAATAAGAGTAACTAATAAGTTTTGGTTATAAAATTATAAATGAATGCTAAATCAGAGAAGCTAAAGAAAATAAATGTGATATAAATGTGATTTTGACATTGAACTTGAAATGGTGTAAAAGGTGTAACTGCAATTAAACATCACTGATATGTTGGAGGTAGATGGTAGGTGAAAGGTGAAAGGAAGGGAAAAAGGGGAACTAACAGGAGAAGCAGAGATGACCAACGCCTTATTTAGAGAAAAAGTCGTGCAGGCAATGGACATAGGAGGTTGAGCAACCCTGAGACATTAGCACAGACATCCGGAAATGTCTGTAAGACAGTGATGGATATGAGATCATCTGTCTAAGCAGACAGCCAATGAAAACGCAGCAAAAGGTGGATAAACCCTATAAAAGGTGGGTGCAAAAGAGGGCAGCTTCGAGCCAAGAGATGGACAAAGAACTCTGCAGCTGAAGAAGAGCCGGGGCCACAGAGCCGAAGACTGTCCTGCTCATGGGGACCAACCGGTCAGGCCCACAACCTGTGGCTTTGAATCGCACTTCTCTCATCAGCTGGGTTCAGACCCCAAAGACAAAGATGAAGACAAAGACAAAGGCAAAGACAAAGAAGAAGAACTGGTGCCTTTTTTCCTTCCAGCACCAAGTCCTGTGTGACCTCACCATCCCTGCGGAGAGGAGGCTCATCAGACCTGCGGAGATCCTGGCCTTCATCGATCGGCGTCTTCCTCCTGCTGCAGCACCTTCTTCATCATCAAGCCAGGTCTGGGGTTCGAAACGCCAAACTCCGTCCGTCTCTCTCAAAGGTTCCCTTTTTTAGTTCTCAGTATCAGCAGTAGGGAAAGATAGACTAGATGATTGATTTTACTTATTTGATTATTTCTGCTACTGAATTAAGCTGTACTGACCCTTGCAAAACTGCCTTACTAATAAAATATTTAGCATAAAGAAAATCTAAAAGATGTTGTGGACATTCAGTTAATGAGTCACCTTAAAGTTCTTTGATGGTTGTAAAATAGCTGTGATGTTTGATTCTGGAGAGGAAGAAGTGGAAAATGTTTTTAGGTTGCTGGTAGCCCAAATTTAAAACGTCATCCTTGGGACTCACTGAGTCACTAAAACCTACCTGGTTCAATAACAAATGCAAGTTGTAAAATAGAGAACGAGCGACCGTTAACAGGTGTGCTCTGTGAAACTAGTTGGCTGTAGGCTGCTCAGTCTGGCTAATTCACAGGGGGAAGAAGGGTGGGACACCTGGATGTTGGCCGTCAGAAAACCAGGCGAATCGTTTCTCGAAACCAGCTTAAACAGAGTTTACTTCAGTTCTGGACAGGGTAAATCCCAGCAGATTTAGGAAACTCAATTAACCCGTTAGAAGGAGAGCTGGTAGCACATCTCCCCTCTCAGAAGAGGAAGTAGAGAGTGAGAGATTAGAGACAGAAAGGAGGGGGGGGGGGGTGTTGCGCAACAACACCGGGCAGCAGCAGCAGCTAATCTGAACTCTTCCTCAATCTGTCCCTGGTGACGTCTCTCTCATCATCCTCCTCTGACGATAATAAATCCCTTGAATAATAATTAATTATCTGCTCCAGCGGTAATTAACATAGTAATGTGTGTGTGGTAATTAACATATCGGATAGTTTGACACGTATCTCTGAATGTTGCAGTTTTTCTGACCCGCCCCGTCTCTCAACCTCTCACTTTTCTCGGACTCCGGCTAGCAGCTAACCGTTAGCTGAAATGGCGCTATTTATAACCTCGGAGGGGAGGGGCGGGCCAAGGAGAACCGAGGAATTTCATTGGATAATCTCAATGTCCGTCAATAAAATCAACCAATGGGCTTTCGCGGTCGATAAAAAAATTATATTTAATATATTTTTTTGTTAAATTATGACAGCCTAGGGCCGTCCCACACACAGTATGTGTATCAGTCTGTAGTCCAGACGGTCAGTCTTCACCTGGACAGAAGCTAAAACTGATCAGTTTTTATTCTATTCAGCTTGTCAACCCGCCACAGTTGCGGTGAGTTGCTCCAATTTACACGCCACTTCAGACTTTTACCCGCATCTGGCCAGTGGGGGGTGCTAATTTACACCCCTGGGTATGACGTCTATTGAAGGCCCTGACTGAAACATTCGGCACGGCGTTAGCTGCTACTGTGGAAGCTAACATTATTGTTAGCTGGCACTGTGGAAGCTAACATTATTGTTAGCTGGCACTGTGGAAGCTAACATTATTGTTAGCTGGCACTGTGGAAGCTAACATTATTGTTAGCTGGCACTGTGGAAGCTAACTGTGGAAAGAAAAAGAGAGCGTTCAGGAGGAACAACAACCGTGAAGAGATGAGGAGGATACAAAGGGAACTTAAACTCTGCCTGAAGGAGGCTAAAGAGACATACAGGAGGAAGCTGGAAAAATACTTGAGTGATAACAACATGCGGGAGGTTTGGAACAGTATGAAGACAATAACAGGCTGTAGTAGTAAGAGGGGCAGCGCAGTGGATGGGGACCCTGAGAGAGCCAATGAACCTCTTTTTTCAATCGGTTCAGTTCCCCTCATGCCACCTCCTCCCTCCTGAAATCCTCCTCCAGCCCTCCTATCCACCATCCTTCCACGTCTATCTCTCCTCCTTCTGCCTCTGTTTCCTTCTCACCTTCTCCACTCGCTCCTACCACTCATCCTCCTTCCATCACTGCTGACCAGGTGCGGACTGAGCTGAGACGACTTCATCCTAGAAAGGCTGCAGGACCAGATCGGGTGTGTCCGAGGGTTCTAAAGGTCTGTGCTGCGGAATTGGGAGAACCTCTGCAGCAGGTCTATAACCTGAGTCTGCGACTGGGTGTGGTTCCCACATTATGGAAACATCCTGCATAGTCCCTGTTCCAAAAAAGGGTCGCCCAAGTAAGCCAAATGACTACAGGCCAGTTGCTCTGACGTCCCACGTCATGAAAACATTAGAGCGACTGGTCTTGAACATGGTGCAACCCCAGGTGCAGAACGTACGGGACCCTCTTCAGTTCGCCTACCGACAGAGGGTGGGTGTTGAGGATGCTGTTCTCTTCCTGCTTCATCGTTCCCTCTCCTACCTGGATGGAGGGGGCTGCTTTGTGAGGATCCTTTTTTTCGACTTCTCTAGCGCCTTCAATACTATCCAGCCCCTTCTTCTACAGGAGAAATTGAACATCTTGGCTGTAGACCCCCACCTGGTGTGCTGGATAACAGATTACTTGACCAACAGACCACAGTTTGTCAGGATGGCGAGCTGTAGGTCCACCACTCTGACCAGCAACACAGGTGCTCCACAGGGCACGGTTCTTTCGCCCCTCCTCTTCACCCTCTACACTTCAGACTTTAAATATAACTCAGTTACATGCCACATGCAAAAATTTTCGGACGATACTGCCATTGTGGCGTGTATAAAGGAGGGTGAAGAGGGGGAGTACAGGAGCCTGGTGAAGGATTTCGGGGTATGGTGCCACAGGAATAAACTCGAACTGAACATCTCAAAAACAAAAGAGATGGTTCTTGACTTCCGTAGGGTGCCCCCCTCTCCTCAGCCTATTACCATCGATGGTATAGAGGTGGAGGTGGTCAGCACATACAAATACTTGGGCCTACAACTAGACAATAAGCTGAACTGGTTCTCCAATACAGATAATGTGTACAAGAAAGCACAGAGCAGAATGTACTTTTTGAGGAGATTGGCCTCCTTTAATGTGAGCTCTAAGCTCCTGTACATGTTTTATAAGTCCATTGTGTCTACTGTTATATTCTATGCAACTGTTTGTTGGGGGGGCAATGCGAGGAAGAGAGACATACAGAGACTGAACCGCCTTATCTGCAGAGCTGGCTCTGTGGTCGGTGTGAGCCTGGAGTCTGTGGAGACGGTGGTGGAACAGAGGACACTGTCTAAACTCAGTCTAGTCCTGGAGAACACCAGCCATCCTCTGTACACTGTTTTCTCCAACCAGAGGAGCTCCTTCAGTGACAGGTTCCTCTCACTGGGTTGTTCAACCGAGAGGATTAAAAACTCCTTTGTCCCACGGGCCATTAGGCTTTACAATGCTGCTATTTGTGGGGGGGGAAAGGAGGGAGACGGGGCAACTAGTTTTTTAACATATTTAAGCACTTTTACTAGACTTCTTTTAGTGGGAATGTATTTATTTACTATATTCTTGTATCTTTTATGGATGTCTCCAGATGTACGATTTTAATGTTGTGTGGATGTGAATTAATGTGTGAGCAACAGATAACCTTAATTTCCCTATGGGATTAATAAAGTTTAACCTAACCTAACATTAGCATACGCTGCTATTCTTTACGCTGACATTAGCATTAGCTCCTGCATGTTTATATTAAGATGCTAATTAAGGCTAGCATAGATTCGCTATAGGCTAACACTTTTTAGCACAAGTTGAACATGACAATAGTGTTGCCCAGCATCCAATCAGATCGTTCAGAAGCAGAAATTAAGCCAGGGAAGTCTCTTCCATCGCTGCTGTTAGTGGATGTAGCTGTGCGTCAGATTTATGGCCGTACTGGAAACACAATGCAACGGTTTCGGTTCTGGACCTCAGGATGTAAAAATATAAGAGTAAAGCGATTAATTGCATTAAACTTTTTTTTTTTTTTTTTTACCCCTCCAGGGGGTCTTTTGTGGCTCTAGTGTCCCTTATATGACAGCAGGCTGACAGGAAACGGGGAAGGAGAGGGGGGAAGACATGCGGCAAATATCGTCGGGTCCAGGAGTCGAACCCGCGACGGCCGTGTCGAGGACTCAAGGCCTCCAAATATGGGTCGCGATAACCGCTACGCCACCACGGCACGCCCAGCATTAAATTTTTAATTTGTTAATAAATTAAAATTTAAAGTTTCAAATGATAATTTTTGGAAAACATCTTTGCTGTTGTCTGATCTGCTGCTCCCCCTTCATGGCTGACTGATCGATTGACTGATTGATTAAAACTTACCGCTGATCCATTTTGCCTCTGGATCGTGGATCTGGAAGCTCTTCTGGAAAAGGTCATCCAGAGCCAGCGGCGTGACCAGCGGCTTACCTGACCCATCTGAGAGCAGGAAGGAGAAATGAGCGCTCAGCAGAGGAGAGAAGCGGCTGCTGCCATCGACTCACCTTGAGACAGCAGGACTATGGAGAGGCCGATGCAGAAGAGGATGGCCATGATGACCATCAGCGAGATGCCGATCCCCTTCCAGTTCCTGTCGGGTCCGATCAGCCCGATGTCCTGATGAACAGGAAGGAAGGACTTCATTAACTACAGGAAAAAACGACGAGTTTACATTGATCTGAGAGCCTGAGGGGAAACATTACTGCCAAACATAACAGCAGGAAGATGGTTATTTAGCTGGTAAGGAGCTACTGTTAGCTGCTCCTATTAGCATCTCTCATTAGCTGTTCCTATTAGTAGCTCCTGTTAGCTGCTCCTGATCGCAGCTCCTGTTAGCCGCTACTGTTAGCTGCTCCTATTAGCATCTCTCATTAGCTGTTCCTGTTAGCAGCTCCTGTTAGCAGCTCCGTCTCCGGCTGCAGTGTGAACAGTCCAGAGGATCAGTGGGAGGAAAAGTTGGGTCCAGGTTTAATGAATTAATCTGACGTTCCTCCCAAAGTGAGTTTCTGCCTCCAGACTCATTTGCAGAGGTGAGCGGCGCAGATTGAGGTCAGTAGATGCTATCGGCCTGCCGCCTCTCCAACCACCTTTTTAATTAAAAGCTGCTTTTCTCTTTCCCTGAAACTGAAAGTTAAATCTGTTTCCAGGACGGATATCATTTGATTAATCTGCAGCAATAATTGAGAAAAAATATATTGGGAAATCAAACAGACGTTTGAAGGAGGATTTCTGCAGAGAAAATTCATTTCAGGACAGAAATGGCTGAAAGGTCAGGACAAACAGCAGCAGATATTATTAGTTGGGATCAATAAAGTATTTTGAATATGATCCATCATTTCATCTGTTCATCATTCATTCATTTTGCTGAATATCTTGCATATTAAATCGAATTCATAACTCATCAAATGAATCCAGCTGCATCGTTCCCTCCAGTCCTGTTCAGCCCGCTTCAATCTGACTCCAGTCCGTCTGCCTAGTCAAAGTCCGGTTCAGTTGGTGAGGCGTGAATGCTAATCGACCTTTGACCTCTGGTCCTCCAAACCTCAGTCTGGGTTCGGTTTGAATGTGAACGCCAAGCGACTAGAGACCGCTCCAAAAGCAGAAAGTGGACTACAGCGCAGGGCATTCTGGGTAAATCTAACCAAAGCTAGCGTGCTAGCCTAGCACTAGCAGCAGAAATGGCTCCTGGTCTTTAGCCAAAGACTAAAGAGAAATCCTCCAACACTAAAATTTGACGCCTCCGTCTTGTTTCCATCTGGTGAAGAAGGAAGTTGCTCTCAGTGTCTTCAGAGGTTTTTGTGTGGTTTCCTTCAGTGGTTCTTGGTGCAGCGCCCCCACAGGCCAGGAGGGGAACATTTTGGTTTGGGTCAGAGCAGAGAGAAAGAGAACCACAGCAGCTGGAGGTGGAGCAGATGTTCTGGTTCCAGTAGAACCGGGTCGATCGCACCATCAGGAGGAAACCAGACTGAGTTATCATCACAATGTTCTCTGAGTGGAAAGTTGAAAATGTCTCCATCTAGTGGTCTGTTGTGAACTATAAATTGTCATGGTTTTTATAAGATGGACGGTATTTGGTTAACTCGCCATCTGGTTGTTAGAAAGACACTCATTTCATTTAAACATCCCATAATTGAATCATTTTCTGATCTGCTCTGACACAAACACTCAGGGATTCGTTTCCAGGCAGTCGCCCGCCGATCAATTCACCCAATCAATTAAAGTCATCAGTTTCTATGAAAACAGCCTGGAGGAAGAACTGATTGATTCCAGTTAATGTGGACATAATTATTCCTGCCGGATCCTCTGAGGCCGGCAGCGCTAAGCTAACGCTCAGCTAAGCTTTCAGGAAACATGTCATCTTCATTGTTCTCCTCTTCCTCCATCAGCATGACTCTACTTCCTGTTTCCTTCATCTGCTCTGTGGTCTGATGCCTCCTGTGGCGCCGCCTCGGGCCTCCAGGGGGCGCTCTGCTCACACGTTCAGACTGACAGAAACATGTTTGACTTGATTCTGTTCAGGATCATCACTGACTGAGGAAACCTGGAGAATGAAAGCTTCAGGTATCTGATGGAGCAGAGGAGACGTTCCTCCGTCTGGTGACCTCCAGCTGCTGAGGTCAGACGGGTCAGCAGGAAACAGCCTTCATCGCTGAACCCAGAGCTGCAGTGATGAGGAGGAGATCAGAGCGTTAGCTTAGCAGATGATGTAGCTCAGTTAGCGTCTCCCAGGAAAATGACTTCACTGAGGTCGGAGTTATGATAATTTAATTATTTTCACAATAAAAGCCTTCATTTGCATGGATTTTAACAGTGGACTCTCACCTATTTATGGATTTGATTCTGAAATATTTTAAGAAAAAGCAGATTTCTGTTTGTGCTTCGTCTCTTGAAAATGAATCAGCAGAACCAAACGCCGACTTTATGGAGACACAAAGATAAAAGTTTTACTGATGTTTTATGGGACGAAGCTGCAGCATAAAATATCACCTCCATTTTTATAGTTCCACTAAAATGTCAGTTTTTATTTTAAATGTTATTGCTGAAGGGTTTAAAAGGTTTTAAAATGCTTGTCTAAATCTGAGTTTCCATCCAGCAGGTGAGTTTTATTCAACATGCAGCTTCAGAGACGTGCCCCGCTGCAGCGCCCCCGTGTGGACAGCAGGAGTGATAAGCAGAAAACAGAGCAGTTACAAACCAACAGCATTTATTTTATTTAGGCTGACGTAAAAATACTAATGGAGATTCATTTTACAGTCATATTTTCACCATTCATTTAGAAACATCTCAGCTCCACACTAAATGTTTAGCTCTGAACTAAACATGTAGCACAGAGATAGTTAGCTTGCTCAAGCTAACTAACCCTGAGCTAGCGGGCCTGTGTAATAGAGCTATATATTAATTTAGCTCAGAAATAGTTACCAAGTTATTGGCTAGTGTCAATACTAGCTATAAATTTAGCGCAGCTTTATGGAATAATTAACTATTTCTGAATTAAAAATTGGAATAATATTTCTTGGACAGATTTAGCTTGTAACTAAATATTTAGAAATGGTTCATAACCTAACCTCACTTTATTCACATGAAAGATAATTAAAATCATGTTTTGTTTTGACAACATATTTAGCTCAGAGCTCAACTAAGTAGCTAGCATAATTATTTAGCTGTTTAGTTTGAGCTATTCATTTAGCTTGAAGCTAAAGCTAACATGCTAACTTAATATTTAATTAGAAATTGTGACATTTATTTCTCTTCCGCCCAAATTATTGTTAATTTCCTTTCAGGTCTGAAATTCTTCCATCATTTATTATTTAAGCAGATTTTCATATTAGTAACACCTTTAGTCTGAATTAATGTTAATAATAATTCCTTTGGCAGCCATTATATTTATCCAAAGCTTCTGTTTTAGCTCTATGAGGCTGAGGTTTGCCGGCTAGCAGAACCCGGTAAGGTCCGATTAACTGGACCACCGCAGCTTCTGAAGGCAGATCTGAAATGATCCAGTAAATAACTCCCAGCGGATTCTGGAACAGCAGACCATAAAGACAAGATTTGACCAAATTCATGTGAATAAAAGTCCAAGCTGTGGTTCTGAAGATTCTGAAGGTTCTGCTGCATCACCATCATGGCTGTTGATCTGCTCCTGCAGCGGGAAGCGGGCCGGTTCCTCCCAGCAGAACCTGCTGCTGGTCGGCAGCTCAGACATGAATAATAGATCCTCACATCAAACAGGAGGCCTCGCTCTCTCTTTTTTTACACTGTGTAGTTTTTCTAAAGATTGAGATACAATGAGAAACCTGTAACGCCGCTTTTGCCGTTTGTTTATTGTTGCCATGGTTACCTAGACATTCGCAAGACAAGTCGCTGTTTGTTTGTGGTCAACCATGGTTACTTTAAGGTACGTCAGGTGTCTGTAAGATGTTTCTTATAATTTATGTAGATTGAAATAATTTGTTTGAACCTGAAGTGAACTGAGAGTCCATTTCCTCAGGACGGGTCCATAAAGATCAGAGCTGCAGCTGTTTTTCTTCAGGCTTGTTTTGCAGCTCATCTCCACAATGTCTGTGTTTAGATGCTGAGTCAAAGCCCCATATGGTGCAGATATGTTTTTTTTCCTGAATGTGAATAAATCAGGGATGTATTTTCTATTACACTGTTAGATCATTTTTGTCATTCCTTTAACCTGTGGCTAGCCAGATGTCTCAGAAAGCCCAGTCACCGAACTGCTCCCAGTTTGACCAGCAGGCTGAACCCTGCCTGTGCTCTGTGTCGCCAGTATAATATAAATACATTTGTAATGTACTGTACACTTTTCTCTTTCACTTTTTGTGTATTTTAAGTGAAATATCTCATTTGAAGTATTAAGGTATTATGACAGTTTATGTAAAGAAATGAAAAATAATTTAGTCTGTTAGATTTTGTTCACACTGCTGTCTATAGCACAATTGACATATTACACTGTAATAAATATTTATTTTTTTTTCTCCCCTCCAGGGTTTTTTGTGGCTCTAGTGTCCCTTATATGACAGCAGGCTGACAGGAAGGGGAAGGAAGACATGCGGCAAATATCGCCGAGTCCAGGAATCGAACCCGCGACGGCCTCGTCGAGGACTCAAGGCCTCCAAACGTGGGTCGGGCTACCCCCTACGCCACCACAGCACGCCAATAAATATTTTTTTTAAAGTAAAAATATGTAGCTAAAGTTTGACAACTATTATCAAAGTTTGTCTTTACAATAAAATGCCTAAAAATTTAAATGAAGTTACGTTTTTTAATTCATATCTTGAAATAGCAAATGCACATTGAATTATGGAATTGTGTTAATATGTTCATGAATACATCACTGTAAAGGTGTGTGTGTGTTCATCAATAAAAACGATTTATCAGAATCAGCTGTATCAAATGTAATTATTGTGCCACAAAACAATGAAATAATCACGTCAAAAAGTTTGAAACATCCATTGTTTTTGTTTTTCATTCCTATATAATAATGTGTGAGAGATTGTGTCAGTGACATTCATTAACATAAAAATACTTTGCAGAACGACACTTTACGGAGTTCGGTCCATTTACTTGCATTAGCTTGCTGGCAGATAAGCCACTTCAATATGGCGGATGCTAAAACGTATCGCAACAACGGGCCAACCCGCTCAAGTGATAACTTTTGGTTCAAAAGCACTGTGGTCCAATCAGCGATCTCCCAGAACTCCAACTGGGACATACCCTTTCTGTTTCCTTAATATTGTTGTGTTTTTCTAATTTGTAATTGTGCTATGTTAATGTTGAAGTGATTTGAACCTCAGGGCCACCGTAGAAACCTGATAGGAAGACTGATAAAACTGCTGCTGTATGTTTACATCTGATTCAGATTTAGATCTGGATTACCATAACAAACCTGAACATGAACATCTGGTCTAATATGAGCGTTTACAGCTGCTGATTATCCAGTAAAACAACATTATGTCATTAATAAACTGTTCAGATTCTGGGCTGCATTCATCCAGAATGACGCTGCCCCCTGCCGACGGCGCCACGTCATTACCGCCTCCACACTGACCTACATCTGGCCAGATGTTGCAGGTCGGCTTCATCAAACACTGCAGGGGAGAGACGGCAATCAGGACCGGTACTGCTTTGGTTCTGATGGTTCTGGTGGTTCTGCTTTGGTTCATCAGCTTTGATAATATTTACATTTTTCTGTTTCTAACGTTTTTGTTTTTCATTTTTACATTATTTGATTAATAATAAATATTCTTGATTAATTTAGTTCCCAGTTGTTTTTTCCCATTATTTTTGATTGAAGTGTAATTTTCTTTGATTGGTTCTAATTAAACATTCAGAAATCTTCTGAAGTGAAGAGAGAGAAACTCCTAAAGCTGCTCTCTTCTATCTCATTTTATTTCTCATTGTTTGTTTTCTGGGATTTTTTTTTGTCGTTTTCGGCGTCGCCATGGCAGCCATCCCGCTGGTTTCTGTTCACCAGCAGAGAAACTCCTGAGCTCTGATCATGACTGGCAGGAAACATCAGCGGCCATGTTGGATATGCAACAGTTCACGCTTCGCCGCCACAGAACATCAGAGACAAACGGCGCCTCGATGATCCCTGGAAATGATTCACAGAACAGAACCAAGGTTGACAGAAACCGACCAGACCCAACCGGACCTGCAGCAAGCGAGGCGGGTTCAGGGTCTAAAATGGGAAAACAGCAACGATGGAGACAGACGAAGTGAAGATTCAAATTGACAACCCACCAATTAAAGAAGAAACTCCTAGCTCTCAACGCTAACCCAGGGGTCACGCTAATGCTAAGCCAAGGGTCACACTAACGCTAAGCCAAGGGTCACGCTAACGCTAAGCCAAGGGTCAAGCTAATGCTAACCCAGGGGTCAAGCTAACGCTAACCAAAGCAGTCACGCTGAAGCTAACCCAGGGGTCACGCTAATGCAAAGTCCTTTCTTGCTAAATGCTAACCAGGCGACTGTTTAGGACCTCCTAGCCACCAGGGGGCTCTAAACTGCCCGTTCAGCCTCATCTCAGAAAAGTTAAAATGTTCTATTTTTATCTGAAGTTATCTTATATATTTATTACATCTTTTATATGTTTAAAAAATAAACATTGAATGCAAATAAAACAAACTGCGATAACTAGTCCGGGTGTTTCTGGGTCCTGGTCAAATGACTGACAGCTGGCCGTCATTCCTATTAGCTGACAAAGTGGCATCCAAGACACGCCTAGTGGCCCAGAAAAACAGAAGAAAAGGAAAATGCAAAAAGAAAAATGATCAAAGGTTAAAGGTGACACATTTGTTGGCGTTGTAGGCTGGATTATTTTGCTAGTAAGGTTTTGGCCTGCTAGCTAGACTCAGATTATTGCTATCTAGCTAGCTGAGGTGAATAACTCAGCTTTAGCGTTGAATGTCAAACATGATTCAGTCTGTGTTGCCATGGGAACGTCTGACTCCAGACGTGTTTATTCAGATTCTAGCCGTTTCTATAAAACTCTGAAAATATTCAGGATTTTTGTTGTAATAAAGTTTTAAAATGTGTAATTTTACCTGCAGCCTGTTTTTTGTATGTTTCTCTGTTTGTCTCCCTGATGAACTGACCTAGTCAAAGCTTGAGACTGTTCTGAAGGCAAAGAGCTCGCATTACCCAGAATCCACCAGCAAGGGGCACCATGCTCCCGCTCAGCAGATAGAGCTGCTTTATGCATTCAATGTTCAATAGACTCTTTGCACCTGCCGCGCTGACGTCACAACCCATGAGCAAATGCAGCTCTCTTTTTTCCGCTTTGAGTTACCATGACAGCTAGAAAAGACAAAGTCTTATTTCAGACGCAAATAAAACAATACTATGAACATTGCTGTCTTCCTAATATAATGGGCTTTTAAGTTTTCATGGATTTCCAAGCGATCCTGAATTAAGAAGACGGTGGCTTGTAAATATTCGTCGCTACCAGTTAAAGTTAACACCACACAGCAAAGTTTACAGCCTTCACTTCACTCTGGATCAACTTCTTCAGCCTAAAGCAGAAGGTAAAGGAGCCTCCTGTGTTATTTCCATGGAATCACTTCTGTATTCAGCCTGAAAGAGTTTATGGGAACCAGAGAGCAGACCAGAGCCAGACAGCCGAGCTACTGACCCGCCTGTACACACTGCTGTAAACACCGTCCTGCTTCACAAGAACATGCAAAACTAATAAAGCGAAGTAACACAGAGACCTTAAGGAACACGGCCATATTTTTCTAAAAGCACCAACTCTGAACCTGAACCGTCAGCTGAACTAGAACTCTGACACCAGAGCTGCTCTACTGTTAAGCTATGGGCTTGTTGTTCCTCAGGCTTCAGAAGCAAAAAGCCTGAACCGTAAAATCCCCGTTACTTGGTCTCTGACACTAACGACAATAAACCACGTAATATACTTGAACACAAGGTAAAAACATTGTCCGTTAATGAATGATGAAAAATGTTTAGATACTTAAATAGCACATTTTTACAAAAAAAATGTCTAGCATAAGCTAAAGCTAATGTTAGCCACAAAGTTTAAAGAAAGTAAAACTCACCTTCGTATCTGTGTATAACGAGGCGAACATGTTAAAACCTTTCTCCAGATTATTGTCGGGGCGTCGGATCGATTAATTGTTACCTTGGACACAACCAGTGGAAAGAGACATTTTCACAGAACTCGTGGTTTATACTGGTTTATACTGGTTTATACTGGTTTATACTGGTTTTGTGGTTTTTTAGCTCTGGTTTTCTTGCTGCCACCAAACTGTGTGAAACCTGATTATTGAAGCTTAATTTCTAGTCGGTGCAGGTTCTTCATTCCTGGATCCTCCCAGCTTGGCCCAGATTCCTAGTTCAGAACAGAACCGAACCCGGCCCGGTTCTGCTGATCAGAACCAGCAGCTGGTCTGGATCAAAGCCTGCACTGTGACAGTTTCTTCCTTTATGAATATATTTCTGTTTTCTGAAGCTGGTAAAAATAACTGAGGTTTGCTAAATTAAACTTCCTGAAGTGAAACGATTGTTTTTTTGTTGCTTCTGCGTTTGATTCAGGAAATAAAGAGTTTCTATTATTAGAGCAGCATGAAGAGCTGAGTTGAACCGCAGGAAGAGAACCATAAATATTATTACTTTTATTATTAACTCTAACGTGTCAAATCCTGATCAGTTCTCTCAGGTTTTTCCAGAATGTTTCCCAATTTGAGCCTGAAAACTTTCCTCTGATGAGCGTCTGACTCTGGTTCTCCTGATCTGTCCTCACTTTATTCTCCTACTGCTCTACTATTATTTCCTGTTATGTTTTATTTCCTGCTGCTTCTGATCTGGAATCTGATTGTCTGTGATACCAGGCTGCTGGGACTGACCCGGTTCTGGATCTGGTTCAGGTTCAGGGCTGCTCCTGTTAAAGGGGAGGTTTTCCTCTCCACCATCGCCTCCTGCTGGTCAGGAGGTCTGGTGTGTGGGTCAAGTGTTTCTATAGAAACCTTTTACTAATCTGAATAATAAACTGGAAGTTCTTTGAGACATTATTAGAAATAAACTGAATTAAATTATTGATGCATTTTAATTAAAACACCCAAAGTTACTGAAAAATCCAACATTTCTCCTGAAGGTTTCATCCACGTCAGGAATTATTCGTCTCTTCAGCTGAACCGTTTTGAATGAAATCAGAGGAATTAAAATCAAAGTTGCATTTAAAGTTTGCAGAGATGAAATTTAATATCAGAGAAGAAGAAGCGGCTTTGGGGAGTTTCTTAATTAGCAGAACCACTTTAATGAAGCAGCAACACATGAATAATCCTCCACTAGAACCATCAGCTGATCATCGATCATCAGCAGATTATTGATCATCCGATGATCATCGATAATCAGCAGATTATTGAACAGCGGCCTGAGGGAGGCTAATGCTGTTAGCATGTTAATGATCCTTATTGAAATGTAACTCCATTTAAAGCGTTTAAAGTAAATGAACTTGTTCATTAAAGAGCATTTCTACCTTGATGTTAAATGATTTCATCTCGTTATTTTATTGTAGTTGTTCAGTTACAAATAAAGTTTTAATACTTTATTCATGAAGTTTCTATGAAATATTCTCTAAAGAAACTTTTTAACCAACATGAGTAAAAAGCTGAACTCTGATAATGAGGATTAATTGATTTAATTTAAACAGAATAAGTTTTATCTGCTTAACAGAAAATCTCCTCTTTCATCGTCTGAGTGCCGATTCAAGCGCTGCTAAACAGAAATACCAGATATTGTTATTCTGCCTTCGTTTTGCTGCCCCCTGCAGGTGGCATGAAGTGCATACCGACTTCCTGCTTCAGTAACTGCTGATCAGTGCGTAGTGTCGCTCTGGTTTGGACCTTATTCTGTAGAACTGATTTGGTTTTTCCTCAGATTCAGCAGAGAAACTTTACTGATCCAAATTATGTAGAGAAACACTAAGAGGTCAAAGGTCAAAGATACACTGCTGCATATTGTAAAAAAAAGATCAGAGTTTATCTGCTTTATTCTGATATCCACTGCAACAGCAAGGCCGCCGCAGCAGCATGGCCGCCGCCGCCGCAGCAGCACGGCCGCCGCTGCAGCACGGCCGCAACAGCAGCATGGCCGCCGCAGCAGCACGGCCGCAACAGCAGCATGGCCGCCGCAGCAGCACGGCTGCTGAATCTGACAGTCTGAATCAGAGAGAAGTTTCCAGCTGAGGGAACGTCCTGTCAGTTGAGATGCCGTATGTATCATATATGATTTAAAGCCTTGAAATTCGGCCTCTGTCTCTTTAAGAAGCTCCTGCTCTTTCTGAAGCTCCGCCTCCAGGAAATTATCCCAACAGGTCTCCTCTTTAACCCTTTACCAGCGTCGCTCTGACCAGCACCTCCTATGATGAGCTCAGCAGATGTTTGCTAATTGCTGCTGGCTAGTCTGAAGGAACTGAGAGGAGGCGGAGCTAGGTCCACCCAAGTGTTTAGCAGCTGAATGGTTGCCATGGAGATTAAAGGAAACATGAAAGAATCAAAGCAAAACAGGGAAAAACATAAAACATGATGAAGATGTAAGGCGCTGCCGGCCCTTTAAAGACTTTTCCCATTGTCTCCTTAAAACCACAAACCTCAGAATTTATCAGGTAGAAACATGGAGGAAATGATTTAACGTTCTTCACCCAGAGCGCCAACAGGCTGGAACCCGAAAAAAACCTCAGGTACCGTCAGAATCAGAACCATCAGAATCAGAACCGTTAGAATCAAAACCGTCAGAATCAGAGCCGTCAGAATCAGAACCGTTAGAATCAAAACCGTCAGAATCAGAGCCGTCAGAATCAGAACCATCAGAATCAGAACCATCAGAATCAGAACCATCAGAATCAGAACCGTCAGAATCAGAGCCGTCAGAATCAGAACCATCAGAATCAGAACCATTAGAATCAGAACCGTTAGAATCAAAACCGTCAGAATCAGAACTGTCAGAATCAGAGCCGTTAGAATCAGAACCGTCAGAATCAGAGCCGTTAGAATCAGAACCGTCAGAATCAGAGCCGGTAGAATCAGAACCGTCAGAATCAGAGCCGTTAGAATCAGAACCGTCAGAATCAGAGCCGGTAGAATCAGAACCGTCAGAATCAGAACCGTCAGATTCAGAACCGTCAGAATCAGAGCCGTTAGAATCAGAACCATCAGAATCAGAGCCGTTAGAATCAGAACCGTCAGAATCAGAACCGTCAGAATCAGAACCATCAGAATCAGAAACTTTAGAGTCAGAACCGTCAGAATCAGAACCGTCAAAATCAGAACCTTTAGAGTGAGAACCGTCAGAATCAGAACCATCAGAATCAGAACCATTAGAATCAGAACCGTCAGAATCAGAGCCGTCAAAATCAGAACCTTTAGAGTGAGAACCGTCAGAATCAGAACCATCAGAATCAGAACCATTAGAATCAGAGCCGTCAGAATCAGAACCGTCAGAATCAGAGCCGTCAGAATCAGAGCCGTTAGAATCAGAACCTTTAGAGTCAGAACTGTCAGAATCAGAACCGTCAGAATCAGAACCGTCAGAATCAGAACCGTCAGAATCAGAGCCGGTAGAATCAGAACCGTCAGAATCAGAACCGTCAGAATCAGAACCGTCAGAATCAGAGCCGTTAGAATCAGAACCTTTAGAGTCAGAACTGTCAGAATCAGAACCGTCAGAATCAGAACCGTCAGAATCAGAACCTCTAGAGTGAGAACCGTCAGAATCAGAACCGTCAGAATCAGAACCGTCAGCGTCTCTGTCTGTAGAAAAACCAGCAGCGACTTTAAGATGTTCCATTTTAAACCATAAATCCTCAGAACTTCAGTCTGAAATCTTCCTCCACTCTGACGAACTTCCAGCGGCTCGGTTCCGTTCGGTCCGGTCCGGGTCAGAGCGGCAGCAGGTCAATATTAAATCTGAATATGTGCAGAGCCATGAATTATTGATGCAGTCGCAGAAGTTCTCCATGTTCTCCTCTCAGCCCGACCCGGGTCAGCAGAACCCGAACCGAACCCACCAGACACATTCACCGCCTTCAATCGAACTTTGAGCAACTTTCTGGGACTTGAGGGAGCGGCCTGCAGCAACTCACCTTAGGGTCAGAGGTCAGAGGTCAGCTTACCTTCTCGTCCAGGGAGAAGCTCCCGGTGTGCTGCGCGGCTCCGGCGCTCTGGTTCATGGCTCCGCGGTTCCGCCGCTGCGCTGCTCCGGATGCTGCTGCGGGGTTCGGGATGCAGCTCGGAGTGGAGCCGCTGCTGGACGCTCCGCCTCCGCCCGCGCTCTCACGCAGCCAATGATGCGGGGCGGCGGAGCGGCGGGGCGGCGGAGCGGCGGGGCGGCGGAGCGGCGGGGCGGCGGGGCGGCGGAGCGGCGGGGCGGCGGAGCGGCGGAGCGGCGGAGCGTTAATGCCGCTGCGCCAGCTGTTCCCTCAGCTGTAGATGAAATCACACGGAAAGGTTTAAGGTCCATGAAGAGGTTTGTGTTTGTTTGTTGGATCAGAACCAGAACAACAGAGAGATCCACAGAGAGAGATTACATAATCTGAAACAATAAGTGACTTCAGCTCTGAAAACAACAGATAATAATAATAATAATAATAATAATAATAATAATAATAATAATAATAATAATAATAATAATAATAATAATAATAATAATAATAATAAATCTTTCTAAGTGAGGGAGCCAGAGTTATGGTTCAGAGGAAAAGTATATTTTATAAAAATACACAGAAAAAGTCTGTTAGACCATCAAGATCATCAAAAATCAAAAATAATTCAGATCCTAACAGCTGGAATAAACTCCATATTAACACATTTCATTTGATGAACTTTTTGTTTCCTTGTTCATTTTTATTTTGTATTTTCTGTGGAATAGTTTTGGAAATATTTGTCTGAATTATCTTGAATATATATTTGTATAAAACTCAATGTTTCTAAGAATATTACAGACATTAATTTGTGATGAATCTCACTAATGCACTAAAAGTGTTTCTGGGCTCTGCAGAACTTTTTCCTTCTGCTTGGTCAGTTTAATCTGGACCTAACAGAACCTCTTTTAAAAAACACCTGGCCTAGTTAAAGCACAGCTCTCCAACACAACTTCACCTGCTGCCTGCTGGAAGCTTTGGCAGGCGAGCTTTGGTTAGCATGTTAGCTCTCCGAGCTCGGCAGAAACAGGCCGGCTAGCAGCTGTGGCTAACCTGGCTAAGTGGATAATCCCTGTGGTAATCTGGGAGCAGAGAGCAGCTGGACTGATGTAACAGATTATTTCTCCCTCTGAGCTCGCCGTCTCTGTTCCACCTCACTGATCGGTTTCATCTCTGGCTTCACGCTGCCATGACACAACCTGCTCCCTTCATCTGCCATCAGTTGCTGTGTTGCTGCAGAGTGTTGCCGTGTTGCATTGCTGCGTTGCCCTGACCTCACACTCAGCAGCAGGATCATTAATAAATTATTCTGTGCATCTCCGTCGTCCTTTCCTTCCTGTTGCCGGGCAGATTACACTCTGACCGGCTCAGCACTTATCTTCTGTTTTCACCATTTCTTTATTTAAACAATAAACTTTTTATTTTATTATTTTGAATTTGTTTTTTCAGATGAATATTTCTGTTTGCTGCTAAACTGAAGTTTTTAAATTCTCTGATCTAAACATGAAGAAGTTTTTTGTTCTCCTGAGATAAAAAAAGTCATTCTGTTCATTTTCTACCTGCAGCAGAATATTCATGTTCATAAATTTTTCTTCCTTTTAATTGTTGAATTAAAACAAAGTGAACACATTTTAGCTTTATGTGTTTATATTTTTATTTTTCTGAACTCAAAATTGAATCATTTAAATGTAACTTCATGACTAAAAACTCTGATTTGAACTGATTAGTTTGTGGAGAACTAACTAAAAATCTGCGTCGTGTCGTCAGATGAAACCAACCGGATCATAAAGTTTGATCAGAAACAGAATAAAAACAACATGTTAAAACATTTCTGTTTGTTAAAACTGAAACGTTCTAACAAACAGAAATGCATTGAAATCTTTGGGCGTTTTTGCTGCTGTTCACTTTTCAACAGCCGGAAATCTGATCCGATCTGGAGAACTGGGAGCGAATCTGAGCTCAGACTGAAATATGACTTTCATTTATTAAAGGAGGATAAAAATCAAGAAAGTCCAGAAGCAGATTTTATAAAGCATCGGTGCCCTGATAATAAATCATGATGTTTATGAACTGAATGAGGTTTGATGCATCAGCTCTCTGTGAAAACTCTAATAAACCTGAACCTGAACTGAGTCAGATTATGGGATTATAGGCGTTAATCTGGCAGATTCCTCCTCAGGTCTGCAGCCTGTTTAACAGAAAATGTTGTTTGGTTCCAGTTTGTCTCAGATTAACTGAGAATCTTTTCATTCTGTCAGTTTCAACTTTTAATTCAAAATGTTTGTTAGAATAAAAACCTTCAGATTCATCAGATTAAATCTGGTTCTGCCGGTTCTGGTCGTCCGGAGCTACTTCTGTAGTCATGCTGCTACAGCAAACTTCTCCTACTACAGTTTTGTTAGAAGAGTTTCGTTCCATCAGTGACCAAATGGGCACTGTTTCATTTTCTGCAGGCAGAAACAAAGTTTACAGACATTAGCAGTAAAAGTGTATCTAAATATTCATGGCCAGTCCTCCGTCCTCTCCTCGCCTCTCCAAGATGTCCCTTCTGATACGAGGAATCTTCCTGTTCCAAAGGTACATAGAGGTCATCTTCTCTAGCTTTTTAAAAAATTATTTAGGAATAAATAATGGAATTGTCTGAAAAAGGAATAAACATGAAGCAGTTTACTGAATTTATCCTTCCTGCCAGGAACGACCAACGCTCCATATCCTGCTTATCTGATTGAAGGCAATATTAAAGTTGTGCTTGAATAGATCTTTATAATTTCTGGTTATGTTCACTCCTAAATATGCAAATTTTTCAAAACTCACAGTAGGATTCTGGCAGACAGAATCCTACTGAGTATTTTAGAATCACAACAAAGTGATTCTTACAGGGCACCAAGATTCACATTTAAGTGGATCTTTATCTTTTTTCATCAACACAGATATGGTTGCCTGTGTCATTGTAGGTGGAAGAGTTTTCACCGAATGTTTCTGTACAGACTTTCCATATGTGGACAGCAGCTGCAGCAGCAGGCCCAGCAGCAGCAGCAGCAGCAGCTGTAACTCCAGTAGCTGCAGCAGCTCCAGCAGCAGCAGCAGCAGCTGCAGCAGCTCCAGCTGTAGCAGCAGCAGCTCCAGCAGCAGCAGCTGCAGCAGCTCCAGCTGCAGCAGCAGCAGCTGCAGCAGGCCCAGCTGTAGCAGCAGCAGCAGCTCCAGCTGCAGCAGCAGCTCCAGCAGCAGCAGCAACAGCAGCAGCTGCAGCAGCTCCAGCTGTAGCAACAGCAGCTCCAGCAGCAGCAGCTGCAGCAGCTCCAGCAGCAGCAGCTGCAGCAGCTCCAGCTGCAGCAGCTTTCAGGCGACTTCAAAGGAAGAGATTAGATCAAAAGACTTAACAACAGATAGAAGCTGAAGCTGAAGCTGGAAGGAGGCAGAAACCACCTGGCAACAGTCTGACTGCATGACCAGAGAAAAACCATCTAGACCAGCAGGGATGGTTCCACCTGCACTGGGAATGCTGGGTTTCTTATTATTTTAATGGGTTTATCATTTCTGAGTTAAATTATTTCATTTTTATGAGGATAGTCCCTAACAACATGCTGAGAAAAGCTCTAAACTCAAGAACTGTAAACCGATCTGATGATCCTTCATGAGCAGAAACCAGAGATAAACCAACTAACCTGCATATTTACTGGAGAAAATAAACAAGTTAAAATACTTGAACAACTAGAAATAGTTGAAAACTAGAAGCTAATATTTGACTAAGCTGCATGTGTTTTATTTCTACTTTCTGTTACGTTTTCTACACAAATTGAACAGATTTATTCAACAGAGCAACACAAATTGGTCATTTCAGCCATTAAACTCAGGAGTTAATGAGTCCAAACGTTTTCTTCTAGTTTATCAACCTCAGATAAAAATACATTTAATTCTGTAATCTAAACTTCATAATTATGGATGGAAGACCTTTATTTAAAAGATGATTAATTTAAGTAGTTAAACAATGTCTGAAAAAACAATGACTTGCTTTTGTTATAATATTACAGCAAATAGTTGTAATGTTGTACTTCCGGGCTGTTGTTTCCCCCCGTGCCGCCTGGAGGCGCTGTTGCAGCCAGTCACCGTCCAGATAATAACAGCAGGAAGAAGTCCGGCTGGCCAGCATCATGCCCGTTGCTGAGACCATGGAGGAGAACTTTGATCAGTTATTGGATCAGTGTGAAGCTCAGGAGCTGGAGGTGAGCTGGACGGGTTGAATTCCGCGGAAACGGTTCGGGTTTCAGTCGTTCCGGGTTTTACGGCTCAGTTTGAAGGTAGAACCGAACATTTGGTTCCCTACTTAGTCCGTTTCTGCATTACTTCGCATCCAAACACTGAAGGATGCTAAAACCAATCGCTGAAAATCATTATCAATAAATGACCATCGTAGAGGCTCTGATTGAGACCTGAGAGCCGAGCGGGTGAAGTTAGCTTCCGACTCGTCGCCTCAGTAAAGAGTTATTTCACAGATTTAAGGTTTAAAACCTGAAACTCTCAGCAGTCGGAGCTAAATTTATCTGCACTGTTTAGAACTCTGAAAAATACATAAAATAACTAGAAGCTAATTAGAGCAAACCGGAGCAAGGTAACTACGGTGTCCGGTGTCACTTTGGACACCAGCTTCAGCTGCTTGTTAGCTTGTCAGTTATCTTTAGCCGGCTGGTTATAAATGAGGCTGGAGTGAATCCGATTTGCCTGTATTTACATGTTTACTTTGGTTCTGGAGGCCGTTCTGACCCAGAGGTGTGTTCCGGTTAGCTCTAACACTAACAGGGCGAAATACAGCCGAGAAAAGGACTGTGTGTTGCTAACTGCGCTGCATGAGGCGTGACGCTAACTGGACTGCCTGTCGCTAACTGGACTGCCTGTCGCTAACTGGACTGCGTGACGCTAACTGGACTGCGTGTCGCTAACTGGACTGCGTGACGCTAACTGGACTGCCTGACGCTAACTGGACTGCGTGTCGCTAACTGGACTGCGTGTCGCTAACTGGACTGCCTGTCGCTAACTGGACTGCGTGACGCTAACTGGACTGCGACGCTAACTGGACTGCCTGACGCTAACTGGACTGCGTGACGCTAACTGGACTGCGTGACGCTAACTGGACTGCGTGAGGCTAACTGGACTGCGTGACGCTAACTGGACTGCGTGACGCTAACTGGACTGCCTGTCGCTAACTGGACTGCGTGACGCTAACTGGACTGCGTGACGCTAACTGGACTGCGTGTCGCTAACTGGACTGTGTGTCGCTAACTGGACTGCCTGTCGCTAACTGGACTGCGTGACGCTAACTGGACTGCGTGACGCTAACTGGACTGCGTGACGCTAACTGGACTGCGTGACCCTGATTTTAAACACTGATAACTAATGAATAATAACTAAATAAAAATGGCAAATAATCTCTAAAGACCCTCTTTGAAAACGTCTTAATTTATTCTTAATTAATTATTTCAGAAAACTGATTGAACTTAAGACTGTTAACTAGGTTATTAATGCTTGTTCTGGTAAAACCTGTTGGTAGAATAATAACTAGCGGCAGGTCCTTTACTAACCAGTCAAACCATCAACACTGACTACAGCTGCCAGCAGATGGCGCTGCTACTCCATGAAAATGGATCAGAATAGTTCAAAATGTTTTTCTTTCAGAAGATTTCTGTCCCAATCTGTTTTTCAATCCACGTTTCATCTGTTTTTCCTAAACCATTTTTCAAATCTGTTTGTTTATATCTTAAAGAAAATGATATACAGCTTCACAAAACCTACACATGAGATACTAACATACAGGTAAAAGTCTAATAAAAACTTTATAAAGTATAAGGTTTTTATAACTGTTTAAAATAAAAAATTCTGAACTAAATTATTTTCCCTTGTTTACGTGGAACCCAAAGTTTGGATCAAAAATCACAGAAAATGTCTTTATTAGCCAAACAATCATCTTGTTAATGATGTAACTTTATTCTATAAAGAACATTTGGCTTTGAACAGCAAGACATGCAGCTTAAATAATTCATTTTCAGATGAATCCTAGGGGGATGAAGGCAGAGATTATTTCCTGGTTTCCATGGAAACCTGATGAGCATATGAGCGTCTGATTTCATGTGAAACCACTTAAAGTGTTGATTCAGCTCATTTTATGTTGGGGAGGAAATAATTTAATGTCATTTGTTTGTCTCTCAGCTGGTATTCTGGAACCTGTAACCCACGGTAACGCATAAAAGCTGTTTTTAATGACGGTTCATACGTTGATGTGACGTGGACCCAGGAATCAGGCTTTACCAGATCTTCCTTCAAGACTTTTCATTCAGGCGGGCGCTGAATGCCTAAAACGTGTCACTTCCTGTCTCATCCACCTTGTTTTAGACC
This sequence comes from Xiphophorus hellerii, assembly GCF_003331165.1. Taxonomy (NCBI): domain Eukaryota; kingdom Metazoa; phylum Chordata; class Actinopteri; order Cyprinodontiformes; family Poeciliidae; genus Xiphophorus; species Xiphophorus hellerii. The sequence goes on along the minus strand of NC_045678.1, from coordinate 32,061,402 downwards.
TGTTTTCTTTTATATGTCGTTTTTTTGGGGAACTTTGGTCACTAATATCTTTGATGAGTGAAGATCTACAGAAATAACCACCTGCACTACCTTCCCCAGGCTCCAGGAGGCATCGCAACTCCCCAGGTCTACGCTCAGATGTTAGCGCTGTATCTGTTGAACAACGACATGTAAGTACAGCAAAATGGCCGCTGTGCAAGCATCTCCTTTAGACTGGTGATGTTGGGATTTACCCCCGCTGGCTAATGGGCGTGTAAGTCAGACCGTTTCCATGGCGACCTGCTCTCTCCATGTAGAGAGAATCAGGTCCAAATCAGAATATTCCTGATAACCAAACCTTTAAGCATCTGGATTGCATCGTTGCCCATCAACCAGTGGAGCTTCCTGTATTTCCTGCTCCACTTCCTGTTGACTGAGTCCTGTTGTTTCTGGCCTCTAGGAACAACGCCCGCTATCTGTGGAAGAGGATTCCTCAGGCCATAAAATCAGTAAGTTTGCTCAGACGTCTGTTAGACCGGGTTCTGGTCAGAGTTCTGCTGGACCTGTCGCTATACTCAGGACACTGGTCCATTTCCAACTCCTGTTAAACAAGTGCTAACTCCTGTTAAACAGGTGCTAACTCCTGTTAACCAGTGCTAACTCCTGTTATACTAGTGCTAACTCCTGTTAAACAGGTGCTAACTCCTGCTAACCAGTGCTACTGCAGCTGCAACAATCTGTTATAAACAAACAGATTGACACATTAAAAACAATAGCGATAAAGTACAAATTGTTGCAAATTATCAGTAAATCCTGAATATGAAATATGAAACTTAAACAGGAAAAATAAAATAAAATTTTCCTACTTAAAATGTGTTTTTGAATATCTGCACAAAATAAATTTTGACATTTGTGGAAACAGCAGAAGGCTCGTGCTGCCCCAGTGATGTCCCACCCTGGGCAGAGAGCCATATTAGGAAAAGCCACTGAACAGGATTACCGTAAAGGCTAGAAGAGCCGCTCACTATGAAATGGAGGAAATTAAAAACATGAATATTCAGCCCAAATCCTGGAAAGTAAGTTTCAAACTAAGCTAGCAGCTGTGTGGAAACTGCAGGTGTCTCAGCAGTGCTGATGTCTGTCCTCTGTGTCCTGTAAGGCTGAGCAGAGCAGCTGTCAGACACAGCAGTGAAAATCCTAAATACTCCCAGAGACGTGTCTCTGATTGCTGAAGGCTTCCGTCTTGTTTTTGGCTGCAGGCTAACCCTGAGCTAGCAGCTATCTGGGCCGTCGGCCAGCGCATTTGGCAGAGAGACTTCCCAGGGATCTACACGACCATCGCAGCCCACCAGTGGTCTGAGAATATCCTTCCTGTCATGGAGGCCCTCAGAGGTAACTTCATGCAAGAAAACACTTCAGCATGTCAGACACATCACTGAGCAGCTGCTACTCAGCTAGCTGCAGGGTTAGCTACAGCAGCTAGCTGCAGGGTTAGCTACAGCAGCTAGCTGCAGGGCTAGCCTCCTGCCTTGGCGCTGTGATCTCGGGGTTTTCTCCTGCAGACGTCAGCAGGAGTTTATTGCTTCCTGAGTGATTGTGGCGCTGCTGTTGGTTGTGCAACAGTTTAAAATAACTTCTCTGGATGTTGATCTGATGTTGATGTCATAAACAGAGTTTCATCAGACGGTTTGGTAACAGCTGGCACCTCTAATAAAACTGTTCAAGTAAACATTTGGATTTGTTAATGTTACAGTTTCTGTTTAATTTATTCCACAGTTTGACTCATTTCAGACGTTTAAGGATTTTACTTGTTGATCATCGTTGTGTTTCTGGGAGGATGAGTTTCCTCTAAATCAGGGGTGTCAAACTCAAATACACAGTGGGCCAAAATTTTAAATTGAACGAAGCCGCGGGCCAAGGTTGGACAAATGAATCTTTTAATATGGACCCAAACAAGTTTTGATTTAACAATAAATATTGAACAAGAAAGGCTTATATAACTTAAAAGTGCAGGCGTGCAAAATTGAGTTGCTAATAATAATAATAAAACATATAAATGGCATATTAAATAAAATTTAAATAAAAATTGAAAGCCTCCTTTCTGAGGTAAATGTCAAAATGAGCTTCGTACTCAGACTAATAAATTTGAAAATAAAATAACATAACAACTATGAATAAATCATTAAATAAACTATGAATAAACCATTCAGGCCTTGGAGTAACAAGAAAAGGTGCATAGAAAACTTATTTATTGCTCATTTTGCGACACACTGATCTACTCTGATGCAGCCAAGTCAGATATCTGGCATCTTTTCTTGGATGCCAGTTCATCAATGTCGGGGCTCAGGGTCTGAGCTGAGGAAACCTTCATTATCGAACAAAGGTGTTCGTCAGTCAGACGTCTCCTGTGAGACGTTTTCATCATCTTCACTGAGGAGAAAAGTTGCTCACATACAGGAAATATGTAAACAGATATTCTGTCTCCCACCTGTCCAGAAAAGTTTTATTTTCTGTCTTTCCTTTCGCCATGTTTTGGTAGGGTAACACAGTGATGGCTGTAGTTTGAGGTCGCAGTGAGGTTTGGGGGAGAGGCCCGGGGATGCGGGGTGCGCCGGGGCTTTCAACCCAAGGACTGCGCAAGAAGACGGATCACCACCTTCCTAATACATCCATGTCCGCTACCATAAGTGCTACTGACACAGAGGAGGAGGCGTGTCTGCCTCTGTCCTGATTGACGCGCCAAAAAAACAGCAGAGCATTATGGGATTTGTAGTATAAGCGGTGAATGCGGCGTCACAGCGTTGCCACCGTATAATACCGGCTCTAATATTAATTTGAAATTGCCTCGCGGGCCAAATATAATTACACTGCGGGCCAAATTTGGCCCGCGGGCCAGAGTTTGACACCTATGCTCTAAACCAGGGGTCTCAAACTCCAGTCCTCGAGGGCCACAGTCCTGCAACTTTTAGATGTGCCTCTGCTGCCCCACCTGAACAGAATAATTAGGTCATTAAGTCATTTCATTCCAGTGTTTTGTACCTGTGGCACATCTAAAAACTGCAGGACTTCGGCCCTCGAGGCCTGGAGTTTGAGACCCCTGCTCTAAACTGAAGCCTCTCAGGTTGTTGAGCAGCAACAGTTGCTCCTCTGAGGTCGTTGCCGATGCCTTTCTGCCCTGGCATTGTGCTAACTCACCTGTAGACGCCACAGCAGCAGTGGACACGCGTCCGCTAACAGTGGAGCTAATTTATGTTTAGCATTTTTGCTAACTTTGAAAACGCTTAGCGACCTTAGCTTCCTCTCAATACATTTTTCTGGATAAATTCTAAATCTCTAATTTACCTGGCTGTTTTTAAACTTTCAGATGAATAAAGTTCAATATTTGTTTTGAAGTTTTGCTTATTGACTGTTTAAAATCCTTCAGGACGTTTCTACTCATGCTCTTATTTTGAAGTGGGTGTAGTCTGATTACGCAGATGCGTTGTTTCCTTACGTTCTTATGATGCGGCGCAGCAAATGACGTATATTCTGAACCCAGAATGCATTGCTGTAGTTCTGTTGTGAACATTTTAAAATGTCCTGATATTCTGTGGTTTCTAACTGTCATCGTTGTCAGTCAGGCTAAATCTGCGACAGTTAGCAAAACTCAACAACTAGAAACTGAAGCAGGAGTGGAAAGACTCACTTCCTGAAACACAAACCAACCAACTACGGTAGTTGGTTTGTGGTTGGTCGGTAGTTGGTTTGTGGTTGGTCGGTAGTTGGTTTGTGGTTGGTTGGTGGTTGGTAGTTGGTTTGTGGTTGGTCGGTAGTTGGTTTGTGGTTGGTCGGTAGTTGGTTTGTGGTTGGTCGGTAGTTGGTCGGTAGTTGGTTTGTGGTTGGTTGGTGGTTGGTAGTTGGTTTGTGGTTGGTCGGTAGTTGGTTTGTGGTTGGTCGGTAGTTGGTTTGTGGTTGGTCGGTAGTTGGTTTGTCGTTGGTTGGTGGTTGGTAGTTGGTTTGTGGTTGGTCGGTAGTTGGTTTGTGGTTTTTAGTTGGTTTGTGGTTGGTAGTTGGTTTGTGGTTGGTCGGTAGTTGGTTTGTGGTTGGTAGTTGGTTGGTGGTTGGTCCGTAGTTGGTAGTTGGTTGGTGGTTGGTCCGTAGTTGGTTTGTGGTTTTTAGTTGGTTTGTGGTTGGTAGTTGGTTTGTGGTTGGTCAGTAGTTGGTTGGTTGGTGGTTGGTCGGTAGTTGGTTTGTGGTTTTTAGTTGGTTTGTGGTTGGTAGTTAGTTTGTGGTTGGTTGGTAGTTGGTCGGTAGTTGGTTTGTGGTTGGTAGTTGGTTGGTGGTTGGTCAGTAGTTGGTTGGTTGGTGGTTGGTCGGTAGTTGGTTGGTGGTTGGTCGGTAGTTGGTTTGTGGTTTTTAGTTGGTTTGTGGTTTTTAGTTGGTTTGTGGTTGGTAGTTGGTTTGTGGTTGGTCGGTAGTTGGTTGGTTGGTGGTTGGTCGGTAGTTGGTTTGTGGTTTTTAGTTGGTTTGTGGTTGGTCGGTAGTTGGTTTGTGGTTGGTAGTTGGTTGGTGGTTGGTCCGTAGTTGGTTGGTGGTTGGTCGGTAGTTGGTTGGTGGTTGGTCGGTAGTTGGTTTGTGGTTGGTCGGTAGTTGGTTTGTGGTTTTTAGTTGGTTTGTGGTTTTTAGTTGGTTTGTGGTTGGTAGTTGGTTTGTGGTTTTTCGGTAGTTGGTCGGTAGTTGGTTTGTGGTTGGTAGTTGGTTGGTGGTTGGTTGGTCGGTAGTTGGTTTGTGGTTTTTAGTTGGTTTGTGGTTTTTTGTTGGTTTGTGGTTTTTAGTTGGTTTGTGGTTGGTAGTTGGTTTGTGGTTGGTCGGTAGTTGGTCGGTAGTTGGTTTGTGGTTGGTAGTTGGTTGGTGGTTGGTTGGTCGGTAGTTGGTTTGTGGTTTTTAGTTGGTTTGTGGTTGGTAGTTGTTTGTGGTTGGTCGGTAGTTGGTCGGTAGTTGGTTTGTGGTTGGTAGTTGGTTGGTGGTTGGTCCGTAGTTGGTTGGTGGTTGGTCAGTAGTTGGTTGGTTGGTGGTTGGTCGGTAGTTGGTTTGTGGTTGGTCGGTAGTTGGTTTGTGGTTTTTAGTTGGTTTGTGGTTGGTAGTTGGTTGGTGGTTGGTCGGTAGTTGGTTTGTGGTTTTTAGTTGGTTTGTGGTTTTTAGTTGGTTTGTGGTTGGTAGTTGGTTTGTGGTTGGTCGGTAGTTGGTCGGTAGTTGGTTTGTGGTTGGTAGTTGGTTGGTGGTTGGTCGGTAGTTGGTTGGTGGTTTTTAGTTGGTTTGTGGTTTTTAGTTGGTTTGTGGTTGGTCGTTGGTTTGTGGTTGGTCGGTAATTGGTTGGTCGGTAGTTGGTTGGTAGTTGGTTTGTGGTTGGTCGGTAATTGGTTGGTGGTTGGTTGGTGGTTGGTCGGTAGTTGGTTGGTGGTTGGTCGGTAGTTGGTTTGTGGTTGGTCGGTAGTCGGTGGTCGGTAGTTGGTTTGTGGTTTTTAGTTGGTTTGTGGTTGGTAGTTGGTTTGTGGTTGGTCGGTAGTTGGTTTGTGGTTGGTAGTTGGTTGGTGGTTGGTAGTTGGTTTGTGGTTGGTCGGTAGTTGGTTTGTGGTTTTTAGTTGGTTTGTGGTTTTTAGTTGGTTTGTGGTTGGTCGTTGGTTTGTGGTTGGTCGGTAGTTGGTTTGTGGTTGGTCGGTAATTGGTTGGTCGGTAGTTGGTTGGTAGTTGGTTTGTGGTTGGTCGGTCGGTGGTTGGTCGGTAGTTGGTTTGTGTTTGGTTGGTAGTTGGTTGTTCAGTCTGTGGTTCAACTTGTTTGTTGCTCAGACTGGAAACATTTCCTGTAGGTGTTTTGTTTTGGAAAACATCATGTCGTGTTTATCGCTGAGCGTCTCTGGTCACATGCTGGCTGTTTGTCCCCGTCGCCCGCCCCCCCTTGTTTGTTTCCACGGTGACACACAGAGGGAGCAGGGGGGGTTCTGTGAAAATGTCCAGGCAGGAATGCGCTCTGGTGGATCGGGTGTCTGTCTGAAGGCTCATATAAAGGCCGGTCGGCCGGCCCCCGGACCAGAATAGACCCGGAGCGCCGCAGCAGCAACACAGCGTCTCGTCTCTCCCAGAACCAGAACCAAGGACATGGACCTCCAGAGGACAGGCTCGGTGGTGCGGCCGCCCAGCCCCATGGACAGCCTGGAGAAGCAGCTGAGCTGCCCCATCTGCCTGGACATGTTCACCAAGCCGGTGGTCATCCTGCCCTGCCAGCACAACCTGTGCCGCGGCTGCGCCAGCGACCTCTATGACTCCCGCAACCCCTACCGCTTCTCCGGCGGCGTCTTCCGCTGCCCCACCTGCCGCTTCGAGGTGGTGCTGGACCGCCATGGCGTGCACGGCCTGCAGCGCAACCTGCTGGTAGAGAACATCATCGACATCTACAAGCAGCAGCAGGAGGGGAAGGGCGAGGGCGAGCCGCTGAAGACGCAGGAGGCCAAGGAGCCTCGCTGCCCGGAGCACGAGGACGAGCGCATCAACATCTACTGCATCAGCTGCCAGCGCCCCACCTGCTCCATGTGCAAGGTGTTCGGCCAGCACAAGGACTGCGAGGTGGCGCCGCTGGCCACCGTCTACCAGAGCCAGAAGGCCGAGCTCAGCAACGCCATCGACGCGCTGGTGGCCAGCAACGGCCGGCTGCAGGCGCTGCTGCACCAGATGGAGGACGCCGGGCGCGCCGTGCAGGAGAACGCACAGCGCGCCAAGCAGGGCCTGGCGGAGCGCTTCGACCTGCTGTACGCCGTGCTGGAGGAGCGCAAGGCGGTGCTGCTGGAGCAGCTGGGCCGCGAGCAGGACGACAAAGTGGCGGCGCTGCGGGCGCTGGCGCAGCGCTACGGCGAGCGGCTGCAGGCCAGCTCCGAGCTGACGGACACGGCGGTGCGCGCCCTGGAGCAGAGCGGCGCCGCCGAGTTCCTGCTGGCCTCCAAAGGCCTGATCGGCCGGACCCGGGACGCCGCCAAGGCCTCGCTGGGCGAAGAGCGGCCAGAACCCGGCTTCGAGAAGATGGACCACTTCACCCTCAACACGGAGCCGGTGGAGGCTGTACTGGCCAAGATGGACTTCGGAACCGGGGATGATGAGGAGTACGAGGACGCAGAGGAGGAGGAGGAAGAATAGGATGGAGGACGGAGGAGGACGGAGGCGTCCATCAGGACTGAGAGACAGACTCTGATTCTTTACGTCTTTTTATACTTTTGTATTGAAGGTTAGAAATGTTTGTAGCTTGTGGTTGTTGATGCGCTGCTGGAGTCCCAGTCAGTCTGTACTGGAAATAAAGCTGTGTGAAGTTGATCCATGGCCCGGTTCTGGTTCTGGTTCTGTTGGGAACCAAAGCAGGTTATTAAAAGCCTGCAGCAGCGTTGCCTTTGCTGGAGAACCATCTGAGCTATTTCAGGAAGAGTGTGTGTGTGTGTGTGTGTACGCGCACGCGATAGCGTCCAGGAATAGCCGGGCCGGTCCGGTTCCTCTCATGGAGTTCTTCTTGCTCAGCAGCTCTGACCCGACTGACTCTGAGCTAAAATCGTCATCCAGCTGGTCGCTGAGCTCAGAGACAGGAAGTGACACGCAGAGTGACCTTCTGTTCTGAGCATGCTCAGTGCGGCTCTGGCCAGCTCTTATTGATCGTCCTGGTGGAAAACTTTCCGGCTGCCAGATCTCTGTTGGTACACAGACAGCCGTTGCTAGGCAACAGAGGCTGAGAGGCCACGGCGTTGACACGGTGACAGCAGAACATGTCGGCGTGTCTGAGGAGCCTCAACGCTCACCTGATTAGGAGCTGAGGCTCCAGGTGACCCCGTTGACCCCATTCCTGAGGTTCAGGTTCTGTTCCAAAATCTGATAAGTGCGGCATATGTTTATCCTTCTTTTCTCTGATAACCCTGAATAAAATCCACTGCTGCCTCCAGAGTCCCAACATGGGGGGCAGGGACCCTCTGGAGGGCCGCCAGACTCCAACTGGGGGTCAAAAGATCATTTTCAGAATCATTATGAGCCTGAAATGATTCATCTTTACCTGGAGTAAAGATGAATCTCATTTGCTGAGAGAACAGAACTAATGAAGCCAAAACTGAACAATATCAACATCAGCATTCAAGGTAAAAACATTCAGTTCTATCAGGACTTATTGTGGAAATAATGACCTTAAATGAAGAAACTTTGGCTTCAGGAGATTAAATAATGTGATCTGGCCCTTTAACTCTAAAGCTTGGTTAAAAACACAAACCGGTTTAAAAGTGGGAGGAGCTTCTTGGATGCTAACATATTAGCCAAACCAAAACTGACCTGAGTTCAGTTTAAACTTCTTGTTTTCTTCTGATTCACTTTAGCGACAGGAAGCGGCCTGCCCGACAGGAAGCGGCCTGCCCGGCAGGAAGCGGCCTGTCGGACAGGAAGTGGCCTGTCGGACAGGAAGCGGCCTGCCGGACAGGAAGCGGCCTGTCGGACAGGAAGCGGCCTGTCGGACAGGAAGCGGCCTGCCGGACAGGAAGCGGCCTGTCGGACAGGAAGCGGCCTGTCGGACAGGAAGCGGCCTGCCGGACAGGAAGCAGTCTCAGTTAGGAAACGGCCTGTCGGACAGGAAGCAGTCTCAGACAGGAAGCGGCCTGTCGGACAGGAAGCGGTCTCAGACAGGAAGCGGCCTGAATCTGTTTAAAGTTGTGAAATTAACTATTTGAGTTGTTGTCGGCTCCTGGCTGTGATCAGTGACGAGCTGCGGCTCGTTTAGCTGACATGATGAAGATGATGGCCATCCTCCTCCTCACCATGATGTTGTCCACAGAGAGCAGCAGGCAGCGGGCCTACAGCCTGGTGGCGCAGGCCTACACCTCCATCACAGCTGAAGACTTCGCTGCCTTCGTGGGCTACACGGTGGAGGAGGCGGTGAAGGGTGAGGCAACTTCCTGTAGAGTCTGTCGGGTTTTCATGGACTCATCCTGCTTTCCCTCGTCTCTCTCAGGTGTGGTGAGTCAAGGCTGGCAGGCCGACCCAGCAACCAGGATGGTAATGCCCAAGAAGCCAGGTAGGGGCGCCGTTTCCCATTAAATCACACACACTTCTCCTCTGGCTCCTTTTCACACATTTATATGTTTATTAGGATTCAGTGTCTAAAACAGCCACTAGAGGGCGAACATATGCTGGATTTATCACAACCCCCCTGCTCTGAGCAGTAACAGGTGGGGGCGGGGCTGCAGATAGAGCTCAGATAAATGGTGGAAACCCCCTGACTTGCTCGCCCTTCTCTCTCTCCAGACCCGCCCCCGGTGTCGCTGGTTCCTAACGAGCAGCAGCTGGCCCGCCTTACCGACTATGTGGCGTTCCTAGAGAACTGAAGGCTCCCCTGGTTCCGCCGGAGGAGAGGCCGCCGCTCCTCCTGATGGACTGACCTCCAGATTCATCCCATGACCCCGCCCACGCTCAGACGGCGACGATGATTGGCTGTTTCCAGCCGCCTGATGTGTAAATAGCTCTGATTATTATTGTTTCTGACAAACATGGAGAGAACCCAGTCCAGTTTCCACCCGACTTCCTGTTTTGGCTGCTGAATAAACGTGTTTCTGTTTCTACTGGTTGGCTGAGCTTCTGTTTCCATCAGATGCGGGTAATCAGGTTCTGCGGGTCGGAACCGGGTCTCCATTCACTTTGATCCATACAAGCTCGTAAATTTACATACAGGCTTCAGACAGCTAAAGTAGCCATTAGCCAGCTTGCGGTGCAGCTAATCTCAACTGGGTTTTTTTCCTGGATCAGACCAGAGTTTCTACTCGGCTCCAGATGATCAGTGTTAGCCTTCATTCTCCATTCCAGAACCAGTTCTGATCCGTTTGGATCGCCTCAGAAGCTGGGTCCAACTAACTGCTGGTTGTGAGGTCAGGCTGAAGAATCTGGAGGTTCTACTTTATTACTTGATCCACAAGTATGAAACCCTGCTGACCAATCAGAAGTCCTCTAGGCCTCTAGGGGGAGCCGACCAACTAATGGCGTGGACCGGACCCTCGGTGGTGATTATCATGTTTCTGTAGCTGCAGAGGTCAGGATAAGACAAGATGACCCGGAGAAACAAAGGTGAGTTACACTTCACCCATCCATCCATTTTCTTTTTGGGAGGGGGTTAGGGATAGGGGTTGAACGACTACATATTTTTTAAGGTCGACTACATCATGATAATAGTCGAGTCGATGTCGACTAGTCGCGGTGACGTCATAGTGACGTAAGCGCAAAAACCCTTCACAACTACTTGGAGGCTTTATTAGCTATTTTCACGGCAAATATTGACCCCCCCCCCCTCCCCCCCCCCCCCCCCCCACCACACACACACACACACACACTCCCCTTCTCCTGCTTTTACTAAGTCTATTATGGAGATTCTTCGTGAGCAGCGGGGAAAAGTTTGTTGCACAAAGTCGGGTCTGACTTTTTTTTTCTAAACACCGGCTGATGCTGATGATCTCTGGATAGTTACTATAGGAGTCAAATGATCACACTGACTACATGGAGCTTTTGGAACATCACAAGCCAAACTTGTTATGAACGGATCCCGTTTGGTTGCAGCTGAATTCAACGAAACCACCTGCTTCTCCTCCGCCCGATGCGCGGCAGGAAGCTCTGCTGACTCAGCAGATTGAACGATTTAAGATATTTTCTAGTCAACGTCAACATGATAAAAGTCGAGTCGATGTCGAGTTGACTAGTCGTTGTGACGTCATAGCAACGCAAGACGCAAAGCTTTGGAGTAACGTACAGGCTTTATTATTTACACAGAACAGCAACAAGTGAAACAACAAAACATCGGGATAGTTTATGATAAATAATAAGTTGCTGGGAAACCAACATTCAAAAGGAAACGCACATCTTTTAGATGGCATGTAAAAACAATAAAAAGAGGTGGCACGGGGGCGGGGGGGTAAATAAAGTTCACTCGCTGTCAATATTCTCTTCGCTAAGAGTTGTTGGGGTTTTTTCTTGGTTGACATGTAGGAAAACAAGGACATCAACATGAGCCGGATGAAGGCTTGCCCGCTTTCTCGTAATGGTATTCCCAGCGAGAGAGAAAATCCTCTCGCTGGGAGTGCTGGTTGCCGGAACAGCTAAATATTTTCTGCTGAGGTTTGCCAGACGGGGAAATCTGCCCTGGTTGCTGGCCCACCACTGCAGCGGGTTCGCCATGGTGGGGATCTGCGGTTAGTTAGTTAGTTAGTTAGTTAGTTAGTTAGATCGTCGTGACAAAGACACTCGCGAGCCGGCTAAGTGACATCCTTAGCGGGAAGGGGGCGAGTTTTAGACGGCTCGTGTTTTGTAGTGGACTGCAGCTGCAACTCCATCTCCTTTTAAAAACACTGTAAAACCACAAATATGCATCCATCTACATATCATTTAAACTAATGTATTAACTTATTTTTCTTGTGTCTTGTGACGTATACTGTGCTGTCAGATCAGCACAGGCTGTCACCACCGGCAATCACATGACTGCGACTAGTCGACATGAAATGTAAAAACTCGCGAGACGTCTTAGAGTCGACTAGTCGACTAATTGGTTCAACCCCTAGTTAGGGACCCCGCTGGGTCACCTGGACGGGTCACCTGGACGGGTCACCGGTCCATCGCAGGGCAACACAGAGACAGACAGGACAAACAACCATGCACACACTGACTGTCATGTTTCTGTCATGTGGGAGGAAGTTGGAGAACCTGGAGAGAACCCAGCATGCTCAGGGAGAACATGCAGAAAGACTCTGGGCCGGGAATCGAACCCAGGACTTTTTTGCTGCAAGGCAACAGTGCTACCGACTGCACCACTGTGCAGCCTGTTGTACTTCTTGTATTTTGTATTATATTCATGAAGGTGATATTACCTGCTCCAGGCTCCCCCTAGTGGTCTGGAGGACTTCTGTTTTGTGCAACGTTTGAATCTCTGTTGCTTGTTTCCTGTTGCTGCAACATTTTTTATTCGGAGCGTTTCCTTTTTGATTTCAGTGTTTTTCTGTTTTGGAGTTTGCATCATTTGTGTGTTTGCAGCTCATTTTGCTGTGTGTCCATATTGACTCGTCCAAATCTTCTCCAGAGGACGTTGGTCTCGTCCATGGGGACACCCACACGTCTCAGTCCAGCCCGAGGTGTTAACTTTGAACCGGGTCGGAACCCTCCCAGTCCATGACGCTAATCATGGTGTGTAGGGACCCAGTTGGGACCCTGATGGGTCTCCAACAGAACTGTGATCCAAACACACCCAGCTGAACAGGAAACCAACCCATCAGAGGAATGCAGACATGGATCAGTGGGTGTATGTATAATTATGACCCTGAGGATCTCCATTCAGATCACACGTGTTTAACTGAACTCGGTTCGGGTCCAGAAACGTCCCGGAGCAGCTGCTGAGGTTCTGCAGTTTGTATTTATATAAAGCTTCCTTCCCTACAAGGCCCGGTCCATGTTTAGAGGAACCGGTCTGGTACCAGAACATGTGGGCATGAATTCATCTGTTGCCTTCTGCTGCTCATGAAACATCTTTATTTTTAGCCTCATCCTGTTTTTAATTATTTAGATTTTATTGCGTTATTTTGTCTTTAAGCTGCAGATGTTTCTGAGACTCGGAAGGAAACCAGAACCAGAACTCTGGGTTTGCTCTCCTTCAGCTTTTTGTTTCTTTTTTCTTTAATATAAAGTATTTTCTTCTAGCAGCGTGTTGAGGCAGTTCGGGTTCACGGTGTGGGATAGCTGACCGTAGCAGCAGGTCGGTTCGGGAGGAAACGGGTCAGCTCGGTGCTGAAAACACACTAAATATAAACCTGCTGAGCCGAACAGAAACACAGTAAACGTCCAGCTGACCACAGACAACTGCGCATGCTCATATTTAACTGCACAGCGGGAACTTGGTGTCGTCATCAGGCCGGTTAGCTCAGCTGGTTAGAGCGTGGTGCTAATAACGCCAAGGTCGCGGGTTCGATCCCCGTACGGGCCATTAATCCTTTTATTATTGTTTATCTGAGATATGAGTCACCGGTCCGGTCGGGTTCTGGAATATTTCTGTGGATAATTAAACTAATAAAAACGTCCCGGATGATTCAACTCTGGATTTAATCTGATCTGATTCTGGACGGAACCACAGGGAGTGAGTAAATGAAACCCAGGAGGAATCCCATCTGGAAGAACAGTGACCTTTAACCCCGGCCCAGATGGAGGGAAAACAAATCTCAAAACGTTCATGAACCATTTTGAAATGAGGAACGTTCTCAAACCGGTTTACTAATAAACCATCTGATGACAGATTTCCATCAATCGCAGAGTTTCCACATCTGGACCGGATCAGAACCGCCGGCCCGAGCGGACCGGAGAGCAAGAGGAGACGCTGCAGGAAGAAAAATGTAATTTATTTTTATTTAATAAACAGTTTTTACTTTATTATTTTATGGGTCAAATTTTGAGGAGTAATTAAATTAATTGATTTTAGAAAATCGTTTTAAAGTTAGAAAAAGTTTCTGGAAACCTAACAGGCAGTTACCATAGCAACCGACTGGCAGAACCAGCAGACCAGTCCAAACTGTGGAGCTGACCAAGATGAGAGGTCCTGCTTCCAGTTCCAGTTCCGGTCCTGGTTCTGGTTCCGGTTCCGGTTCTGGTGCCTCCCTGCGTTCACCCACCGATCGAGAAGGACCTCGCTGCAGCAAACAGAATGGGGCGGGGACGGACCTTTCCGTCAGTCCCATACCTTATTTGGAAATGGGACTATTGCATTCCGGAAATGAAGGGGGCGCTATTTTCATAATCACTAGTATAAATACCTTAAGACGCGGAGTTAAGAGGAACAGAAGAAGAAAGAAAGAAGTTTGAGAGGTTCTTCCTCTGGTGTTCGGCACACGATCAACAATGCAAAACTCACAAAGTCAACAAAAGGTATTTTTACCTACTTAAAATTTTTTCACATAGTAAATCAATACGCTTTTCTAGATTAGGTTGAAAATATAATTAACAGCTGTAAACTAGTGACATTCGTAATTCATACAGGGGAAGGCTAGTTTTAGCATGTAGCATAGCTAGTTATTATCCCGCAGGGCACCATTAGATAAAAATAGAAAAGTAGATAACATGTATAATTGAGAAATGTATTTTATTCTCAAACTTTATTTTATTTTCATTATACAGATCCACGTATCTATTTGCAACATGAACATAAATATTGCTGTCCCCTCATACAAGCTACAGAACCATTTAGCACAAACTGCTATGGTTCAACATAACGGTATGTATAACTACACTTGAAAAATATAAAATATGTTTTACATACATACCAGTTTTCTAGTGTTTTTCTTTTATTTTTAAAGGTTGATCTTTTTTAAATATGTTTTGTTCACCAATGTTAAATTTCTGGAAAGTCTAATATATTTTATAAACTAACAGCAGCCATTATAGTTGGGTGTAGTACCCAGATGTGATACTCTAATGACGAGTAGCACTACTTCAATATAGTTTTAGTAAGTAACTGCAATAAACTACACTAGTAAGAGTAACAAAGTATTTGGTGAAATGGCTATTATTAACTACTGTTTTACTGATCATAATGTGCAATGTGATTTTTTATTTTGTTTGTTTTTTTGAGATGCCTCTGAATGTTCTTGAAGCTGTTCTCCAGGAGGTGATACCGGCACAGGGAGACTCAGCTTACCTCACCTTGGCATTGACCTGCAGGTGCTTTGAAGCCGTTGTGTCTGAGCCAGTTTTCAGGAAGAAGACTCACTTTGCTTGGCTGGATGGTAAGGACCTTTGACTTTTTTCACCTAAAACATGTGAAATTAGATTTCAACTACATGAAATCGATTTTTCATTAACAGGTGAGATCAACTGGGGAAAATTTTCAAAAACATTCAAGGCAGAAAACCGGATTCCTTTTGCGGTTGTAACGTGTTTTTCCTCCCACCGGTGATATAAAGACTGTGGGCTTCACCGGCGATGGAAGACGAGGAGAGTACCCTGGTTACTACTGTGATGGCCGACCTGGACACTGCACTGACTGTCAATACTGAATGCAAGGAGAATATTAGTTGCTTTCCACAGTCTTTCACACATTTCAGTTGTCACACATTGTTAGTTTTTTTTGTGACATGCCATTTTAAATCATTTCTGCTAAATAATATTTGCCTTTTGACTTGTGCAGTCATCCTTTTTAATAATGTGTTCTTTCAAAATTATTTACATTTTTGAATGTTCCTTTTGTTGTAGCTCAGTTGATTTACATTATTTAGTTTTCATAGAAATGGTGCCGTTTCCACACAAAGTTACTTTGTGGCTGTAATTTGTTGGAGAGAGTAGAACCAATAAAGTAGTTGTAAATATATTGTAACAGCGTTATTTAACAATAGGATAACCTTGTTTTAAAAATTTTAAATGCAAGCAAAGCTAATAACTTGCAATATTTTATATGTGTAAATACCAGAGGTGGGGACTCGAGTCACATGACTTGGACTCGAGTCAGACTCGAGTCGTTAAAATCACGACTTGAGACTTGACTTGAAAAAATGCTCAAAGACTCGGACTTGACTTTGACTTTCATGCCATTGACTTGGGACTTGACTCGACTTGAAGCTGTTTACTTGAAAAGACTTGATATTTTTTACTCAAAGTCTTAAAATTTAAAACACATTATTTATAAAGTGGCGTCATTAATTAATTTCACTCATTCCGTATCAATATGCGCAGACCGTCACTATGTTTTTCCTCTCTCCTTATGTATGTATGTGTACGTAGCTGCAGCACAACCAATCAAATTAACAGGATTTGGACGTTTAAAAAAACGCGGCAAAGCTACAGAGCTCAGGGAACGAAATACGAAATAACCGCTCGAATATGCTTCCGCGAGTAATTTCTTTTGGCTATGTAGGTTATGAACTTTCGACTAAAAAACGAACTGCAACTTGTAAAACATGCAAGAAGAGAATATCGGATGGAGATGCCACGACGTCCAACTTTGTCCGGCATTTGAAGCTTCACAAAGATCGGTAGGTGGCACTTTTCTTTTGCTGTAAGATAGTTGACTTTAGCTAACTTCGTGTTAGCATGTGTACTCCGGGTTAAATTGGTGATGATTTACCATAAATCCGGTCCTTCAAATGCCTCCACAAATAATGTGCACCGTGTTAGCTCAGGAAGCCGGTGGATAGTGAGCGGGGCTCCGGAACAGAAAGCAGATTCTGGACCTGAACACAGGGAACAGAGTCTCTCTGTCCCATCATGATGATGAGCCGGGTCTAGTATCATCTAAGGATGGTTGGTGTATTTGAAGACATCTACGTTGGGAAATTATATTGACAATATATTGTTTACTGCAGTCAGTGCATTAAGTCAACTGTTTTTGACTTAATGACCGGCGTGACTGTCACATGTCGCACAGAACCCATTTCCAGATTTTTATCATTCGAGATAAATACATATTTTAAAAAGAACAAATGGTCTATTATTTGAATTTTATGTATAATTGCAAATTATAAAAAAAATAAAATAAAAACGACTCGAAATGACTTGAAATTAAAGGTTCCTGACTTGAGACTTGACTCGGACTTGAGGACAGAGACTTGAGACTTACTTGAGACTTGCAACACAGTGACTTGGTCACACCTCTGGTAAATACAATGTTTCCTGACATACAGCCAAGTTGTTTATGTTTTAACAGTCAGAATCAACTGTTGGGTTTTTTGTAATAAAGTAAGCACATACAGAAACATATTGTTCAGTTACAGAGTCATAATACAAACATAAGACTAAAGGTATCCTGAGCCGGACTTTATGAAGAGAGATGAGCCCGGCGCCGTTAGGCTGGGATGGAGACACATGATCAGGTGATTGGCTGAGCAGCTGAGATGAAGACAGTTATAGTTAGAATTTACACATTGGTTTAATTTATGCAACCAGTGACTTTATTCAAAAAGGTTTTCATATAGAAAAAAGATCATTCTCTCTGGCAGTTACCAGCGCAGTGTCTACTGCCGGGGTCCGAGCGCCAAAGATTATTTCTTGTCAAATAAACTTTCTAAAACTTTCTCTCTGTGTGAGTCTTTCCAGGTTGAAGCTACATTTAAAGTTTTAATTAATCTCTTTGGGTTTTGCAACAATTGGATATTTAAGGGTTTTATTTTATGAATTGATTGCAATTGATAGAATTGATATGGGATTTCTAAATGGAATAGTGGGACACCAATCAGTTTACTGGTTGAACTGGAGTCCTTATAGCAAAAGTTTCCAATGAGACATTATGGTAAACAATGATAATAGCTGAGCCAGGTCACCTGCAACCAAAAATATTCTAGTTTTCTGAATGGCACTTGTTAGAAGTTCAGAAGTCCTTTGGTTTGTTTGTAAATTATATTCACAATGTGAATAATAAGAAAAATATTTGGCAAATAAACAACAAAAGTGCGCTGTGAATGGACGTACTAAGTTGGCCAAAATTGTTGACTAAATGTTTTACAGACCAAACCTCTTTTCCATCTAGTTCTTATTTAATAAGCCAGAGGCTATTATATTTTAGATTGTAACTTATTTATTTTAAGAGTACCATTCACAACATCAAAATATATTATTTGAACTTCATTTGTTTATATCTGTTTTCTTAATCTGCGACGGACTGGCGATCTGTCCAGGGTCAGCAGCCCTCATGACCCACTATAGGGATAATTCATGATAATTAATGGATGGATAAATGTGCTCTTAATGTAATGTACATTTGTCTCCAAAATATTGATTTGATTCATGTTTTATTACTTTTGTTTGAGATAGATTGGGTGTAAGGATAGATAAATACATCTCCATAATGTTTCCTTATTGTTGCTTATTCTAGATTGTTACTAATATAATTTTAAATAAAGATTTAATAAAGATTTGAAAATAAAAAAAGTGACTTACCACGTGACAGACATACCACGTGACATATCACGTTTTGTAGCCATTTCTTTACTATTTAATTTGTATTTTTAATGTTGAAAGTCTTCTTGGGTGTTTTAAAAGGCGTTGTCAAATAAAATACGTTATTATTAGTATAATTATTATAACACGGTCGGTACAGGAAATAGTGTCACTAGCGCCCCCTTCATTTCCGGAATGAAATAGTCCCATTTCCATATAAGGTATGGGACTGACGGAAAGGTCCGTCCCCGCCCCTTTCTGTTTGCTGCAGCGAGGTGGACTTGGCTCTCTGAGGTTATAATCTGTGACTGATGGCTGATTACAGCAGAGGGCGCTGTTCCCCTGCGGAGGGTGGCATCATGGCCGTCGCTCAGGTCCACGGACAGCCCGTTTCCATGGAGACGGATGAGTCATGAGGAAGACTCCGGTGGGATGGAGGAGGAAGGCCTTCCAAGATGGACGCCGAGGGGAGACAGACTGGAGTCTAAAACCATCATCATCATCTTCTTCCTCACCTGCAGCTCCTGTTTCAGTTTCTGCTGCTTCTCTAATCCCAGAGATTTCCTGACCTGCTAATGAAAGCAGGAGGCGGTTCGGTTCCGGTCCGGTCCGGTTCGGACCTGAAAGGCAGCCTTCATCCACAGAAGTCACATGCAGACGGTAACTGAGCCGACAGGAAATTAAAGGCAAGGATCCACAAAGTTTACTTTAATTAGGACACAGAATCGCTCATGAAAGTCTTCACACCCTGGCAGGTTGTTTTTTTTTCATATTTATTCATTTCATTGCAAACAAAACAATTATACAACTGAGAAAATATACAAATTGATAAAATGAAAGGCAGCAGATAAAAGAAAAAATCTCATAAAATCTTTTATCCCAAAAATATATTCAAACAAAAACAAAACCAAATAAAAACATCAACTCAAAAAACAATTTGAACAGATTAAAGTTCTGGAGCAGCCTAGTCCAAGTCCTGACTCTGAATCAGTGACCGACAGTCTGCTGACGTCACGTTTTTATGAGGCACCATTTTAAAGTTGGTCTCAGATGAACAGCAGTAATCTGGATTATTTAACCTGTGAGACATAAATGGGATTTCATTTTTTATCCATGTTTTCATGTTATTCATTTATTAACATCTCAACTTCAAACTAAATATTCAACTGAGACCAAAAATATAAACACTCTCTTGAAGCAAAATATCTAAATATTTGCCATTACTATAAAGCTAAATGATTAGCTAAGGCTAAACATTTAGCTTCACACTAAACATTTAACTTATTGATCTTGATTGATTGATGATTGACTTTGTCATTGTTTCATCAGATCTGTCGCCGTATGTCTTGGACACTCGGGTGAAGAGGTGCGGAGCTGTCCACTGACCACTACCTGGTGGTGAGTTGGCTCCGGTGGTGGGGGAGGAAGCCGGTCAGGCCTGGCAGGCCCAAACGTGTTGTGAGGGTCTGCTGGGAACGTCTGGCGGATCCCCTGTGAGACGGAGCTTTAACTCCCATCTCCGGCAGAACTTTGAACACGTCCCGGGGGAGGTGGGGGACATGGAGTCTGAGTGGACCGTGTTCCGTGCCTCCATTATCGAGGCGGCCGATCGGAGCTGTGGCCGCAAGGTTGTTGCTGCCTGTTGCGGCGGCAACCCTCGAACCTGTTGGTGGACACCTTCGGTGAGGGTTGCTGTCAGGCTGAAGAAGGAGTCCTATCAGGCCTTTTTGGCCTGTGGGACTCCAGAAGCAGTACAGCACTAACACTGTTTATAGTGGGGATGGTGTGCTGCTGACCTCTACTCGGGACGTTGTGGGTTGTTGGGCAGAATACTTTGAAGACCTCCTCAATCCCACCAACATGCCTTCCATTGGGGAAGCTGAGCCTGGGGACTCTGGGTTGGGTTCTCCAATCTCTGGGGACGAGGTCGCCGAGGTGGTTAAAAAGCTCCTCGGTGGCAAGGCTCCGGGGGTGGATGAGATCCGCCCGGAGTTCCTTAAAGCTCTGGATGTTGTAGGGTTGTGTTGGCTGATGCGACTCTGCAACATTACATGGACATGGGGGCAGTTCCCCTGGATTGGCAGACTGGGGTGGTGGTCCCCCTGTTCAAAAAGGGGGACCGGAGGGTGTGCTCCAATTATAGAGGGGTCACACTCTTAAGCCTCCCTGGCAAGGTCTATTCAGGGGTCCTGGAGAGGAGGGTCCGTCGGATAGTCGAACCTCGGATTCAGGAAGAGCAGTGTGGTTTTCGTCCTGGTCGTGGAACACTGGACCAGCTCTACACCCTCGGCAGGGTCCTGGAGGGTGCATGGGAGTTCGCCCAACCAGTCTACATGTGTTTTGTGGACTTGGAGAAGGCGTTCGACCGTGTCCCTCGGGGAGCCCTGTGGGGGGTTCTCCGGGAGTATGGGGTACCGGGCCCTTTGATACGGGCTGTCAGGTCCCTGTATGACCGGTGTCAGAGCCTGGTCCGCATTGCCGGCAGTAAGTCGGGCTCGTTTCCGGTGAGAGTTGGACTCCGCCAGGGCTGCCCTTTGTCACCGATTCTGTTCATCACTTTCATGAACTGTTGTGATCTGTGTTTTTCTCTGTGTTGATTTGAGTTCTTCTGTGTATTTATTTTGAGTTTCTGTCTCTGAGTCTCCCTGTTGTCCTGTCTCCCCTTGATTATTCCCAGGTGTGTCTCATTTCCTTGATTACCCCCTGTGCATTTAACCCCACCTGTGTTCCTTGTCGGGTCCTTGTCTAAGCAGTTGTTTGTCTACATGCTTGTCTATTGTATTCATGTCCATTTGTGTAGCCAGTTGCTAACTGTATTGAGCCCTGGTTTTCCGCTCAGCAGTGCTGCCTGGTTTTTGGACTTTTTGTTGGATTCTCATGATTAAATATCATCATTTTTCACTACAACCTGGTTCCACCGCGTCTGCCTCACCACCCACCACCACAGCACATGACATGGACAGAATCTCTAGACCAGCCAAGGTGTTGAGGGGATCCGATTTGGTGGCCTTGGATCTCATCTCTGCTTTTTGCAGATGATGTGGTCCTGTTGGCTCCATCAGGCCATGATCTGCAGCTCTCGCTGGAGCGGTTCGCAGCCGAGTGTGAAGCAGCTGAGATGAGGATCGGTCCAAATCCGAGGCCATGGCTTGAGCCGGAAAAGGGTACAGTGCCTTCTCCGGGTCAGGGGGAGGTGTCCTGCCCCAAGTGGAGGAGTTTAAGTATCTCGGGATCTTGTTCACGAATGAGGGAAGAAGGGAGCGGGAGATCGACAGGCGGATTGGCGCAGCGTCTGCCGTGAAGCGGGCGCTGTACCGGTCCGTCGTGGTGAAGAGAGAGCTGAGCCAAAAAGCGAAGCTCTCGATTTACCGGTCGATCTACGTTCCCACCCTCATCTATGGTCATGAGCTTTGGGTCATGACCGAAAGAACAAGATCGCGGATACAAGCGGCAGAAATGGGTTTTCTCCATAAGGTGTCTGGGCTCTCCCTTAGAGAGAGAAGCTCAGTCATCCAGGAGTAGAGCCGCTGCTCCTTCACATCGAGAGGAGCCAGTTGAGGAGCATCTGGTCAGGATGCCTCCTGGACGGGTGAGGAGTTCAGGTCCCACCGGGAGGAGGGGAAAACCCAGGACACGCTGGAGGGACGATGTTCCTCTACTGGCCTGGGAACGCCTTGGGATTCCCCTGGAGGAGCTGGAACAAGAGGCTGGGGAGGGAAGTCTGGGCCTCCCTTCTGAAGCTGCTGACCCCACGACCCGACCTCGGATAAGAGGCAGAAAATGGATGGATGGATGGATGGATCTTACTAAACATTTAATTAGCTAAATATTTAGTTGGCCAATTTAATATTTTGTGTTGAAACTGATAATAAATGAATAATTTGGTGAAAATATGACTAAAAAATGAACTCCCATCTTGTTTTATGAGATACTAAATAAACCAAATATAAGCTGTTCATTTTTAACAGTGTAACTTTAAGCTTTCATCCTGGCGGTACCGGAACCGCCGAGCCGTCGCTCGTGTAACAACTTTAGAAAATGTGCTTTTATTTTTTATTATTATAATGTTTGAAATTTCACCAAATCCTGATTAACATTGAAGAATCCTAGTTTTTTGTTATATTTTAAGAATTTTATTATTTTACTTATTTTGATAAGACAAAAGAACTCATAATAGATTACAGGAGGAATAAAACGGACATTACACCACTAACCATTGGGGGAAAATGTGTGGAGAGGGTAGCTGATTTCCGTTTCCTGGGGGTCCACATTGAGCAGGGCCTCACATGGAACATGAACACCTTGGAGCTGATAAAAAAGGCCCAGCAAAGACTGAACTTCCTGAGGGTTCTCAGGAGGAACAGCATCAAGGAGAAGCTGCTGGTGTCCTTCTACAAGTGCTCCATAGAGAGCATACTGACCTACTGTATCTGCGTCTGGTATAACAGCAGCACTGCGGCTCAAAGGAAAACTCTCCAAAGGGTTGTGAATACAGCCCAAAAAATCATTGGCTGCCCTCTCCCCTCACAGCGACCGCTGTCTAAGAAAAGCACAACACATCACAAAGGACACTTCTCACCCCGGACCTTCTCTGTTCACACTGCTGCCTTCAGGCAGAAGATACAGAGCAACCAGAACCAGAACCAACCGTCTCAGAGACAGTTTCTACCCGACAGCAATAACAAAACTAAATGCAATCAAAAACAACCATTAATCATCATGAATGTGTGACCCGGCAGGGGGGTTCTTTTTAAAACAAGATGCACCAGAACACAGAATAGTTCACAATATTTTATTTAAACAATTTCATTTAAAACATTTCTTTTTAAAAGCATGGCTTCGGGCCCACTACTCTGTCCCTGGAAATGAAAAGGGATCATGTGAAATAAAAGTGACAACTTGAATTATTCCAAAAAAATAAATGAACAAACAAACATGTAATGCCAAAGAAAACAAATTAGTAAATCAAAACAAAAGAAAGCAAACTCATTAGTAAATTCAATAATAAGCAAACAAACCGTAAAAGGAAAAAACACAAACACTTTAAACGGTGGAACAAATCGTCGTTGTCCAATTTCAGTGCCCTTCAAATGGGTCAGAGGAGTCCTGCCCCGCTCGCTCAGCCTGTCCAATCAGCAACAGGTTGCCTTCAGAGCGGCCCAAACAAACACCAAGACAAGACAGCAGAGCGTCCAAGCGCTGCAACTCCAAACAATCCTAAACCAAAAAAATGCATTAGAAAACCCGTGGATTCAGGTAAAGTAAATTAAAATCTAAACAGGTAGCTTACCCAGCAGTAGTAGCACAGCCGACCCAGGGAGAGAGCGGATCAGCAAGCGAGGGCTAGATGGAAGCCGCACGCAGCAACAACCTCCAGCTGTAGCCGCTAACGCCAGCCGAGCAACGCTGCAGAAACGCACGGCAGGTATAGCACCAAAACCCAACCACAATCCCAGCCAGATGGTACAAAATAGCACTTACAATTCAGATGAGCGGATCAAGCACACCAGCCACTTGGGCAGCCGTCATGTAGTAGGGGAAACAAAGACACACACCTCGCAGCGGCCTGCTCAGCTATAAAGCTATTTGCCCCGCCCACCAATCAACTGCACGCTACTTGATACACCTGGTGCACATAGTTGGGAGGGTGGAACACCATCCCACCACAAATGATGTATGTGAGAATGTGGCTGTTCTGATTTATTAGTTGTTTTTTTTGTTGTTTTTTTTACCAGTTATTTGTTAATTCTTACATTGTGTGTGAATTGTGAGACAGTTATTTTTTGTTTTTAAGCATATTCACTGACTGATGGCACCTTTTAAATTTCGTTGTTCTTGTGACAATGACAATAAAGATTTATCTATCTATCTATCTATCTATCTATCTATCTATCTATCTATCTATCTATCTATCTATCTATCTATCTATCTATCTATCTATCTATCTATCAGCACTAGTACCTGTACTGTCACTTTAAGAGAGTGTCTTATGACGTCAGCACTGTTCCACCTTCAGGTGGCGCTAGGCTGCCTGAGAAGAGGTAGGAAATGTTCTTTGCTTTTGGTTACGCTCACATTTTATGAAATATATAAAATAATTGTAAGTACATGCAGCTGTGAATGTTTAGTTTTAATACATACAGAGAAATTTTCTTTTTGACAAGTTAAGAACATTTTTCTTAAATGTTAGAGCAGATATTGTTGTTAGTGATTTTTATTTCTATTTGTGCAGGCCTCTGGCAGCAACCTGCATGAAAGAGCAACCAGCAACTCCTGTGGTCCGACTCCCTTCTTCAACTGAACACAACGCAGAACAGGGCAAGGTTAACCGACTGTATCAGACTAGGTTATCAGGTTAACCGACTGTATCAGACTAGGTTATCAGGTTAACCGACTGTATCAGACTAGGTTATCAGGTTAACCGACTGTATCAGACTAGGTTATCAGTACAGAACACTAATAATATACACCAGTTACACTCAGATCTTCAACTCTGAACGGGTCAAACTTCAGTGGACATGAAATGTTTCAGAAAATGATGTGAAACATATGAAGGTTTGATGCAGCAGAAAAACTTCAGCTTGTTCTGCAGCCAACATGGCCGCCTGGTCTGCAGCTTCAGCCAATCAAACTCTGAGTTTTCATGGCCGAAGCACAAAGACAAAGAGTTCAAACCTCTGGAGGATCAGAGCCAGAAACCTGCAGCACAACCCAAAACCACAGAGGAGCTGCAGCTAACCGCCTAGCCAGCTAACCGCCTAACCAGCTAACCAGCTAACCGCCTAACCAGCTAGCCAGCCAGCTGGTTTCCAGTAGCGGCGTCGCTGCGGCTGCTCCCAGCTTCAGTTTGTTTGAATAACAGAAACATAAATTTGATGTTTCACATTCTGGAAGCTGAAGCAGGAAAAAATGAGCTGCAGCAAATTTACAATCAGAGCCGAACAGAAGCTTCCAGAAGGACAAAATGGAGGAAACTGGCACATTTCAGATCCAACATGTGCAGAAGAACCACAGACTCACATTTTCCACTGAAGCGTCTTAAAGCTAACAGGCACCAACTGATTTATTGAGCTGCAGCCGATTCAGACTCAGAAATACTTTATTAAGATTAGAAAAGAATTTAATCAGATTAGAAAATAATTTAATCAGACTAGGAAATAATTTAATCAGATTAGGAAATAATTTAATCAGATTAGGAAATAATTTAATCAGACTAGGAAATAATTTAATCAGATTAGGAAATAATTTAATCAGATTAGAAAATAATTTAATCAGATTAGGAAATAATTTAATCAGATTAGGAAATAATTTAATCAGATTAGAAAATAATTTAATCAGATTAGGAAATAATTTAATCAGATTAGGAAATAATTTAATCAGATTAGAAAATAATTTAATCAGACTAGGAAATAATTTAATCAGATTAGGAAATAATTTAATCAGATTAGAAAATAATTTAATCAGATTAGGAAATAATTTAATCAGATTAGAAAATAATTTAATCAGATTAGGAAATAATTTAATCAGATTAGGAAATAATTTAATCAGATTAGAAAATAATTTAATCAGACTAGGAAATAATTTTTTGATCCCTAAGGGAAATTTGACCTGCAGCCCGTCAGGTTTGGTTCCTCATCTGGTCAAATCTGCTGCAGTTCTGGACGGGTTCTGACTGGTAAACCAGCCGCCATGAAGTTTCATTTTCACGTTTTTTTCTGCCTGAACTGAATCTTTTTCTCCTCTGGTTTCCTTCCTGCTGATGCCTTACGGCTGCAGAGGAGCCGGACCGAGCCTCTGGCCTGGGGGCCTCTGGTTGCAAACAGAGACCGCCAGGAGCAACCAAAGGCCCCCAGGAGCAACCAGAGGCCCCCAGGAGCAACCAGAGGCCCCCAGGAGCAACCAGAGGCTCCCAGGAGCAACCAGAAGCCCCCAGGAGTCCTTAGAAAGCTACAACCAAGCAGCCTGAAAGTGACATGATGCTGCAGGTAGAAACGTTTCAGTGTTTCAAGATGATCTGATCTAATCAACTTTTCAGATATGTTTCATTTTTTCAGGTTTGTTGAAATCAAAACCAGAAGAAATCTTAAAGTGAAACTTTCCACTGCTCTGTGGTCCAGACTGAGGAGGTCAAACGATTTTATACCAGTCATTAAAGAGTCAAATAGGAAATGCATTTCTATTTAGGTTCTACGCTAAAGAAGGCACCAGGTTCACTTTCTATGTTCATAGATCTATATTTCAGTTTGATTATCTATTTACAGAAAATTGAGTGAATAATTCCCAGTCAAACATTCTGACTGAAGACCAGCTCAACCTGCTGTCCAACTAAATATTCAGCTGTTCTTGTTCTGGATCCCCACTAGAGCGCGTAGTTGGACTGATAATATTGGGTCAGGCAACAGCTAGGACAGCTAGTTGTATATTGGGGTCCTTAACCTGCGCTATTTCGTGCAGTGTCATTTCTGTATTGCAGCCCAGCAGGCAAGGAAGTTTGTATGTGTGACTGAAAACGTGAGTTTCTGTTGTTTCATATGATGTTGATATGATATGTCATGTTATGATGTAATTCCTGCAGCAGTGTTTGTTGTGAGTGTTTTGTAAGTTTGCAGTGTAATTCATCAGTGTTACTGATAAGAGCTAATTTAGCGAGTTGGATGTTACATATCCTGTCCACCTGTTGTTCTACACCCAATAGAATGTCTCTTTATTTATATCTTTATTTTATTTGATTTTTTTTCCATCACCTCCACAAAAGTGGTATCAAAACGTGCGGCTCGATGCCGAGAAGGGAGATATTACTTTTAGTGGGATTTGGAGTTACCATGGCGACGAAAAAAGCGAAACACGACGCCACAAAATACAATGTAAATCAATGGACCTTACCAAGCTCCGCCCACAACCGACCCACCTGACCGCAAGTCTCACAAACAA
Source organism: Xiphophorus hellerii (assembly GCF_003331165.1). Classification (NCBI taxonomy): domain Eukaryota; kingdom Metazoa; phylum Chordata; class Actinopteri; order Cyprinodontiformes; family Poeciliidae; genus Xiphophorus; species Xiphophorus hellerii. The sequence continues at coordinate 32,034,561 of NC_045678.1, read as the reverse complement.
AGCCTGGTTGTTTCTAGGTAACATGACTGATTAGTGCGTCATTTCTAGCGGATTTTCACAATATATCAGCTACTACATGGACAGAGGAACTAACAAGTTCATGTCATCAACTGGGAGCAGGTTACTGGTTTCTCAGTCACAAGCTGGTTGCAAACCTGAGGCCAGCAGGTGTCAGTCAGTTATGGTAGATCTGAACTTTGACCTCAATATGAGAAGCTACAGACTGATAGGAGGAACCAAAGAGCTCTGTAAAGGTAAAGGCAAATCTTCTGAAGTTGGGATATAATTAATTTAATTTCACATAATTACCGCGGTAGAAGCCATTTGTTTGTTAAAACTTTATGAAATATATTTGTTCTGTTTGATGTTTGTTGTGAATGACGTAAACTCACAAACAACGAGGTAATTAGTCCAACGTTTAGAAACTACAGCGGCTGTAATGAGCCACAGCAAAGGGAAACAAAGGTAAAATAACCTGAACAGGTGATCAACTCAAAACCACTCCTACCTTTTTACTCTCTCTCTCTCTCTCTTTGTAGTTTAAGCACACCTGTTACCGTGGCAACTGCCTGCGGAGGAGAGGACGAGTGAATTTCAACGCTCTCAATGTTTTCCTCTGGGATTTCAACTCCTGGTTTTTCCTAACAGGCCTGAAACGTTTCCCTCTCCTGGAGGTCGTGAGTAACAAACTGACTGGGTTACATTTGTTTAGGACTGTATGTTGATATAATTGGACATTTCTTGTTGTGTCCTGGTTCGGGGAAAAAGGTGGCCATTAATATTTTATTTGTTCTGCCTTATGTAAAGAGGTTTATGTTCTTTAAATCTTATTGAAGGGTCTTTTAACTCTAAAGTTACAGTGGTGACTAAATAATAGGTTTTCTGTCACTTTAGTTTAATAAAGTTAAGCTGAATCATTTTACCTAAAATTCTAATGTTTCCCTGGGTCATATTTGTCATAAACTGGGTCATTGGTGCCGCTCACCGATTGGGGAACCGGACTGATATCAAGCCCAAGCACCCTCCATTTTAGTTTTCTCACATAGAATGGAAAAAGGTGCTACATAAATAATGGTACTTTTACAAGGTTCTTTGACTCCGAACCAAAGCTAAAATGTTTTTAAATTATAACAACTTTGAGATGTTTTTATGGCTTTGCAGCTGAATCTGCAAATAATTTGGCATGAAGCGATGTGTGCTGAGTGTCTTCTAGCTTCGCAGAACGATCAGCGGCTTCCTCTTAAACTTTTAGCGCTTATTTTTAGGCCTCTTCATGTTCTGGCCTCGCCGTGTTTATGGTGTTTTAACCGTTTGTGTAAATCAGCGCCTGCTGGAGGAACCGGGTCTAAAAATATCACCAGTCGATCTTCTCTCTGAAACTCCCCTCTGACCTCTGACCTGGGCCTCTTCAGATCAGGACATGTTCAACATGTTCTGACATTTTTTATTCTTTTCACTTTTTTCTATCATCTGTTGTGTTTTATCTTATTTCATCTACTTGGGCTAACCAGGCTACACAAATACATTTATTATTATATTGGCAAGCAAGCTAAATTGCTAGCTGCATTTTAGCTAGCAAGTATTTAAATGTGCTAGCTAACCATTCAGTTTGGAGCTAAACGTTCAGTTTGGAGCTAAACGTTCAGTTTGCAGCTAAACGTTCAGTTTGCAGCTAAACGTTCAGTTTGCAGCTAAACGTTCAGTTTGGAGCTAAACGTTCAGTTTGGAGCTAAACGTTCAGTTTGCAGCTAAACGTTCAGTTTGGAGCGAAACGTTCAGTTTGCAGCTAAACGTTCAGTTTGGAGCTAAACGTTCAGTTTGGAGCGAAACGTTCAGTTTGGAGCGAAACGTTCAGTTTGGAGCTAAACGTTCAGTTTGCAGCTAAACGTTCAGTTTGGAGCTAAACGTTCAGTTTGGAGCTAAACGTTCAGTTTGGAGCTAAACGTTCAGTTTGCAGCTAAACGTTCAGTTTGGAGCTAAACGTTCAGTTTGGAGCTAAACGTTCAGTTTGCAGCTAAACGTTCAGTTTGCAGCTAAACGTTCAGTTTGGAGCTAAACGTTCAGTTTGCAGCTAAACGTTCAGTTTGCAGCTAAACGTTCAGTTTGCAGCTAAACGTTCAGTTTGCAGCTAAACGTTCAGTTTGCAGCTAAACGTTCAGTTTGGAGCTAAATGTTCAGTTTGGAGCTAAACGTTCAGTTTGCAGCTAAACGTTCAGTTTGCAGCTAAACGTTCAGTTTGCAGCTAAACGTTCAGTTTGCAGCTAAACGTTCAGTTTGCAGCTAAACGTTCAGTTTGCAGCTAAACGTTCAGTTTGCAGCTAAACGTTCAGTTTGCAGCTAAACGTTCAGTTTGGAGCTAAACGTTCAGTTTGCAGCTAAACGTTCAGTTTGCAGCTAAACGTTCAGTTTGCAGCTAAACGTTCAGTTTGCAGCTAAACGTTCAGTTTGCAGCTAAACGTTCAGTTTGGAGCTAAACGTTCAGTTTGCAGCTAAACGTTCAGTTTGCAGCTAAACGTTCAGTTTGCAGCTAAACGTTCAGTTTGCAGCTAAACGTTCAGTTTGCAGCTAAACGTTCAGTTTGCAGCTAAACGTTCAGTTTGGAGCTAAACGTTCAGTTTGCAGCTAAACGTTCAGTTTGCAGCTAAACGTTCAGTTTGCAGCTAAACGTTCAGTTTGCAGCTAAACGTTCAGTTTGGAGCTAAACGTTCAGTTTGCAGCTAAACGTTCAGTTTGCAGCTAAACGTTCAGTTTGCAGCTAAACGTTCAGTTTGGAGCTAAACGTTCAGTTTGCAGCTAAACGTTCAGTTTGGAGCTAAACGTTCAGTTTGCAGCTAAACGTTCAGTTTGCAGCTAAACGTTCAGTTTGCAGCTAAACGTTCAGTTTGCAGCTAAACGTTTAGCCTTGAATGATGAAACCTGAATGCTGAGATTCTGCAGAGCGAGAAATAATTCCAGCTGTTTGCTGGTTGCTGGGAGCTAATCAGCAGGTGAACTGGTTCCAGGTGGAGACTCTGGTTTGAAAAGCAGAAGCTGAAACATTCCCAGCAGGATGCGGACCGATCCTCGGTCAGTGATGATAAAAACAGACGGATGACATTCCTTCCCTCTGACTCAGAGCCACCAGGAAACGATCTGCACTTTAAAAAGTTTTATCAGCTGATTTATTTGGTGTCGTATCCCAGAGGATTGAAAGTTGGTCTCACGTTGTTTATTGCTCTGAAGATGCTTTTAGTGTTTGAGCTCAGCAGCATCAGAACAATTTAATGTCTTCCAGCTGCAGCTTCATAACAGACACATTTACCAGATCAGCAATCAGAGCAATTAATTCACCAGAAACAGAAACGCCAGGAAAAACCCAGAGAGACGCTTCCGCTCTGAGCTGCTGCATCTGCAGAACCAGCAGCAGAACCATTTTTATAAGGTTGAATGTAAAATAAACAACATTCCAGAGTTCAGCTCTGCAGACAGACCATAATAGAGATGTTTCCTTGGAGACAGAAAATAAAAAGACGAACAAGAGAAAAAAAAAACCTGAGAACAATTTGAGGATGGAATGAATCTACTGGGATCTTTGACCTTTGACCTCTAGATAAGAGATGATGGTTGGATGAGTCTGCTAGCTGTTCTGTTAACGGGATGAAGCTACGCTCTGCTAGCCGCTGAGGCTCTTTGCTTTCGAAGATAGCATGGAGGCAACATGTTGCCATCATGTTGGCTCTGTGTTGCCTCCAAGTTGCCATCATGTTGGCTCTGTGTTGCCTCCAAGTTGCCATCATGTTCCCTCCGTGTTGCCATCATGTTGCCTCCAAGTTGCCATCATGTTTTCTCCAAGTTGCTATCATGTTGCCTCCGTGTTGCCATCATGTTGCCTCCAAGTTGCCTCCAAGTTGCCATCATGTTTTCTCCAAGTTGCCTCCGTGTTCCCTCCGTGTTGCCATCATGTTTTCTCCAAGTTGCCAACATGTTGCCTCCGTGTTGCCAGCATGATGCCTCCGTGTTGCCATCATGATGCCTCCGTGTTGCCATCATGTTGCCTCCATTTGCCATCATGTTGCCTCCAAGTTGCCTCCATGTTTTCTCCAAGTTGCCTCCATGTTTTCTCCAAGTTGCCTCCATGTTTTCTCCAAGTTGCCTCCATGTTCCCTCCGTGTTGCCATCATGTTTTCTCCAAGTTGCCATCATGTTGCCTCCGTGTTGCCAGCATGATGCCTCCGTGTTGCCATCATGTTGCCTCCATGTTGCCATCATGTTGCCTCCAAGTTGCCTCCATGTTTTCTCCAAGTTGCCTCCATGTTTTCTCCAAGTTGCCTCCATGTTCCCTCCGTGTTGCCATCATGTTTTCTCCATGTTTTCTCCAAGTTGCCTCCATGTTCCCTCCGTGTTGCCATCATGTTTTCTCCAAGTTGCCTCCATGTTTTCTCCAAGTTGCCTCCATGTTCCCTCCGTGTTGCCATCATGTTTTCTCCAAGTTGCCTCCATGTTTTCTCCAAGTTGCCTCCATGTTCCCTCCGTGTTGCCATCATGTTTTCTCCAAGTTGCCTCCATGTTCCCTCCATGTTGCGATCATGTTTTCTCCAAGTTGCCTCCATGTTCCCTCCGTGTTGCCATCATGATGCCTCCGCGTTGCCATCATGTTGCCTCCAAGTTGCCTCCATGTTTTCTAAAAGTTGCCTCCATGTTCCCTCCATGTTGCCATCATGTTTTCTCCTTGTTTTCTCCAAGTTGCCATCATGATTCCTCCAAGTTGCCATCATGTTGCCTCCATGTTTTCTCCAAGTTGCCTCCGTGTTGCCATCATGTTGCCTCCGTGTTGCCATCATGTTGCCTCCAAGTTGCCTCCATGTTTTCTCCTAGTTGCCTCCATGTTTTCTCCATGTTGCCATCATGTTCCCTCCGTGTTGCCTCCATGTTCTCTCCATGTTGCCATCATGTTTTCTCCTTGTTTTCTCCAAGTTGCCTCCATGTTCCCTCCGTGTTGCCATCATGTTTTCTCCTTGTTTTCTCCAAGTTGCCTCCATGTTCCCTCCATGTTGCCATCATGTTTTCTCCTTGTTTTCTCCAAGTTGCCATCATGATTCCTCTAAGTTGCAAGTTGCCTCCATGTTCCCTCCGTGTTGCCATCATGATGCCTCCGCGTTGCCATCATGTTGCCTCCATGTTCCCTCCATGTTGCCATCATGTTTTCTCCAAGTTGCCAACATGTTGCCTCCGTGTTGCCAGCATGATGCCTCCGTGTTGCCATCATGATGCCTCCGTGTTGCCATCATGTTGCCTCCATTTGCCATCATGTTGCCTCCAAGTTGCCTCCATGTTTTCTCCAAGTTGCCTCCATGTTTTCTCCAAGTTGCCTCCATGTTTTCTCCAAGTTGCCTCCATGTTCCCTCCGTGTTGCCATCATGTTTTCTCCATGTTTTCTCCAAGTTGCCATCATGTTGCCTCCGTGTTGCCAGCATGATGCCTCCGTGTTGCCATCATGATGCCTCCGTGTTGCCATCATGTTGCCTCCATGTTGCCATCATGTTGCCTCCAAGTTGCCTCCATGTTTTCTCCAAGTTGCCTCCATGTTCCCTCCGTGTTGCCATCATGTTTTCTCCATGTTTTCTCCAAGTTGCCTCCATGTTCCCTCCGTGTTGCCATCATGTTTTCTCCAAGTTGCCTCCATGTTTTCTCCAAGTTGCCTCCATGTTCCCTCCGTGTTGCCATCATGTTTTCTCCATGTTTTCTCCAAGTTGCCTCCATGTTCCCTCCATGTTGCGATCATGTTTTCTCCAAGTTGCCTCCATGTTCCCTCCGTGTTGCCATCATGATGCCTCCGCGTTGCCATCATGTTGCCTCCAAGTTGCCTCCATGTTTTCTAAAAGTTGCCTCCATGTTCCCTCCATGTTGCCATCATGTTTTCTCCTTGTTTTCTCCAAGTTGCCATCATGATTCCTCCAAGTTGCCATCATGTTGCCTCCATGTTTTCTCCAAGTTGCCTCCGTGTTGCCATCATGTTGCCTCCGTGTTGCCATCATGTTGCCTCCAAGTTGCCTCCATGTTTTCTCCAAGTTGCCTCCATGTTTTCTCCATGTTGCCATCATGTTCCCTCCGTGTTGCCTCCATGTTCTCTCCATGTTGCCATCATGTTTTCTCCTTGTTTTCTCCAAGTTGCCTCCATGTTCCCTCCGTGTTGCCATCATGTTTTCTCCTTGTTTTCTCCAAGTTGCCTCCATGTTCCCTCCGTGTTGCCATCATGTTTTCTCCTTGTTTTCTCCAAGTTGCCTCCATGTTCCCTCTGTGTTGCCATCATGTTTTCTCCAAGTTGCCCTCATGTTCCCTCCGTGTTGCCATCATGTTTTCTCCTTGTTTTCTCCAAGTTGCCTCCATGTTCTCTCCATGTTGCCATCATGTTTTCTCCAAGTTGCCATCATGATTCCTCTAAGTTGCAAGTTGCCATCATGATGCCGGCTGCAGCTGAAATACTTTCAGTCTCTTGAAAGACTGGAGATCAAGATCCAAAGGTAAATACGACGGAGTTTAATAAGCTGTGAACCTGGACGGATGAAAGCCCTTCGGCTGGCCCAGAAAGGCGGTGGAAGGAAAAACTGCCTGGTTGTGGTTCAACTGGACGACGGTTTGTTTCCTGCTGTGAGGAACGTTTGGCTCATCATGACCAACACAAAGCGGCTGGTAAATCTGAAACATCTGCAGCTTCAGTATTTATTTATCACGCTGGGATTTTCCTGTTCTCTTCATTCTGTCTTTAATCTCAAAACAGCTTTTCATTCTCAAGCTAAAAAGTCATGAGAATAAAATCATGTTACCACAAAAAGTCAGCATAAGATTTTATTCCCTCATTCTACTGTTTTATTCTCATATCCTGGTTTTATTCTGCAGTAGAAAAATCCTGAAAATAAAGTTGATGTGTTTAGCAGAGTAAACATAACCTGAAGAATCTAGAGTTCATCTCTGATGCTAATGCTAGCTTAGCTTAGCCAGCATTTTTGAGGGAAACCGCTGTTAGCTTGTAGCATGTGGATTCGTCATGGTTTTAAATGTTGAGCTAATTTAAATCTTTTATCTGAGCTGCTGAGTTAAAGTAAAACAAAGTGAATTTTAAGAAGAGGGACAGTAAACCTCAGCTAATGCTAATGCTAACCTAACGTCCTGTAACTCTTGGTCCTTATAGCGTTAGCCATTTTGAGAATCTGATTTTATAAAGTTAAAATTTTATCCACAAATAACTGTAGAACAAATGAACTCATCTTACAGATCCAGATTTTGTTTCCTCATGATGATTAATTTGAATAATTTGAAGTTATTTTTAGGTAAAAGCTGCCGGTGGCTGAATTGTTTCCCATTTAAATGAATAAACATGCAGACTGAAGGTTTGCCGTCTCCATGACGACCAGATCTCACACAGAGACAAATAACTTCATGTTCAGTTTCACCACCAACTACTTTCAGTTTTAATATTCAGCACAATTACAGAATTAGCCGCTTTAGATGTGGGAGGCTCTGAATTTGGTCTGTGTGACTTTAACTAGGCCGTGGCAGCGAAGCCAAACCAAAAGGCAGAAAATCAGAGAAGAAATTCTCTAATTATGCTGGAAACTGAAAACTTTCCCCTCATGTTGGATTGAGGTCGGGTTGTTTCACTCGTCTCCCTCGCTGCGTCACAGCAGCGTTTGTTCGGCCCGAAGTTCAGCTGCTCGCCGTCCAGAACATCAGACCCGCAGGTCGCGACCTCAGATTCCTCCAGACCGCTGCGGAAAACGGCTCCGCTCTGGATCCGGACCTCATGAGACCCACTTTAATTCAGAAGTAATAATTCAGTAATAATCACAGCTTCTTCCAAACGTTTTCAGGAAGATTTAAAGGTTTTCCTTTGACTTCTGAATGTTGGACAGTAAACAGTTGAACAGAAAAGTCAGACGCTCGTGTTTATTACAAACTCTACTTCATTTTATTTCCCCCAGACAGACTGACGGACAAACCTCATGAAAACCAAAACAAAACCAAAAACCAGAGTGACGTTACATTCTGTTTAAGTAGCAGGAAACGGAAATGGAAGTGACTTGAACTGGACATCAGAGCGGCGGGTTTCTGGGTGACGAGCATGTAAAGAGCTGCGCGGCGCTGCAGTGGAGAAAGTCACCGAGGTTCAAGTCCTGCTGTTGGATTCATTACAGATCCATCATAGAAACATTAAAAGCTGTTTTACTTCATGGTTCGAGACAAACTGCTGCATTTATTCAACTCGTTTAGCACCAATAGATTAAAGTTTTCACGCAGCGAACTGTCTTCCTTACATCTCGTCGTCAAACAGACTACTTCAGGAAGTCGGGGGTCAAAGTTCATGTGTGTCGAGTCCAGTGCTGCCACCATTGCTTCAGCAAGGCGTCCTTACAGTGCGGCCCTTCGCTTCTGCAGACGAGGTTGAGGCGCCACTCCTATGTTCTCACTGCGGCCAGGAGCCCCGGGTTCCCTGCTGGGAGGAAACCAGTCAGGTTAACTGGAAACGCAGCGAGCTGCAGCAACCTGCTGCAGCAGCTTCCTATTTATGTTTAACATTTTGCTAAACAGATTCTTCTGTTGAAGTTGCATCTCCTGACGTTTTAGTTGAAAACAGCTTTTTAAAAACTAATTTATGTAAAACTTTGTCAACATGCAGCAGAAACGACGGCAGGTGTGTAAATGTTTCTTCATGTGTTTCTGTGTTTTGTTCGACTTTACTAACCTTTAAACGTGTGGATTTGTCAGACATCGTCTAAATAAACATGGTACACATTTCAGAAATCCGTGTGTTTTAAACATGAGAACCAACAGGGGGCAGTGTAGCGCAGAGCTAAAACCTGTCAGCCAATCAAAGGCAACAGAATATAAAGTTATTAGAACTAATGATGCTGATCGGGAATCGTCTCATCGCCACGATGTGGAAATATCGGCTTATTGTTTGTCGCAGACACGAACTCATAAACACGGAGTTTACTCACATCTCCAGTTTGGTTGCAGTTTTCATAAATATTTTTTTGTGATATTAAACAGTTTCATGTGGATGAACGGTCGAAATAAATAAAAATATGTTTGTTTTCCCAGATATCCGGCTACAGCTTGGCTAGGCCTCCATTAATGGCTAATTGTTAGTTTGAGCAATATTAATAGAAGCTAATGTTTTATTTGCAACACAGATCTTTTTAAAGGGCCATTAACTAAATTCAGGTTTCTATGCATTAATGACGGAGAGTGAATGAGGCTTCATTCAGAGGATTTGACTACACCGAGCGACACGTACCTGCGGCTCCACACGCCTTCATGCACTGCTCATACGTGTCAAAGCGGTTCTGGTTCCCGTCGCAGCCGCCGTACCAGAAGCGGCTGCAGCTGCTGCTGGCGGCATCAAAATGCCACTTCAGAACAAACTTTGCACATTTTCCTTCTTCTTTGGGAAGCTGGCAAATGTCCACAGACGTAATGGCAGCTGGAAGAGAAGAACAAATGAGTAAAAACGAAGCAGCTCCACAGCCAGCGCAACACGCTCAGCTGCTTTCATCTCCACCGATTGGAGATTGTTGAGGAAAAATGATTATTTTTAGTGCTTAATACAGTTAATCTTACAGCATGTGTAAAAGGTATTTTGAACAAATTTCTTAATTTTGAACAGGTTTGTGTTAAGGATTTAAAACTAAACTATTGATGGGTAAGTATTCAAAGTACAGGAACCAAATGCAGATCAAAGGGGATCTCTCAATGAGGCTCCTGCTGTGTTATCAGAGGACAGGAGGCCGTAAAATTAGCATCTCCTGCAGGGCAGAATCACTTGAGCCTGGAGGAGAGAAGTCTGTTTGGTTCACAGAAGATCAAAAGTCTTCCAGAACCAACATCTGGGATGGTGTAAAACTGAATACAACATAGAATGTTGAAACCACTAACATTTAATTTCTAAGACATTTTTCTAAGTACTAATAGCATGTTTTTAACGAAGATTGTATTATCTAATTTTAGAACTACTAATCTAGTAAATGATGAATGTATTTGAAAATTGTACTATCTGTGACAATATCAGAATCAAATGGAAATTGTTTGAATGAAAATGTTTTGTTTAGTATTAGAAAATTGCTCAGGATTTATGCTAAATGGGGTTTTGGAAAATGATTGTGTTAACCTGTATACTTAGGATTGAATATTATGTTTCATAGGTTAGAAAAGGAATTATACCTCATTTTGTTCTGTTGATTTTATGTGTTATTTTTGGCAAGACTCAATCTTTTGAGGTGCTGGGTGCAGAGGAGCAAAACTGGGTTTTGTGAAGATAACCTTTCCTTGAACCAAATTACTGGATTTAAGTTTGTCCTGAGAATTTATGTAAGGAGAGATAACGGGAGAGACTCCGGATTCCACAGGTATCTGTGAAATCTTATCTTATGTTTTTCTTTACCCAAATGACCGTAGAACCCAGGAGGCCAGGATGCAGCTGTTGGCTCTTTTGTCGAACCAGAGAGCAAATGGCCTTTGATCTTTGGCGTAAATTAGGGGGAGTTCTAAGTTTTTCTGAGGGTCCAAGGTAGCTTCCAGTTGGTCAACCAGAGGTACGCCTTAATTGAATATATTACAAAGGAAAGACACACCTTCAGTATAAGAGTTCGTGCACAGGAGTAATAATTCAGATAGCTGCCACTATTTTGCTTTTTTGCATCAGCTCTCTCCAAAGACGCGTCTTTGCCTTTTCTTTGTCTTTTCTTTCTCTATTTTTTTCCTGTCTCAGGTAATGAATGTATATCTCTGTTCCTCTGCAGTTTTGTTGTTAATTCATACGTTGCTTTGTATGGGATTAGACTCTGTAATTCTGTGACGTCAACACGCATTGTTGTTTTCCTTGTGGCCGCACATCGCCCGCTGAGAGGACCTGGGATCCAGAGGAAGAGAGAGCCAAACTGTTTTTCAAAAGTTAATTTATAAATTATTCTTCCCTAACAAGATGAATCGTTTTAACTTCTGATGTCTGATCATAAGAACAGAAACATTTTACAAACAATCTGGCTGATGAAGCTGTAATTCAGCGTCGCTCCTGAGAAGATCAGGTCTGAAACAAACCACGGTTTCATCTGGACTCTGGTTTTTTACTCTTTTTGGATGAATTACTTTAACAATAAACCCGATAATGAAAGTTCTCACCAGGAGCCGGGAGAATCTCCAGCTGTTCGCCTCGCTGCTCCTCTGGCTCAGGCTGCGGCGCTGCAGAGGCAGAAACAGAGGAAAACATTAGCAGGGCAGGAATTTTGGCTCCCAGGTTACTTAAAAATATACCACAAAAAATTGTGTTTCTGAACACTGCATCTATTGAAGGACTCTCTGACCCTCCAAGAAAATATGTTTCCCCACCTTATGCATGAAATCCAAACATTAATACTAATTTCTTTGTTTTTTTTGGATGCTTTAAGTTCAACCCCGTTATGGGGAAATTTGATTCCTCTATGACTGAAACTCTATAATATAATTAAACTAATTCTTCCAGTTCCTTTGATTTGACCTGTTTAAATAACTCATTGTAAATCTATTTTATTTTATTGTGAATCATAATAATTAGACCGATAAGTAGAATATGGCAACTTGATGTAAAAGTGCTTTTTATAAATCATAAAAATACACTTTAAAATAAATATTAAATCAGGCTTTTTTATATTTTTGACTCATTCTTTAAACTTTGCAAACAGTCCAACAAATATTAGTCTAATATTTGGGGGGGTTGGTATGTTGTTACAGGGTTGAACAAAACTGGAGAGACATGATTAAAAAGTGCTGTTCTATAAATAATTCATGTATATTTCTTACATTTATTTAGCCTAAAGTATACCTAAAAAAGTTTATATTAGTAGAAATAACTTGCAGTTACTGGCTATTTTTATTTGTTTTCTATTCAGTGAAAACTTAACGTTGGTCAGTTGGGTCATGATCATTTGGCTTCAACAACCCATAACATTTTTCAAAACATAATTTTTAAGATATACTTGCATATGTATATATATATATAAATGGATATTTCCATTTATTGATTTTCTCATAAAATGGTTTGCATTGTATGAAAATCTTTGAGATAAACCCGAGACACAAAATGCACCGAATTCAGAGAAGGACCCAGAAACGGGAGAACTTCCTCCTTGGGTTCGTTCCTCGTTAAAATCAGGACCAGCTGCAGTTTCTTCCTGCAGCTTTTCATGAAACAAATTCACAGCAGAACTTTTCCTTTTGTCAGTGTGAAAACCTTTGAACCGATCTGAGCCGATGGACGCTGCAGTGGGCGGAGCTATGAGGAGCCAGAAAAACTTTGTTGTTGTTCCTGATATTTTGCATAAAAACTTTTTTTTTGTTGTTTTTCTGCAGAGTATATTCAGCCTTTAGCCTTTTCTGGTTAATTTTCATTAGCGTATGGTTAGCTTGCTCAGGCTACTCCTAGTTTCAAATTGTTTTACTTCTTATGATTTATAGATTTTTTTTCTCATTTGCATTTTAAAATAAGTTCAGATATTCTGAAAACACGCTAAAATCAATAACGCTATGCAAATGTGTTCATATTAATAACCTCTAGCTAACTAAAGCTAATTTTAATGTCAGCATTTTGACTCACAGCAACCGACAGATAAACATATTGAGTGACTGATGTTATTCATCGAGTTTTATAAACACTGTACAGGTAAATTGTTACAGTACATAAAAAATAATGTCTAACTATGAAGTTTGTTCAGTTCCTCGAGGTTTGAACCAAAATAGCTGAGTTAGCATTTCTCTGACAGACTGCCTGAAAGATGGAAAATATATAGTTTGATTTCATGCAATTCATAGTTTTATTAACATTTTTGTTTTCAGATAACCTAAATAAAATTTTAAAAATCCATAGATCCATAATCCTGTGATGATATCTAATCAATAGTATCCTGTGCTATTAGCACTTTTAGCTTCCAAAGGCTACTTTAACAGTTCAAGATATTTTTTTTGATTTGCTGTCATTTCTAGGTTAAAAAAAGATTTTCAGTTATCTCCTTAAACTCCATTAAAATGTTAATATTAATAGAAAATGAGATCTGAAACGCTACAGTAGCTAAAGTGCTGTTAGCTGGTGATGTTGGCTATTATAGGAATATTTTATTCATTTATTTAATATTACATATTTAATTTCAGACAATCTCTTAATAAAAAAAGATTTATAACTAAATGTTAGCTAGCTGCAAACTCAAATTTAAAGGTCAGAAAGTTACTTTTTAATTGATTTAAAACTTTTAGTCTTAAATTAGCTTACAAACAACACAAAATATTTTCTTTAATTTTCTTATAAATTTCTGTTTGCACATTTAAAAATCTGAAATCCATGCGTTCATCTTCAGTCGTATTGATTATTGCAACAGCGTCTTCACAGGTCTGTCCAACAAATCAATCAAACAGCTGCAGCTGATCCAGAATGCTGCTGCTGGCGTTCTGACTAAAACCAGGAAGATAGAGCACATAACACCAGTTTTAAAGTCCCTCCACTGGCTCCCTGTAGCTCAAAGAATAGACTTTAAAATACTGTTGTTAGTTTATAAATCACTGAACGGCTTAGCACCACAATACATTAAAGATCTGCTGTTGTTGTATCAACCTTCCAGACCTCTCAGGTTCTGGTTCTGGTTCTGCTCTGCATCCCCAGAACCAGAACCAAACGAGGAGAAGCAGCTTTCAGCATCTATGCACCACAAATTTGGAACAAACTTCCAGAAAACTGTAAAACAGCTGAAACACTGACTTCCTTTAAATCTAGACTGAAAACCCACCTGTTTAGGATTGTATTTGAAATGTAATCAATTACAAATTTATTGATGGAACTTGACTTAATGATTGATTCTATGTTGCTTTGTGTTTCTGTTTGTAATGATGTAAAGCACTTTGAAATGTCTTGCTGCTGAAATGTGCTATACAAATAAAATTTGATTGATTGATTGATTGATTGAAAAAGACAACATGCTGATTTTATCCCTATGCTAGCTATGCTAATGTTTCTTAGTGCTAACATTAGCTTGCGAGGCTAATTTTTAGATTAGCATTACATTATTTGATTTTGTTCAGCATCCACACCATTAAAAACATGAGTAATAACTTCTGGAAAAACTTACAGAAGTTTGGACAAGAATTAATATTTAGTTTTCAAAAATTGGGCAAATTATTTAAGTTAAACCTAAATCGTCATATTTTTCCCTGAGTGTTAACAGATAATCCCAGTTTGTTTTAAACGCATTCCTCCGGCCGTAACTCACCTGACCTCATGCAGTTTTTCAAGCAAAGTTCTTCTGAGTCGAACCTATTCTCATTTCCTCCACAACCTCCAAACCAGAACTCTGCACAGAACCCATTCTGTCTGTCAAAGAACCACTTAGCCTCAAAGTCTTTGCACGGCATTCCCGGGTCAAAGTCAAGTGAGCAGGTGTCTGCCAGGCCACTAGCTACAACATGCAACAGAAAAATAACGGGAAACAGAAACACACACATGTGCAGAAGGACAGACAGGGAGAGAAGGCGTTTGTGTTACGATTAAATTTAAAACATGAAAGATCGTGTGTGTTAAAATCAACAGGTCACTTTACTATGCAAGCAGGTTTATAAACATTCAGAGGTTTTTCCTACAAAAACAAGAACCTATGACCTCCAGAGCAGCTATGTTATCCAAAATGAAGTCAGGAGAATGAAAGTGGATTAATTTGGAGTTTTTACAAGTGAACTGAAAAGTTAGTTATGACTACATCTGCTAAAATGTTAGTTTATTTAGTAATTTAGAGGCTTTTTGTGGACCAGGTCATGAACCTCAGCAGCTGCTGACTAAATCCACACTGGTTCTTACTGGATGGTTTTCAGACCAGCTTACCAGGCTCCGGTTTGTCCAACCTCGGTCTGTCCAACGGCGTAGTTTTTACAGTGCTGCTGCCGAGGCTGGCTGCTTCTGTGAGGGGAAAGAGGCAACGATGAAGCTACAATAACGGAACAAACTTTATGAAACTACGGGTAATTAATATGAAACTTCAGGAAAGGCTCTTTTACAAACAGTTCTTTAGGTATGAAGCAGCATTTGAAGATGATAAAAGTTTTAGTTTGATGATTCAACAAGTTTAGACAAGAGAAATCTCACTAAACTGAGCAGAAATCATAAGTATAAACAGGGTTCAGTACGTTTAATCCGACTCCAGTCTGCCTAGTCAAAGTCCGGTCTGGTTGGTGAGGTGTGGATGCTAGCTGACCTCTGACCTCTGGTCCTCCAAACCTCGGTCTGGGTTTGGTTTGAATGTGAACGCCAAACAGACCGGAGACCGCTCCAAAAGCAGGAAGTGGACTACAGCGCTGCATTCTGGGTAAATACAACCCAAGCTAACGTGCTAGCCTAGCGCTAGCAGCAGAAATGGCTCCTGGTCTTCAGCCAAAGACTAAAGAGAAATCCTCCAACACTAAAATCTGACGCCTCCATCTTGTTTCCGTCTGGTGAAGAAGGAAGTTGCTCTCAGTGTCTTCAGTGGTTCTTGGTGCAGCGCCCCCACAGACCAGGAGGGGAACAGGTTGGTTTGACTCAGAACCACAGCAGCTGGAGGTGGAGCAGATGTTCTGGTTCCAGTAGAACCGGGTCGACCGGACCATCATCTCATAATCTCTTTTTGCAGCTGAGTTATAGAATAAATGTTTTTAATCTGTTATTTAGGTTTTTCAAATGTTAGATTGTTTCTTTGAAACAAAATGATGCCCCAGTGGAACAAGAGAAGCAGCTTCTTCCACACCGTTTGTTTGCGAATGTCGCTAATGCGTCAGATTTATAAACGTACCAGAAAGTTGCAAATACAAAAGTTATACAAAATGCAAAGGGAAAATTTTAATGCATTAAATCTCTGTAGCTAACTAAATAAAATTAGTCCCAGCCCTAATTATAAAGAAATGTGTGTGACGCAGTCTGTAGTTGTGTTTGTTGAACTTACTGGTTGTGACGATGCCCTTGCGGGCCGAGACGACCCGGCCCTCTGCTGTGTACGCCGTGACCACAGCGTGATACGTCTGAGAGCTCTCCACGTTGAACACCGCGATCTCTGAGCCTGAAACGTTGGTCTTCACCACCAGGGTGTGGTCCTGCAGTCGGGTCACCACCACCTCAAAGTAGACCAGCAGTTTGGGTTCGGGGTTGCTCCACCGCAACGTGAAGCTGCTGGCGGTGACGTTGGAGACGCGCAGCTCGTCGGCGTCTGGAGGGTGGAAACAGAAACAGAGGACTTTGCTGTTAGCGAGTCTCAGACCTGGAAGGACATGAGAAACTGACGTCTTAATGTTAGCATTAGCTTTGACTAATGTTTCATGTGTTACTAAATCTTTTGTATTTCGTGGTTTAGCATTTGCTTCTGATAATTTCTTGTGTTAGCATTAGCTTCTGCTCATGTTTTTATATGTTTAGCGGCTTAGCATTAGCAGAGCTAATATTAAGTAAATTAATGCTAAGTGAAGTTAGCTTTTTGGTTAGCTTCACTAACTGGCAGTACCTACTGCCAATTTTAGTGCAAACATAAATCCTCCATTACAACCATGTCAGCCATTTTGAAAAATGTCCTCCAGAAAAAGGAAACACAAAGTAAAGAAAATATATGATATCTATGGTTCAAAATGTTTAATTTGACATAAAATTCATCTAATTGGCGATTTTAGGGTAAAAACTCATTTTCCATGACAATCATGGTGGCCATCTTGAATAATTAAAAGAAATATCAGTAAATATGAAGTTTGTGCATCTTACTATTGAGTTTTCTCTCATGAACTGCTTGGTGGCCGTCATGATGCTTCTGGTGTTTCCTAGGGAATGAACATTGGTGAAAACAGCGATTAAAGACAGGCTAACGGTGGGAACTAATCCAGAGGTTTTCTGGCTCACTCCTGGTGCTGTGAAGGTGGCAGGGGGCTCTTCAGCGGCTGGTCGCTCTGCGTCCACTGACAGGTCTTAGATTGTTCAGGTCGGTTTTCAACTATGAAGCAGAGAAGATGGCATGAATTTCAGGCTGGAGAAGGATTGTGCAACAGGCTGCAGAGGAAAATCGGTTGGACTCACAGCTGATATACTTAGCAAACAGCTGGCCAAACGTCTGGATGTGTTTGTCATAAAAGTGGGAAATGAGGTCGAGGCGCTTGAAGAAGACATCAGAGGGTTCGCTCGCCATGCGCGACAGGACGTGAGCGTCCCTGGGCCCCACCGACTCGCCCACGCCGAAGATCACCAGGAAGTAGCCTCTGCATTTGACCTCGTTGGCGATGCGGACCAGCTGATCCTCGTCCTCCTCCACGCTGCCGGTCACAAACAGCACCATCACCTTCCTGTCGCGCTGCAGCGGCGCCTTCTCGAACACCTGATCCACGGTGGCCTCGATGGCCGCCGGCAGGGCGCGGCCGCCCTCCAGCTGCTCTGTCTTGTCCAGCAGGAACCGGACGACGGCCTGAGCCGAGGCGTGGTCGGTCAGGCCCAGGTCCACGCGGATGGGTTGGCCGGTCCGGTTGTGCATGAACTCGTAGGGAGCCTGCTGGACGACAGACACTCTGGCGTGATGGACGGAGGCGGTGGGATCCGAAGACACGTGAAGAGCCTCTACGATGTGAGCGATGTATCGTTTAATCTCGATGAAGGTGGACGGGAAGGTCGACTCGGAGCTGTCTATGACGAACGCCATGTCGATGTCCACATCAGACGTCAGAGATCGCCGATCGCGGCTGGCCGACGGAGGCAGATAGTCACAAAGCTGGTCTGGAGAGCAGGAATCTAGAAAAGACAAAGTATTATTACTATTACTAATGATCTAGTTATACCAAACTAAACACAGTCTGAATGTCTCAGTGGTTCAACTGGCTGGAGGAAATGTCTGAATGAATCTGATCGACATGGAGACTGATCAGGGATCTGCTCTGATGAGACCAGAGGGAATCAGACCAGATGAGTCCAGAGGTATTGAGTGTGAAACAATAATTAGAAACTCTGGCTCACATGGCACCATTCAAACTTTTGTTTTCAAAGCCTGAGAGAGCGCTCACACCATAAAACATCGCAGGTGTAACAGGTTTGGTTTTACAGTGTGATTGGAGCAACACAAACGATTTCACTCAAGATGGTTCAGAGTAAACAAACATGGCCGACAGCTAACGGAGTATATTTAACAGAGAAAACATCCGTTGATTTGGATTCCCCTCCATGTTTGCTTTCTGACTGGATCACTGCCTTGTCTGTCGGTGTGAACTCGGCGCTAGCGAACATTACGGTGAAAGGATTTGAACTGTGGTGAAAAGTTTTTATCAGAGGTTTGATCTCCAACTTTAGCACCACCTAACTGTTCTTTATTCCTACATTTAGCTTTTTCTTTTCACAAAATTTACTTAAAAATTAAGACGACATCTTTGAACAATTTTCTGCCACTTGGACATTTTTTTTCCAAAATGGTCACTCAGAAATTAATGGATGAAATAAAAAGCTAATCTCCTACATTTTCATGTCATTTTCTGTGACATGTATTATGTAAATAATCAAATGCTTTAATTTGTGTAGAAAGTTTATTTTTCCCAACTAAAATGCGGTGAACATGTACCGGTACTTTGCCTCCCAGTTTAACCCTTTATGAGCCGGAAGCGTCTCACCGTAGCAGACGTGGCAGCTCAAGATCTTTTGGAAGACCGACTTGTACTGGGAGCTTCCCGGGGAGGGAAGGACGATGACCTGGGCCAGCGCCGTGTTGTTGACCTGGTTTTAAGGAGAGTGAATGAGATGAGCTGCTTTTACAGGACCTGTCCGTCCTTTCGCTAGTTGGGTCGTACCTGAACTGCCCGGCTCAGCTCTCTGCTCTCGCTGTTCACCAGCAGCAGCGTGGCGATTCCGGCATCGTGAAGGCGAAGGGCGGCGTTGGTGATTCTCTGGGTCTGCCTGACACGATGACCAACAAAGAAGACGGCGACCTTCCTCATCAGGAAGCCGCTGCGTACTCTCTTGAAGGTGTTCTGGGCCACAAAGCTCATGGCCGTGTCCAGACTGGCCTCCTTACTGGACCGCGGTTTCTGCAGCCCCTCGATGTGATCCACCAGCGACCGCTTCTTCATGGAGTCGGCGAACCGGAACTCGGTGATCACCTCGTTGTTGTACAAGGTGAGAGCGACGCGAGCTCCTCTTGGACAGTTGCTCTCGGCGATGGTGATGTTCCTGACCAGGAGGGCGGCCGTGTCCCGCATGTTGTTGAAGACCTGGCGGTCTACGGCCTGGGAGACGTCCAGCGCGAAGGCTAGCTCAGTGGGGTACAGCGGACATTCCTGCTTACCTAAAACCAAAGACATCCGGATCTCTGGAGAAACACGGCCACCTGAAGCATTTCCTGCAAATCAACAATCCTCTATACTCACCATAACAGCAAGCTAGGAAAGAAAAGACAAGAAAAGAGTGTAAGAAACTGATTGTAAAGGAACAAAAACACATCCATAGGTTAAAAAAAACAACAATGAAAACTTACGACAGTTATCTCTGATCTTCTTGACCAGGTCACATTGCTGAAATGAACAATAAATTATTAGAAAGCTAAAAATGAACTAAATAGATGCAGAGGAAAGTTTGATTTATTAGCTCGGTACAATTTATTTGATAAAATGGAGACATACCACAACACCTGGTCCTCTTGGTCCTTTGGCCCCCTGTAGAGCAAAAACAAGTCCATCAAATCTCAACCTCACTTTACAACAGGATCATCTCCGTCTACATCAATGTTTTTGATCATGTTCCCTCATTAGCGCAGCAGCTCTGGGTCCTTTAACGAAGGCTTTGAACTTTAGCTAAAATTGCTAAAAAACCTCAATGTTTTAATTATAGACACAACAAATTTAGGCTTTAGCAGTTTTTAAGTTTTTTTCATAGAATAATCACATTGCATTTTCACAACACTGACACAAAATGTAGCAGTGTCATATATTTTAAGTCTATTTTTCTTGTTAGTTTGGAAAATGTCTTTTCCCACCATTCAACTAATGTCCATCCTCTTGCAAAAACCTAAAACTATAAATGTAGTAGTGGTTCTTAAAAATTATAAGAACTTTCCGATAGAAGATGTTTATAAAAAAATCAAAAGGTCATTTATTTAAGATGGAGTATTAGGCCAGATTAAAATAATTTTGTTTTTTGAAGTTACAAGAGTATGATTTTGTTTGATGCACTTAAGTGTTCCGTTTTAAATTTTGTTTGATACAAATAAAATGTCTTGTCAATATATTTATAATAGTACCATAATAAAGTCAACATAAAACCAGAATAAATGAATAATATCATGAATAAAGTAGTAATTTTATGAGAACTCGTATACCAAAAAGCCTCATGTATTAAAATGAAAAATGCTGAGCTGCTTTGATCCAACATGTCCGCTAGTCAGTTGGCCAAAAGCTTAAAGGCTTTAAGCTTTATTGGAATAAATCAGAATCTTATCTGCATATCACCATGTAAGCCATAGCTGTCAGGTTTTCCCGCCGTTCTCCCGTCTTATTATTGTCCCGTAAAACTCCCCCCCCCCGACTGGTGTGACGTAAGCAGAGTGACATGAGCCGACAGAGGACACTAAAGTTAGCATCCACAGGTATTCATTGTGAATTTTCTACCTGTTGAAATACCTGAGCTCCCTTTTCCCTGCTGTTGTGGGAGCCAGGCAGTCTGTGACCGCGCGCTGCGGAGCTCCTTGGTTAGAATAGAGCAGAATTTGCTGCAGCCTCAGACAACAGCGCATGCTAACAGATGCTAATGTTAGTATCCGCAGCTAATTATTATGATTTTTACGCTCTCTATAAAAACAACTAAATAGTGCTTTTACAAATTTATCATGTTGTACAATAGGAGTAAAAGAATATTGCAACGAAAGTAGTCAATAACGCACTGAGGCCTGAGATAACCGTGATGAGCTACATGGTTAGCATCATGGTTAGCATCATGGTTAGCCTGAGCCACTGGAGATGCTAATCATGTTACTGGCTGCTCCTTTGCTTTATGATTGAAGCTGCCTCTGATTTAAATATTTTTATTAATTCATGCCAACACATCCTGAAATGATGTTTGAAGTTAACAATAGTTCACTTTAAGATAAAGACTGGGCCACATTCAAATTCCAGGTCAAAGGTCAGTGTACTGTGCTGATGCTGCCCTGTTTGTGGCACCATATAAAATATCTATTTATGCTACTCTTGCTGAATATTGTGATGATATCGATTAGGATTGAGCCAGTTATTCCTGAACTTTTTCTAAATTTCCTCTTTGCTTTAGCATCCAAATCACTTGGAATATAAATCAACGATGGGCATCAAGCAGTGTGAAGGGGAAACGCCCTAAAGCATCCAACTGGTCCCATGTGATGGCAATACTGTAAAATTTCACATTTGGATGATGTGATTTGATTTTTGGGAAGTTTAGGGGTTTAAAATGCTCACATAAGGTCCAGAATATCCAACTTCTCCCTTCTGTCCAGGTGATCCAACATCCCCAGAGACACCCTGGAAAGAGTCGGCATGAAGTCAGGATGCATGCAAGGTGATTTCCTTCCACTGCTGCAAAGATTTATTAGTGCGAAACAGAGAACGAATGTGAACGTACTCTTTGTCCACGGTTCCCTCTGGGTCCGGGTCCTCCGCGGGGTCCAGGGTCTCCGGCTGCACCCTGAAACCATCAAACTCATCAAACATCCTGCAGACAATCCAGAGTGTGACCTGGAAACGTGACCTCGCCTGACCTTGAGTCCAGGGAATCCTGGGAAACCATCATCACCCTTTAAAGAAGAGCAGATGGTATGAAATAATTAAATTCACGTCTTCATGAAGCAGTGAGTAGCCAAACAGTAAACACATAAAATCAATTTATCAAAGCGTCGACCTGAACCAGAACCATCAGACATGTTGTGTCCTGAACAATCACTTGCCTTCCTTCCTTTTTCTCCCTTCGAACCGATTCCATCTCTGCCATCTTGACCCTGAATAGAAAATAGGAACAAAAAGCTGTGACCTTGAGATGCCGTGGCTTTCTGGTTTCCTCATGGACTCGTTTGCTCATTTTCAAGCATCTTCAGCTTTATGTAAATTAATATACGTTATATTTACTAGATATTTATAAAAAAGAAATTTCATAATTTAAAACGACAAAAGATGTAATTGAAAATATTTTTATCCTTAAAAATTGTTTGCCTGTCTGCTTGATCAAACTGTCTCTGTTGATATTTAATAACTGTGTTTTTTTAAACAGTTATGTAAACATACTGATCTTTAAAGAATTAAATTCCTTAAAATATGATCTCTTAGTCACAGTATTAACATTTATGTCAACATTTCAAGATGAAGATGTTTGAAAATATTAACTTGCACAGAGTGAGGAAAAAGATTTTTCCTATTTGTCACAGGAAACAAATATGCATCATAACCATAGTTACTGTGTATGTCTGTCACATGAGGGTCACAATAATATATGGCTAAGACTTTCACACATTAATTTTGATGAATTTCATGGCTTTTAATGCATTAAAAATTTTAACACAATTATTTGCATCTTTTACTCATTCGTGTGTTTCTGATGCAAACACTCTGATTGGACGCCGAAGCAGCGTCTCGACCCACCGGGGGTTAATTTCTGCTTCTGAACTGATCTAGCAGTTAGCCTCTCAGGAAAGCTGTGCTAGCCTAAAATAGCATCTCAAAGCTAAACATGTAGCAGCTAACGCTAACGCCACGTTTCTATAGAAGCTCCATGATCCGGAGCTGGAAACGTGAATGACTGCCAGATTCACGGCTGCGAGTTTTAAGAGGTGATGCAATAAAATATTCTGAACTACTGAAAACATGAAAAGAGAAAATAATGAAAATGTGCTCGTAATAAATATGTTTCAGTGAAAGAAGTGGGGACAGAGAGGTTAAGAAGATTTTATCCTCACAGGCTCTCCGTGGGGGCCAACCGGTCCAATCACACCCTTGGGTCCCGGTTCTCCCGGTTCTCCCTACAAAGAAAGCATGAGAACCAGATACAGGGAATGAGGACAGGAGTATTTTTTGAGAAAATGCCAAAGTAATGAATCAAGAGGGGAGTGTTTCTGTGGGCTGTAAGGTTCGGTTCCACAGATTTAATCAGTCTCTGTGTGTCCAGTCATGTGAAGCAGCTTGGTTGTCCAAACAGTCTCAAAATGAAACTTGAGACTCGTCACATTCGCTCCGTACCTTGCGACCTAGAGGTCCTCTTCTTCCGTTTTCTCCGTTTGGACCAGGATTACCTCCAGGACCCTGAACGGTGAAACGTCGGGACATTTTGGGTTAGGTGAGCAACATGACCCTAGACACAGAAGAGCTGAGTTTGGTTGGCTTACTCTGGGTCCTGGGTTGCCATCTTCCCCTTTGGGTCCTCGTGTACCGACTGGTCCAGCTGCACCCTGGGAGAGGACAGGGCACGTCTTTACATCGTTCATTCATCTCATCAGCTAATGACTAATGAATGAAGTCAGCTACAGTCACACAAAACTTTGTTCGGATTTGTTGGGATCCAATGAAAACAAGAAAATTAGGAGATCTTTTGTATTCATCTGATAGAAGTAAAGCGACTAAACTCACTCTTGAGCCTGCGATACCAGGCTGCCCGGCCTGGCCTCTGTCTCCAGGAAGCCCGCGGTTTCCCTTTAGATGAGCAGCACAGTGGTGTGTTACTGTGAGAGTTACTCAGATATTGGGATGCGATTCTTCAGAAAGGAACTTACAGGTTGTCCTGGCTGGCCTCTTCTGCCATCAAGTCCCTTAAAAAGCAAAGGATACACTCAAGTCTAGGTTCACAAGAAACCTGAAAACTTTGTAAGTGGTTTAATGAGTCATTTACCCGTCTACCACGATCGCCAGGGGTTCCTTTCAACCCATCTTCACCAGGAACTCCCTGTCATTTGGGAACAGATATCCCTGTCACCATAATTACATCGAAATTAAACCAAAAGAGCAGAAAAAGATGGGGCTGTACCGGCGGTCCGATATCACCGCGCTCTCCTTTAGGTCCCGGACTGTTGTTATCTCGCCCCCTCGTCCCCTAATGAACAGAGACACAATTACCTCAGTTTTACCTCCACTTAATGTTAAGAAAACTAAGTAAAGGCATGTTTATAAAAAATATCAGTGGAATATGATTACTCTATTTTTAGTTTTAAAAGAAACCAAGAACAGAACCAGAGACATTTTCCTTCCATCCTAATGTCTGGCGTTCAGTGAACAACAAGTCCCATCACCAGAAGAAGACAAACACCTAAACATCCACCAGCCATGTTTCCATAAAACTGTTGGGATAATTTTACTAATGAGTGGTGGTTTCATCTACTGGTTTGGAGTGAACCAGCCAGGCTACGCAGAGCGCCATTTCGTTGGGATGTTGACATTACGAATGAATGTAATAAACAGGAAGTGGAGGCAGAAACTGCACATCGCAGGGCAATGGAGAGAGGGTTTTCAGGAATCCCTTGCTGTTGGACATGTAATTGTTCTGTCATGTCAACTAGTGTTGGCAACGGTTCGTGTTGTCTGGACATGTAGAGAAAGAAATGCAATTCTATCAAAGGCCGTCCTCGAAAACAGCTGATGGGTCACGTGAGCTAAGTATTCACTATGTCAGAACCCAGTTCAGTCCGCTTGAACTCGACTTCGGTCCATTTGCCTAGTCAAAGTCCAGTTCAGTTGGTGAGGTGTGGATGCTAGCTGACCTCTGACCTCTGGTCCTCCAAACCTCGGTCTGGGTTCGGTTTTAATGTGAACGCCAAGCGGACCGGAGACCGCTCTAAAAGCAGGAAGTGGACTACAGTGCAGGGCATTCTGGGTAAATACAACCCAAACTAACATGCTAGCCTAGCGCTAGCAGCAGAAATGGCTCCTGGTCTTCAGCCAAAGACTAAAGAGAAATCCTCCAACACTAAAATCTGACGCCTCCATCTTGTTTCCATCTGGTGAAACAGGAAGTAGCGCTCAGTGTCTTCAGTGGTTCTTGGTGCAGCGCCCCCACAGGCCAGGAGGGGAACAGGTTGGTTTCACTCAGAGAACCACAGCAGCTGGAGGTGGAGCAGATGTTCTGGTTCCAGTAGAACCGGGTCGACCGGACCATCAGGAGGAAAACTGCCTCATTCTGTAAATGTGCTTTCGTTTCTCTTTCAGTTGTTTTTTTTTGTTGGGTTAAGCCAAAAACCACCTGAAGCAAAAACGTGTTTACAAGGCTGATGAAGTTTTTTTGAGTTTTGCCGTCTCCAACCTTTTGTTATGCGATTCCTTAAAATGTGGATAAAGAAAAGTTGATGGAAACATGGCTGTAGTTGGGTTGTTAGAAGTGGCAAATTCATCTGACATCTGTGTCTTTTGGACTGTGGGAGGATGCTAGAGTACCTTGCACACACGGTGAGGACATGAGAAGGTTTCAGCACCTTCTAGCTGTCAGCCTACAGGAGTTATGCAAACAAAGCTCAGGATAAATGTTATAATACGCACAGGGTCTCCTCTGATTCCCATTTGTCCTATGTCGCCTCCTTGTCCTTTGGCTCCTTTAGCACCCTAAAAATAAACAAACACAATGTTTTTGTTTTTTCATTAATTTTTTAAATACATCAGAGGAAATAAATAAAACTGTGTGACGTTTCTTACTCTCCTGCCAGGGTTTCCTCTGTCACCTGGAGGTCCAGCAACTCCACTTTTCCCCTGTAAAGATGTTAAACACACCATTAAGCCAAGCATTGGGAGAAAAACAACAGAGAACTGAAAACACAACATGATGCAACTGATTCACTATATCAGAAAAAACTTACTTCTTCTCCATTGATGCCATCAAGCCCAAGTTCTCCTAATTCACCCTAAAGCAGAATTAGATGCTTAGACAGCTGTAGATATTGTATCACATGTTTTTTATTACTTAGGAATATTACCCTCACCTTTTCTCCTGAGAACCCACGAGATCCCTGGAAAGAAAATATGTAGCTTTGATTCACTGTTGCTGTAATTTAATTAAAACTTATTCCTTTATTCAGCTGAAAGGTGAAAAAATAATTCAAATTACCTTGACACCTCTCTGTCCAGGACATCCCTGGAAGCCCTGAGTACCGTTAACACCAGGAGGACCTCTTTCTCCCTGGGATTATAAGAAATGGAAGCTCAATACACAAACATTAAAGATGTGAAATGTGGCTGATGTAAAAAGACATTTGGACTCACTGGTCCACCCTCGTCACCAGGATGTCCCGGGCTTCCTGGTAATCCCGGACTACCCTGCAGCAGAGCAATGAAAGTATTAGTTTTCCCTTAAGAAACTAACCCAGGGTTGCAGAAATATACCGTTGTCCAGTTGAGGTACCTTAATCCCAGGCAGGCCCACGCCCCCTCGGTCTCCTCGGTTCCCAGTACATTTGCATGGAACGCCACAGCACTCCCTCTCTGCGATGTTGCTCTAAGGAGGAAAAAAAAAATATTTTTTCAAGAACTTTCTAAGGACATTTAACCTCCAGAAAAGACTTTGGTTGGGTTTTATCTGTACACACCAGTTCCTCCATAAGTTCATAGTCCAGGTCCATGACGTTGAGTTTTAAGGGCCTTGTGTACCTAAAGCCGCGGCCAAATTCCAACAGCAAAGCCTCTTCAAACTGCTCCACCCGCTCCAGCCCAACCAGAATGAAACTGTTGACTCCTGATTGAGGTTGTACAGAAACATCCTGTTAAAAAAAACAGCTGGACGGTAATCAGACTCTTTCTCCTGTGAGATCTCCGTACCCGACCGATGTAGCTCCTCAACTCGTCTCTTCATTTCAGCGTATGGAGCATCAAGACCGTCCGTCAGATGAATGATGACCTTTAGGTTCAAGGTGGAAACAATGATCAGTTTATGATTTTCCAATAGCTCTGCAAGTCGTTTCCAAGTGTTTGAGGAACCAACCTTGATGGTGTCGGCTTGTCTGACTCGGAACCGGTTCATGTAGGCTTGGATGGTCTGAGTATTCAGGATGAAGGGGCCCTGACTCCGCAGGCCTCTGAAGGCCTCAAACAGCTCATCAGGGTTGTCCTTGAAGTCGATTTGGACCGGCTTGGAGGCAGAGTCCAAGGCCAGCAGGCCCACCTGGATGGAGGGGTTCTGCCCTCCGGAGCAACTGATGGGGGCCATTTTGGAAATTCTCTGCAGAATGGTGTTCATCTTGCTCTGAAGGTTACTTTGAGTGCTGAAGATGTTCTGGCCAGACACATCAAAGCCAACTAACACCTCGACATTGCAAGCTGTAAAACACCATTTTTGCATTTTAGATATTTTCTTATCAAAAACTTTGAAATTCTAATCTGAAAAACAAATTTTAGGTTTAGCAGCTCTATGGTAGTTAGTTATGAAGGCCAGAAGAATTTCCTCTTACGTTTGGCTGGTTGTGTTTCAATGCAATATGTCTCCTTCACTTCATCATCCAAAGCCTCCAGGATTTGTTCATTGAGCTCTGACAGCTCCTGGAAGGTCTGTGCTCGGGCCACAGTAGACGACTGACTCGCAAGGTTTTCCAGCTCATCCTGAATGTCGCCCACTCCAACAGCGAAGATCCTTACACCTTTGTTCTTCAGGCCCAGCGCGGCCGTCTTCCCGTCATCCTGTGAGCGACCTCCTGTGACAAGCATGAGGATCTGAGGAGTACCTTCATCTTTCCTACTGCCTCTCTGCTTGCTAAAATGGACATCTTGCACGTGGCGAATGGCGTCGCCCGTCATGATTCTGCGTCCGCCTTTGTATTCTATCTTGCCGATAGCTTCGATGACGTTGTCCCTGTTGCTGTAGGTGTTGAGGAAAAAGGCGTCGCTCACATCTGTGGCATACTGCGCAAGGCCGATTCGTAGGTTGTCTCTCTCGTTGTAGAACAGATCAATAAGATTCATGATGAAGTCCCTGACGTTGTTGAAGTTGCTCTGGCCCAGGTTGATGGATCCATCCATTAGGAATACTATGTCAGCCTTTTTGGGTTGTGGCAGATCTTCCGCTAAAAGGAAATAAACATGTAGCAAAGAGTCAGAATGGACATGAGGCAAAACAGGGAATGTATCCAAATCTTTGTTGTTTAAATTTCTGTCAGTTTTGACTCAAACCACAAAGCAGTAGATATTATTTATACTTATGTTTTGCTACAGTTTAGTATAAGTTTAATTTAGTTTTTTAGCTGAATCTCACTTTTGACTACATAAAAACTAGAAATGCCCAGAATAACAAAAGATAAAAATCTACTCAGAAATGGTAAAATATTTAAATAATAAGCTATTTCATTAGCAAGAAATAATAAAATGTATTTTGTTGTGCTAAAATGTAATCATGCCTGTATTTTAGATGAACAAAGATTATTTAGTCAAAACTAAATGATACAGAAGTCAGATTAATGCTAAACATCTTCACCAGAAATTAGGGTAGTAATTCTGGACGGAGATTCAAACATGATGGTCATGATGAGAAACGCTTTACCCAGAATGCATCGCTGTAAAACATCTGAACGGTTCTTGTGCTGTGGCTACAGAGGTTCACATATCAACCCTTAAATCTCCAGTGCCTGAAAAGATTTTTCCTTTTTATTGTTTTATTTATTTTCCTTTCCAGCCTTTTATTCTAATTGTTGGAAACTCAGAGACTTGATCCAGTTTGACCAATTGGCTCTTAAATGTGTTGTGTATCAAATTAAACTGTGTCACTGAATTTATTTCTGTCTGATTATATTGGCTTAAATTCTGTGTGATAGGAAAGAATTGTGTGTTTTTTGAGATGACATTTGTTGTGAATTAGAGCTATGTAAATAATCTGGATTACCCTAAGATCATTTATAAAGAGACAGTGTAATAAATAACCTATTTAGAATAATGTTAATTATTTAAAGACTATCCTATCTCAGCATCTGTGCAGAAAAAAATAATCTACTTTTTTATGAATAAGTGCAGTGCATTTGACTCACTTTACTTTTTTGAAGTTGTACTAGCTTCCAAAATACTTTTGTACACTTGGCTATTATCTACGTTTGTTGATGTTTTCTTTTTGTTTTTAGGCCATATTTGTGGTTCCATTTTTCCCTCTAATGAATCTACCCCATAGCCAGGTGCACACGTGAAGTTATCTTACTTACTTGGATAAACATATGTGGGGAAAACAGTCCCTGTGGAGCCTCTCAGTCTGGAAATAACCTTGTCTTTTGCTGTCGGTAAGTTGGGGAATGTAGGCACTGTAACAACATCTTCTGACGACGTGGCAATTTGACTTAGCTGAGATCTGTCAGCGTTGCCAGTCCCAACACCAATGCAGTTCACCCTCTTGTTCTTCAGCAGCGGTCCAGAGATAGAAACTGGTTGGGAGGACGGTCCTCCTGTGAGAACCACAAGATGCTGGGAGGCGTCAGACAGACGAACGCCAGCCAATGGTTTGACCTCGTTCTCTAAGACATGATCAATGGCGTTGGCCAGCTGAGAGGAGCGTCCGCCCATCTGACGAAGGCGTTTGACAGCAGACAGCACAGCCTGCTTGTTGTTGTGGGTATTGAGTGAGAACTCGGTTTTAGCTCTGTCTGCGTACTGGACAACAGCAACACGAACTTTATCAGGCTGCACATCTAGCTGTTGGACAATGCTGACGATAAAGTCTCGAATATGGACAATCCCATTGGGACCTGTGGTGTCTGAGCCATCAATGAGGAAGATGATGTCCTTTTTCCCAAGATCTAGGGTGGCTGCAAAGTAAACAAAAATGTGACAAAACATGAATTCCAGCAGGTTACCACTAACCGTAAAGTAAAAATAACATTTCTTACCTATATCCACTGTTGGAATATAACTTCTGATAATGTCAGTGGTGGATATTGTTTGGACTGAATTAATGAGTTGTGGTTCCACTCTTGGAAGTTGTTGAAAAGTGTCAACAGAGTACACAAGCTCTGGCTTTAAGGAAATCTGTCTCAGCTCATTTAGATCTGCGTTTCTTGAACCAATGGCAAGGGGTGCAACCTGATTTCTCTTTAACTGGTTGGCTTGTGTGGACACATCATCTGAAGACCTGCCGCCTGTGACCAGAATGAGGAACTGAGGCACGCCTTCCTCGATGCGGCTTCCTGCAGATCTCTGGTAGATGTTCCTGGAGACCCATTCAAGAGCCCGGCCCGTGTTGAGGCGATTTCCACCGCTGCTTCTGAGTTTCATCACAGCCTGCCGGACTTCGGCTTTGGTGGAGTGTTCGTTGAGGAGGAATTCTGGCTTCGGATCGTCGCTGTACTGTACAACTGAGACTCTGACCCTGTCCAGTCCTACATCCAGCTGCTCCACAACTCTTCTGATCATGTCACGGACGGATGGGAACTCAGTACGTGTTGCAGAAGAGCCATCAATCAGAAAGACAACATCCCTCTTATCTCCTGTTGCTGCTGGTGGTGTGAATTCTGTTAAGATACAAGCAAAATAAAACGCTATGATTAATGCTCCTTTACTGGGATGTAGGATTAAAAACATGGGGCATGTAGAAACCCTAATCTATGACAATCATATACAGAAGGAGACCAACAAGACATTTAAAGTATTTGTACTTGTGTTGACCAAATGATTGAAACACGTTAAACTATTTTGTTTCGATCATTGCAGGAACCAAAGTTGTTTCTATGTTTTCAGATTTCTGTACCTTAAAATCAGGATTCCCCCTCCAGTGGCCCACTGTGTTGTTGTCTTACAAAATGTTAATAGGAAATTCGAACATTTGACTATATAATTATTTTATTCTTTTGGAAGACATTATTGACAATACTTAAAAGAAACAACTATAGAGAGTCTTAAAAAGGCAAACACAATGAAATACAATTCAAATATATAGCATAAGTTTTTGCACTTCAGTTTACATCCAGATTGAGTGGATTTTAAAACCGATATGTCATCTTAAATTATATCTTAATATATCTAATGCTGGTCAGATATAAGTAAATATAAATTTTTTAAAAATTACTTAAAACAAGCAGTGATTATTAAGTATTTGTATGCTCAACTAAATATTCCTAGAGGACGAAATTAAAGTATTGTATAAAGTTTTCTTTTGTTCTCTTAAATCCACCTGTTCTGATAGTAATGGCTGCAGCTTGGTGCTGCATTTTGATCTACTGGTTGTGATTGGTTACTTGTCAAAGTGAATGCAGTATTTACTAGAAATACTCTGAATGAATGAAAAAATAACGGTTTGTGTTTGACCCTTTCATTTACATACTTTTCTAAAAAGTATTCTTTCTACTCAGATTCACATTCCTTTGGATCAGTTTATTAATTTTAATAATTGCACAGTATTTCATGTTGTAATATTGCTCTTTCTATGCAGTATATTATTCTTCTGTTTTATGTATTTAATATTTTTATCTTTGTGTTACTTTACATGTTTTGATCATCAGTCGCTTTTCTGCTGTTGCAATGCTTGAAACATATCTTTAACTTGGAAGGGACTATAGATATACTTTTAAAGCATTGCCAGCACTCAACATAAAGGGTGGAAAACTATGTATTCATAAATTATTATCAGCATTCCCCCTAAAGTAAACACCAAATCATCTGCAGCTGTTCTAGCTGTGGATGTGTTACATGTTTCCCGGTTAAGAACAGGAAACGCTTTCAGATTACACTGGACCAGGAAGTTCACCTTTAGAAATGGCCCAACAGTCTGATGTTTCAGCACTAAAGCTTGTTGTAATCCTGGTAAGTAGTAAGTAAGCTTTTAGCACAGCATCCTTCAGAGCTAAAAAAAACTAGAGATTTAAAGAGAAAGGAAATAAAGACTATTTACCTTCATATATTGGGAATTGAGGTCTCAACTTTGCAATATCCTCGTCTGATAACTCTGTTATTGTGTTGATGAGATTTTCTTGGACTATGTACAAGCCGGGGAGGTCATCAACAGTAAAGGAGAAATTTGGGACATATGACACTACTTGTAGTTCTGTGGGGTTGATCTCCCTTGTGCCAATGCTGAATGAGATGACTCCAGATTGCTTGAGGGAAGAGGCTTGACGAGTGATATCATCTGTTGAGGGCCTACTGGACACAACGATAGCAAACTGTGGCACACCTTCTTGCTTCCTGCTACCTCGTGCTGGTATCATAACGTTCTGACTGAGAAACTGCAATGCTTGGCCAAGGTTCCGCTGTCTTCCTCCAATCTGTCTCATTTCTCTGATGCCGTTTAGGACTCCTTCTTTTGTTGTATATGTATTGAGATGCATGTCAGCCTTGGCAGAGTCACCATACTGGACCACACCAATTCGGATCTTGTTTTCACCCACGTTGAGACTCTCGACCACTCTGCGGATGAACTCTTGGATGATAGCAAATTCTCGCCCAACACCATCCGATCCATCAATAAGGAAGACGACGTCTTTTCTTGGGCCTTGTGATTCCGCTGTAAGAAAAACAAAATGACAGTGCATTAGTCAAAATTCAAAGTGATCTTAAGCGAGTGATCAAAATGACTTGATTTCAATGCTGTGGACCTCATTGAGATATTACTCGATAGGCCTTTTTGCACTACAGAGCCTGACCTGTTCTACCACAGCCCTGGCTGTGTGTAGACTGAGAAGGCTGCCACCTCCACAGTGGGCAGGAATCAAACTAATTCCTGCTGAACCCAGAGGCTTTAAAATTACCTCAGCTTTGCCTTTTTAAGTCAATGAATAATAAAAAGTTTCATCTGAGAAGGAGCCGCCTTAATGGAATGCTTTTCGTCTCTGAGTGGTTATTGTAAACAATGACAGAAAAAAAATGAAGGCCACCTGTTATTCTGATGAATTCACACACAACCCCTTGGTCCCAATACCCAAACATTTTAACTGCAAGCACAAAGTACATCATGGATGTACCTAAATTTATAAAATCCCATCTGAGTCAGTTATGAACAAAGCACTTTAGAGTGCATCTGGTGAGGGAGTGCGTTCTGCTTGAATTCCTTCCACTGCCCTTCGGTCCAAAAGTCTTGCAACTTCTGATTAGAAAAATGTTCTAATGATGTTGTGATGCTTGTAAGGATCACATCATGCTTTTGCATCTCATCAACATCAAAACCCTAACACATTTGAGTACACACAATTCATGTCTATGTTCATAATTGAAGTGCAATTATTTAATTTCATTGTTTTATGTAGTTACTCTGACCACAATCAGTGGTTTTAGTCTGAAGAAAAAATACATGTATTCAGCTGCTTCATTTGTGATGGCATCATGTGGATTTTCTGTTTGACTTGTTGAATATTAATTAAATCTTATGAAAATTATTACTTAAAGACTGATGGATAAAAAGAGATTATGATGATATTTTTGATGCCGTCAGTCTGAAGTGAGGATATCAAGAAAGTCCAGCGGAACCTTTGAAAAGATCTGGAAGACGACTTGTTACTGTATGAGGCAACTGAACCAGTCAACTGCTGAATCAAACCTTCAAAGACATAAGACGTAATATTTTTATTTATCATTATGTTTTTAGATCATAATGAAATTGGAATGGTACCCTCAGTGATAAATACAGTCTTAAACTGTCCTTAGGATGCAACATAAGGGTGAGGGTGTGTCTGCAGGGGGCAGAGAATGTGGAAATGGACAGATAGATTTCTCAGCTCTTGGGGAAAAGCTGTTTTTAGCCACGTGGTTGTGCATTTTATGTATCTGTACCGTTTCCCAGACGACAGCAGTACTAACAGTTTGTGTGCTGGGTGGGTTGGATCAGCAGCAATACAACTGGCCTTCCTTTGCAGTCTGCCAGTATTAGATCCAGACTTGGTAACTAACTCCCCACAGTCCACTGGGCAGTTTTCACCACCTAGATTGTGCAGTCGCTGTACCACACAGTGCTCATGCTGAGGCAGAGGATGTTCTAAGTCACAGCCCTGTGTTAGTTTTTTAGCAACTGAGCTGGGAGTCCAGCCCTTTTCAATTTCCTGAGGAAGAAGAGTTTCTGCTGGGTGTCCTCATCAGAAAAGAAGTGTTCAGCGACCAGGTCAGAGGTGATGTGGATGCCAGGAATTTGATGTTGTCTACACATTCCCCCACCTCCCCTTGTATACTAAAAGGTGGGTGTGCTGTCCTCCTGGACCGCCTGTATTCCACTACGACCTCCTTGGTCTTGCTGGTATTGAGCACCAGGTTGTTTACTCAACACCACTGGGACAGGTTCTGGACGTCCTCTCTGTACAGAGGGTCTCATCATTGTTTATCAGACCCACTGCAGTGGTGTCATCTGCAAACTTTAGAACGGTGTTAGAGGAGTGGATGGCTACACAGTCGTGGGTGAACAGTGTAAAAAGATCCGGACTAAGCAAACAGCACTGTGGTTTGTTCAAATTAAGACACCCACTAATTGCACGTACAATTAGTGGGTGTCTTAATTCCTTTTCGCAAAAGGAATTTAGTTTGCCTTGTAGGATATATTGTATAGTCAAAAAGGGGTTAATAACTGTGTTAGTTTTCATTACTCTTAATGTATAAATGACCACATTAGGAGGAATGATCCTCAATGACAAAGGTTAATCTCATACTGCTAGTGCATCTAACGTGGATTTTTGACCTAGCCTGGGAAATTTATACATGAACTGACTTCAAACAACATCTTTCAAAACCTTGTCATGTCATATGTATCACTTTCTTACCCGTCACTGTTGGTGGCAAAGGTGTAACCCTTGCTAGCGCTGTGCTCATGACAGAGGAGAGTTGTGCTTGGACACTAGGGAGGTCGGTGAATTCAGAGACTGATAGCGCATAAGTAGGCTCGTATGATAACTTCTGCAGCTCTCTACTGTCAGAGGTCCTTGTTCCAATACCAATCACAAACACGCCCTGCTGTTTGAGAGCAGAGGCTGGGGCGTCAACATTGTCAAAAGACCTTCCCCCGGTTAGCAGGATCAACATTTGTTTGACACCTTGCCGATGTCTACTCCCCGAGGAGGTTGTAAAGACATTGTCCCTGACATATTGGAGGGCTGCCCCCGTGTTTAGGGGTCTTCCTCCTCTGTGTCTAAGCCCTCTGATTGCATCCACAGTATCCTCTTTTGTATTGTACGTGTTTAGATAGAAATGGACTTCAGCTTCTCTGCTGAATTGGACCACAGAAACACGGTCTTTGTTTTCTCCCACATTGAGCTTTTCCACCACTTTTTCGACAAAATCCCGCATGGCAGGGAAGCCGTTCCTTGTGCCGTCAGAACCATCGAGGAGGAATACAATATCCTTTTTGGCAGTGTCAACTGAGAAAAGAAGGGAAGGCAAAAGAGTCAAAACCTTTGATCAAAGATGCCTCCCGGGTTCCCTGTCTACTAGAGGACTGTTTTGAAATGACAATATGTCTTAAGGTCTCTCACTTCTTACAGAAGCTAAACATGGCATAGATCATCACAACAGGCAAACTGGAAACTAAGCATGTATCCAACAATTTCTTATCCTACTTGTGTTTAGAATTAAGACAGGCAACTGCTTAGGTCACCTTCAGAGGAGCATGCTTGAAAACCTACCGAGTACAGTAGGTGACTCAGGGGTGACGTCAACAACCACAGCTTCCACAGAGGCCTGAAGCTGCTGTTGGACACTGGGAAGGTCAGTGAATTCGGACACAGACAGAGCATAATTGGGATCGTGGGATACTTTCTGTAATTCTCTGCTGTCAGAGCCTCTACTTCCAATTGCAAAGATCAAGACGCCCATCTGTTTGAGGGCTGCGGCTGGTGCGTCAACAGTGTCGAATGATTTTCCGCCACTCAGCAATACTAGGACCTGTGGAACTCCTTCCGGCCGCCTGCTTCCAGCAGAGGAAGTGAAAACGTTATCCCTCAAGTACTGGAGAGCTGCTCCCGTATTGAGGGGTCTTCCGCCTTTGTGCCTCAAACCCCTGACAGCATCAAGGATCTCTCCTTTTGTCGCGTACGTGTTCAAATAGAACTGGACAGCTGGATCCCTGCTGTACTGAACCACTGAGACACGGTCTTTGTTGTCATCTACACTGAGTGTCTCTACTACCCTTTGGACAAAGTCTCGCATTGCTGGGAAGCCAGTTCTAGTGCCGTCAGATCCATCCAGCAAGAACACCACATCCCTTCCTGCTGGCTGCTGTCTCACCACTAGGGAACATAAGACAATTTCAGGTTGAAGTAGCAAATTCTGCCCCTATGTAAGTCAGATTATAAAAGCTGATCTCCAAACATCAAAGTTATTTTATCAGTGCTAGTGAAACTCTTGTATTTCAGTTTGTAGATTTTTGACCTAGCCTGGGAAATGTATACATGAAATGACTTCAAACAACATCTTTCAAAACCTTGTCATGTCATATGTATCACTTTCTTACCCGTCACTGTTGGTGGCAAAGGTGTAACCCTTGCTAGCGCTGTGCTCATGACAGAGGAGAGTTGTGCTTGGACACTAGGGAGGTCGGTGAATTCAGAGACTGATAGCGCATAAGTAGGCTCGTATGATAACTTCTGCAGCTCTCTACTGTCAGAGGTCCTTGTTCCAATACCAATCACAAACACGCCCTGCTGTTTGAGAGCAGAGGCTGGGGCGTCAACATTGTCAAAAGACCTTCCCCCGGTTAGCAGGATCAACATTTGTTTGACACCTTGCCGATGTCTACTCCCCGAGGAGGTTGTAAAGACATTGTCCCTGACATATTGGAGGGCTGCCCCGGTGTTTAGGGGTCTTCCTCCTCTGTGTCTAAGCCCTCTGATTGCATCCACAGTATCCTCTTTTGTATTGTACGTGTTTAGATAGAAATGGACTTCAGCTTCTCTGCTGAATTGGACCACAGAAACACGGTCTTTGTTTTCTCCCACATTGAGCTTTTCCACCACTTTTTCGACAAAATCCCGCATGGCAGGGAAGCCGTTCCTTGTGCCGTCAGAACCATCGAGGAGGAATACAATATCCTTTTTGGCAGTGTCAACTGAGAAAAGAAGGGAAGGCAAAAGAGTCAAAACCTTTGATCAAAGATGCCTCCCGGGTTCCCTGTCTACTAGAGGACTGTTTTGAAATGACAATATGTCTTAAGGTCTCTCACTTCTTACAGAAGCTAAACATGGCATAGATCATCACAACAGGCAAACTGGAAACTAAGCATGTATCCAACAATTTCTTATCCTACTTGTGTTTAGAATTAAGACAGGCAACTTGCTTAGGTCACCTTCAGAGGAGCATGCTTGAAAACCTACCGAGTACAGTAGGTGACTCAGGGGTGACGTCAACAACCACAGCTTCCACAGAGGCCTGAAGCTGCTGTTGGACACTGGGAAGGTCAGTGAATTCGGACACAGACAGAGCATAATTGGGATCGTGGGATACTTTCTGTAATTCTCTGCTGTCAGAGCCTCTACTTCCAATTGCAAAGATCAAGACGCCCATCTGTTTGAGGGCTGCGGCTGGTGCGTCAACAGTGTCGAATGATTTTCCGCCACTCAGCAATACTAGGACCTGTGGAACTCCTTCCGGCCGCCTGCTTCCAGCAGAGGAAGTGAAAACGTTATCCCTCAAGTACTGGAGAGCTGCTCCCGTATTGAGGGGTCTTCCGCCTTTGTGCCTCAAACCCCTGACAGCATCAAGGATCTCTCCTTTTGTCGCGTACGTGTTCAAATAGAACTGGACAGCTGGATCCCTGCTGTACTGAACCACTGAGACACGGTCTTTGTTGTCATCTACACTGAGTGTCTCTACTACCCTTTGGACAAAGTCTCGCATTGCTGGGAAGCCAGTTCTAGTGCCGTCAGATCCATCCAGCAAGAACACCACATCCCTTCCTGCTGGCTGCTGTCTCACCACTAGGGAACATAAGACAATTTCAGGTTGAAGTAGCAAATTCTGCCCCTATGTAAGTCAGATTATAAAAGCTGATCTCCAAACATCAAAGTTATTTTATCAGTGCTAGTGAAACTCTTGTATTTCAGTTTGTAGATTTTTGACCTAGCCTGGGAAATGTATACATGAAATGACTTCAAACAACATCTTTCAAAACCTTGTCATGTCATATGTATCACTTTCTTACCCGTCACTGTTGGTGGCAAAGGTGTAACCCTTGCTAGCGCTGTGCTCATGACAGAGGAGAGTTGTGCTTGGACACTAGGGAGGTCGGTGAATTCAGAGACTGATAGCGCATAAGTAGGCTCGTATGATAACTTCTGCAGCTCTCTACTGTCAGAGGTCCTTGTTCCAATACCAATCACAAACACGCCCTGCTGTTTGAGAGCAGAGGCTGGGGCGTCAACATTGTCAAAAGACCTTCCCCCGGTTAGCAGGATCAACATTTGTTTGACACCTTGCCGATGTCTACTCCCCGAGGAGGTTGTAAAGACATTGTCCCTGACATATTGGAGGGCTGCCCCGGTGTTTAGGGGTCTTCCTCCTCTGTGTCTAAGCCCTCTGATTGCATCCACAGTATCCTCTTTTGTATTGTACGTGTTTAGATAGAAATGGACTTCAGCTTCTCTGCTGAATTGGACCACAGAAACACGGTCTTTGTTTTCTCCCACATTGAGCTTTTCCACCACTTTTTCGACAAAATCCCGCATGGCAGGGAAGCCGTTCCTTGCCGTCAGACATGAACTGCTTCAAACAACGTCTTTCAAAACCTTGTCATGTCATATGTATCACTTTCTTACCCGTCACTGTTGGTGGCAAAGGTGTAACCCTTGCTAGCGCTGTGCTCATGACAGAGGAGAGTTGTGCTTGGACACTAGGGAGGTCGGTGAATTCAGAGACTGATAGCGCATAAGTAGGCTCGTATGATAACTTCTGCAGCTCTCTACTGTCAGAGGTCCTTGTTCCAATACCAATCACAAACACGCCCTGCTGTTTGAGAGCAGAGGCTGGGGCGTCAACATTGTCAAAAGACCTTCCCCCGGTTAGCAGGATCAACATTTGTTTGACACCTTGCCGATGTCTACTCCCCGAGGAGGTTGTAAAGACATTGTCCCTGACATATTGGAGGGCTGCCCCCGTGTTTAGGGGTCTTCCTCCTCTGTGTCTAAGCCCTCTGATTGCATCCACAGTATCCTCTTTTGTATTGTACGTGTTTAGATAGAAATGGACTTCAGCTTCTCTGCTGAATTGGACCACAGAAACACGGTCTTTGTTTTCTCCCACATTGAGCTTTTCCACCACTTTTTCGACAAAATCCCGCATGGCAGGGAAGCCGTTCCTTGTGCCGTCAGAACCATCGAGGAGGAATACAATATCCTTTTTGGCAGTGTCAACTGAGAAAAGAAGGGAAGGCAAAAGAGTCAAAACCTTTGATCAAAGATGCCTCCCGGGTTCCCTGTCTACTAGAGAACTGTTTTGAAATGACAATATGTCTTAAGGTCTCTCACTTCTTACAGAAGCTAAACATGGCATAGATCATCACAACAGGCAAACTGGAAACTAAGCATGTAGCCAACAATTTCTTATCCTACTTGTGTTTAGAATTAAGACAGGCAACTGCTTAGGTCACCTTCAGAGGAGCATGCTTGAAAACCTACCGAGTACAGTAGGTGACTCAGGGGTGACGTCAACAACCACAGCTTCCACAGAGGCCTGAAGCTGCTGTTGGACACTGGGAAGGTCAGTGAATTCGGACACAGACAGAGCATAATTGGGATCGTGGGATACTTTCTGTAATTCTCTGCTGTCAGAGCCTCTACTTCCAATTGCAAAGATCAAGACGCCCATCTGTTTGAGGGCTGCGGCTGGTGCGTCAACAGTGTCGAATGATTTTCCGCCACTCAGCAATACTAGGACCTGTGGAACTCCTTCCGGCCGCCTGCTTCCAGCAGAGGAAGTGAAAACGTTATCCCTCAAGTACTGGAGAGCTGCTCCCGTATTGAGGGGTCTTCCGCCTTTGTGCCTCAAACCCCTGACAGCATCAAGGATCTCTCCTTTTGTCGCGTACGTGTTCAAATAGAACTGGACAGCTGGATCCCTGCTGTACTGAACCACTGAGACACGGTCTTTGTTGTCATCTACACTGAGTGTCTCTACTACCCTTTGGACAAAGTCTCGCATTGCTGGGAAGCCAGTTCTAGTGCCGTCAGATCCATCCAGCAAGAACACCACATCCCTTCCTGCTGGCTGCTGTCTCACCACTAGGGAACATAAGACAATTTCAGGTTGAAGTAGCAAATTCTGCCCCTATGTAAGTCAGATTATAAAAGCTGATCTCCAAACATCAAAGTTATTTTATCAGTGCTAGTGAAACTCTTGTATTTCAGTTTGTAGATTTTTGACCTAGCCTGGGAAATGTATACATGAAATGACTTCAAACAACATCTTTCAAAACCTTGTCATGTCATATGTATCACTTTCTTACCCGTCACTGTTGGTGGCAAAGGTGTAACCCTTGCTAGCGCTGTGCTCATGACAGAGGAGAGTTGTGCTTGGACACTAGGGAGGTCGGTGAATTCAGAGACTGATAGCGCATAAGTAGGCTCGTATGATAACTTCTGCAGCTCTCTACTCTCAGAGGTCCTTGTTCCAATACCAATCACAAACACGCCCTGCTGTTTGAGAGCAGAGGCTGGGGCGTCAACATTGTCAAAAGACCTTCCCCCGGTTAGCAGGATCAACATTTGTTTGACACCTTGCCGATGTCTACTCCCCGAGGAGTTTGTAAAGACATTGTCCCTGACATATTGGAGGGCTGCCCCGGTGTTTAGGGGTCTTCCTCCTCTGTGTCTAAGCCCTCTGATTGCATCCACAGTATCCTCTTTTGTATTGTACGTGTTTAGATAGAAATGGACTTCAGCTTCTCTGCTGAATTGGACCACAGAAACACGGTCTTTGTTTTCTCCCACATTGAGCTTTTCCACCACTTTTTCGACAAAATCCCGCATGGCAGGGAAGCCGTTCCTTGTGCCGTCAGAACCATCGAGGAGGAATACAATATCCTTTTTGGCAGTGTCAACTGAGAAAAGAAGGGAAGGCAAAAGAGTCAAAACCTTTGATCAAAGATGCCTCCCGGGTTCCCTGTCTACTAGAGAACTGTTTTGAAATGACAATATGTCTTAAGGTCTCTCACTTCTTACAGAAGCTAAACATGGCATAGATCATCACAACAGGCAAACTGGAAACTAAGCATGTATCCAACAATTTCTTATCCTACTTGTGTTTAGAATTAAGACAGGCAACTGCTTAGGTCACCTTCAGAGGAGCATGCTTGAAAACCTACCGAGTACAGTAGGTGACTCAGGGGTGACGTCAACAACCACAGCTTCCACAGAGGCCTGAAGCTGCTGTTGGACACTGGGAAGGTCAGTGAATTCGGACACAGACAGAGCATAATTGGGATCGTGGGATACTTTCTGTAATTCTCTGCTGTCAGAGCCTCTACTTCCAATTGCAAAGATCAAGACGCCCATCTGTTTGAGGGCAGCGGCTGGTGCGTCAACAGTGTCAAATGATTTTCCGCCACTCAGCAATACTAGGACCTGTGGAACTCCTTCCGGCCGCCTGCTTCCAGCAGAGGAAGTGAAAACGTTATCCCTCAAGTACTGGAGAGCTGCTCCCGTATTGAGGGGTCTTCCGCCTTTGTGCCTCAAACCCCTGACAGCATCAAGGATCTCTCCTTTTGTCGCGTACGTGTTCAAATAGAACTGGACAGCTGGATCCCTGCTGTACTGAACCACTGAGACACGGTCTTTGTTGTCATCTACACTGAGTGTCTCTACTACCCTTTGGACAAAGTCTCGCATTGCTGGGAAGCCAGTTCTAGTGCCGTCAGATCCATCCAGCAAGAACACCACATCCCTTCCTGCTGGCTGCTGTCTCACCACTAGGGAACATAAGACAATTTCAGGTTGAAGTAGCAAATTCTGCCCCTATGTAAGTCAGATTATAAAAGCTGATCTCCAAACATCAAAGTTATTTTATCAGTGCTAGTGAAACTCTTGTATTTCAGTTTGTAGATTTTTGACCTAGCCTGGGAAAAAAAAACTTAAATCTCACTGTAAGCTCAACCCTGTTTGCAGTGATGTGAAAGTGTTTATCCTTCTTTTCTTTTCACTTTTTTCATATATTTCTCCGACATTGCTTCAGAACAACTAATCAATTAAAAATACTGGTCATAGAGAACAGAAATATATAATGTCAACAGTTTTAACTGGGTTTTTTCTTATTGTGAGAGACATATCCAACCTTATATTTTTCTTTGTTGGAAAAATTTTTGCTGTTTAAACATGTTTGGATACCGACTCTCACTTTGGTCTAAAACTTTCCGAAACTTTAGAAATGCCTTTTAATTCTTTTCTATCCATTTCCCAAACTGATAGACATTAATTACCTTCTCCCACATTTTTTTCTGAATTTATTTGGATTTCGACATGATGTCCAGCTGTTGAGGATCTATTGGTGTTTTTCATTTTGTCAGGCAGGTCCTGTTTTAAATAGAGATGGGCCGATCCCATATTACTATCAGTATGAAAAACCAACACCTGTGATACGTCTCCTGCCGTAACACCGGCTCCTAACTGTAGAGCTGCACAGTTTCAGGGGATGTGGAGGGAAAATCCAGAGCTGACTGTTACACAAGGCTTAATTCACCACTCAAACTTTATTTTGCTTTTGGTCAATAAGTGTCAAGTTTGAAGTTTTAACATGGCTCATTAACATCTCCAACGCATCACTCAACCCACACCGGTAACGGGCGTTGGAAAAGAAGATACGTCAGAGATGACAACATCCATGATAAAGATACCGGTGGAAAGACCACAGTGCCAGAACTACAAATGTGATCGGAGGAATTTATGTCTGGAGGAATGTTTTTCGGTTTCTCAGGGTGAGTTTCAGAAATTGTATTACTTTTAGAACATTATTACAATACATAGCATGCCACTAACACACATATCTAGGTCTGCCCGTTCCTGGGCTGCACTGCTAAAGCTACATTCGT
The DNA here is from genome assembly GCF_003331165.1 of Xiphophorus hellerii. NCBI lineage: Eukaryota > Metazoa > Chordata > Actinopteri > Cyprinodontiformes > Poeciliidae > Xiphophorus > Xiphophorus hellerii. The sequence continues at coordinate 31,991,663 of NC_045678.1, read as the reverse complement.
AACACCTACAATAAAATAATTATTATGTTTTCCTTTGGGGTTGAAGAAAACATTTTCTAACTTGTTATATTTATTATTTTCTTATCATTATATGAGGGAATCCCTTGTTAGCTGGTCCCAGGCCTGCTAACAGGGCTAACAGGACAGAAACTCACAGCCTTGTTGGAAGATGGAACAAAAGCTCAAAACTTCAAAAATATATATTTATAAGTGAAATCATACCTGTTGAGAGGCGTGATGGGGCAATTCGATTCCGTGAACGGTAGGAATGGCAATCTTTGTTTTTTTTTACAATTTACCTTGCTAATGATGCTTCACATGTTATTTAAATACAACTGGTGCAAATGGGTGGAGAATATAAATATTTCATGGTGCAGGAGAGGATGTTTGTTTCTGTATTTTGGTTCAAACAAATATTATTTCTGTCCTTTCCTTCTCCATTTATTATCTATTTTACATTATGTTTTTAATTGCACTTTCTGACTCATGTGACCGAAGGTTTGGTGCATTTTATATTTGCATGTGTGTCCAAGGTAGTTAACCTATTGCTTTTGTCAGTTTCAGGTTTTTTATGTTACATTTACTGTTATGCTCCTGATTGCATTTACTGAACAAATTAAAGTTGTTCAGTAACAACTGAATCTTGTAAAGCTATTGGTATATTGAAGTATGTTTTACTGAGCTATGAAATAAATTTGTAATTCACTACATTTCTGTTTGTTTAAAAAAACTTTTAAAGTCAATTCAGCAGTTTTTCTGTATTGGTTTGGTATTGGCAGATACTAAACCTCAGATATCTGTATTGGTATCGGGAGTGAAAACGGTGGATCGGTGCATCCCTAGTTTTAAATGATGCCTTGAGAACAAATGAGTAATCAGGCTTGGAGCTCAGGTGTGGTAAATCACTTTTTGCTTTAATGGGGGCCATACAGGTTTAAAAACACCATTTAAAAACTTCATGTCATGTTACTTGTCTTTGACTAATATTTTAATGGGTTTGATGTTCTGAAACACTGAAGTTTGACAAAAGTGCAAGAAATAGGAAATCAGTAAGGCGCAAACACTTTTCACGCCACTATGTATATATGTGACTTTTAAACATTCGCCCTTACCTTCTGTCGTCTCCTGACTCTTCATTCCAGTAAGTCGCCTCATCAGAAGTTGTTGAATACGAGGCAGATTTACAAAGTCAGGGACAGAGTAGGTGTAGTCTGTGTCAGATGAAATGGCCTGCATTTCAGCTGAATTCGACTGTCTTGAGCCAACTGCCAATATGACAACGCCCCCACGTTTTAGTGCTGTTGCCGGGCCCCGAGGTGAATCTCTTGACCTTCCCCCAGCCAATACAACGAGTATTTGCTTGGCCCCTTCATTTTTTCGTCCACCAGCGTTTGAGACAAAAACTTTGTCTTTTACAAACTGTAGAGCTGCCCCAATATACTGAGGTCGGCCGCCTTTTGGCTTAAGGCTCGCAATGTGCTGGAGAACATCATCTTTTGTGGCATAGGAATCGAGACTGAAACTGATTTCAGCATTGTTGCTGTACTGCACAACAGCAACTTTGTCCTGTTCATGGTCTAGATCAAAATTTTGAACCAGGTTTGCAATAAATTCACGAATGGTGCTGAATGTGTTCCTGACGTCATCGGATCCATCAATGAGAAATACAATATCTCTTTTCATTGTGGAGCTTGAACCTAAGAATGTGAATCATCAGATACATTTTGATAGTGCTGCTGAACAACCAAATATAGTCGTCACCAAAATATAGTCAATATAGTTGAATGTTCTGTCTTTTAAGTGAGAGAAAGAGTTTCACTTACCAATCCCTGGGCTAACAGAGCCTCTGAGAGTGGCAGTGGCTGACAACAGCTGTTGTCTCACCAGTGGAAAATCAGATGATTCCCTGAGAAAATACCACGCCCCTGGGGCCAACTGCTCCATCTCAAACCTGTCTGCACTGTCCACTCCAACAGCAAATAGAACAATTCCAGCATTTTTTAACATTCCCACTGGGCGTAAGATATCATCCTCAGACTTTCTCCCACTTGCAAGAATCAGTACCTGTGGGACTCCCTGCTGGAGCCGGCTTCCAGATGAAGCAGTGAAGATCGTATTCCTCACAAAATCAATGGCTCTGCCGGTGTTTACTGAGCCACCTCCTTTCAGTTGCACATTGCTCAGGTGATTCAAGGTGTCCTCCTTCAGTGAGTATTTATTCAAGGTAAAGTCAGCAGTGGGTTCTGTGCTGTACTGGACCAAAGCAACCTGTGCTTTACTTGGCCCAATTTCTAACTTCTTGACAAAGTCCGTCACAAACTCCAAAATTAGTCTTTCATTAGGTTGCATGTTATCGGATCCGTCAACAAGGAAAACAATATCAGCTTTCTGATGATCTGTGTCTACATCTGTAGAAGTGTCTGAAATGTATACAAGCACATATAGACAAGTTCATAAATTTGAAAAGAAAGTTAATTATCAGCCATCTTGAGAACTCTTATATTTTGCTTCTTACCAGTTGTGAACTCAGTGGTTACTTGTGAGTCCCTCAGTTTGGTTTCCACAGATGTGTAAATTCTTTGCAGGTTTTCATAGCTTGGAACATAAAAATAATGTCCAGGTGTGTGAGCCACTGTTTGCATTTCCAGTGTATCGGCATTCTTTGTTCCAATACTCAAAGTCTTTATCCCCTTGGCTTTCAGTATCTGTGCTGGTCCTCTAACATCATCTCCAGACCTACCACCACTAAACAAATACAGATGCTGAGAAGCCACATCGGCTCCTCTGCCTCCCACTGAAGCAGCAAAGACATGGTCCTTGACAAACTCCAGTGCTTTACCGATGTTAAGCGGCTGTCCCAGCTTATGCCTCATCGTTCTAATGGAACTGAGCACATCGCTCTTAGATGAATAGGAGTTCAAGTAGAAATTAGCTGTGGCGTCACGGCTGTATTGAACAACAGCTACTTGGTCTCCGTTATGACTCACGTTTAAATTTTCAACAATTCTTTGAATAAAGGCTCGAATTTCTTCAAAGCCATTTCTTGAGTCATATGAGCCATCAATTAGAAAAACTACATCACTTTTCTTTGAATCTGCAACAAAAACAAGAAGCATAGATTAAAGGCAGTCAGGTTTTCTCATGTTGACTTTCCAGTCTGATTCTTTTAAACAAAATCAGAATCAGAGCAGATCTTACCAAAATCTACTGAATGCACCACATGTTGGGAAGGCTCTCTCAACAAAGACATCACATCCTGCTTGACAGTGGAAAGTTCTTCGTAGTCGGTAACAGAGAGTGCATATCTGGGTTCATGAGATATTGTCTGAAGCTCTAAGGTGTCTGCATCACTAGTCCCGATGGCAACTATAGAAACACCCATTTCCTTTAGCAACCTTACTGAGGTTCTTATGTCATCCCCAGATCTTCCTCCGCTCAGCAGGATTAGTATCTGTGGGACGCCCTGCTGGATCCTACTTCCTGACTCTGGAGTAAAGACATAGTCTCTCACATACTGGAGAGCAGCTCCAATGTTTTTAGGATAACCTCCTTTGTGAGTCAGACCATCAACCGCTTTGAGAACATCATCCTCAATCACGTAGCGACTCAGGTTAAAATTAATCTCAGCGGTGCTGCTGTACTGGACCACAGCCACGTGGTCGCTGTCGGGACCAACGCTTAAGTCTCTCACTATTCTCTGGACAAAATCTGTGATATCTGGGAATCTTCGCTGAGAATCATCCGAGCCATCAATCAGAAACACAATGTCTCTGCTGCTGGGATCTGTAATCAGATGAACCAGACAAGTTGGCTGATTCAGTGAATGGAGACTGACTAAAACTAAGTATTCATCAAGCTGTGAGAAAGGTGTGAAGTCTAGCTGTTAAAATCTTACCATAAGACGCTGTTGTGGCAACATACTTCTTACCCGTCTGAATGGATGTGAGGATTTCTTGTTCAGTGTCTGACATGTCACTGGAATCTGCTGCAAGGAAAGCATGACTGGCTTCCTGGGAAATGGACTGCATCTCAAGGATGTCTGCATTCTTTATTCCCACCACAAACATCATCACACCAATTTCTTTTAGGTTTTCCGCAGCTTTCCTGACATCGTCATTTGACCGTCCGCTAGTCAGAAGAACCAGAGTCTGAGGGACTCCTTGTTGGCGTCTACTTCCAGAGGAAGGTGTGAAAACATTTTCCTTGACGTAATTCAGAGCTGCACCTGTGTTGCGCGACCTGCCTCCTTTGTGTCTGATCGTTTTTAAACTGTCGGCAGCGCTCTGCTGTGATTTGTGTGTGTTCAGGAGAAACTCAACAGAAGGTTCATTGCTGTATTGAACCACAGAAACTTGATCTTTCCTCTCACCTACAGTGAGTTTCTCCACCATCTGCTGAACAAAGCCACGCACTTGTGTGAAGTCACTCAACATTTCATCAGAGGAATCCATTAAAAACACAATGTCTCGTTGCATGAACTCTCTTTGTTGCGTGGAACCTTAACAGAAAACAAAACGTGGAGTTGGTGGATTTTTTTCATGATCTGCAGCTTCATCCTCAGAGATAGCTGCTTGTCCCTTAAAACACAAACTGTCTTGTAGATTAAACTTTAAAAACTCTTTAACTGATTAGTTTGTTCCCCATTTTTAAGTCAATACAAATCTTTTAATAATCAATAATATGATTGTAGGACCCGCTCTGTTTCATCTCCTATCAATCCAAACAGATAATAAATTTCTCTGTTATGAATCCCAAATTATTTGACTTGTGGCAAATCAGAATCAATGCAAGCTGCATAACCACTTTACAAAAATAATAACAATAAAAAGTGTAATTTGTAGAAACCCAGCAGGAAGACTCTGCTGGGTTTCTGTTCCCTGCGTCACGGTGGGAACTCTGAAAACAGAAGGTGCTCCTGGATCAGAGCCTCAAACCCTGGGAGCAAATGGCTGCTCTCACTAGAAATGTTTCAACTGTCATGCCAACTGTAAGCAAACTTTAGAAATGTTGCAAAAGAGAAGAAGAAGGAAACTGTTAGGTGTGTCTCCATCTACTGGTTTACGGCGAATCATCGAGGCTACGCTGAGCGTGAGTTCATCAGAGGTCGACTCTACGCATGGCTGGAATAAACAGGAAGTAGAAATCACGCAGACCCACCAGTGGATGGGAAAGTTACTACATCAGAACTTATTTGGCTAATGTGTTTTCATCTCCTTTAGCGCAATAACTAAAGGTACTTATGTACCTCTTATTTACAAGAGGTAAGTAAGAGCAGTTATATCCAGCAGTTATCTGTATATAACTGCTGTATATACTGTATAGATAATCTAGTCCTGTTTACAGTCTGTACACTCATAGCCTGTATATACATATATTTACAGTTTCAGCATATTTTAAAAAACCCTTCAATGTCCATATTTAATATATAGTTGGGTTTTTTTGCTAAGCGCTTCTGGATGGATGCAAACTGCTTTTCGTTGCTTTGAACGTGTGACGTGCAAAGACAGTAAAGTTATTCTATTCAAGTTTTTATGCTCAGGCGTTCACTTCCACTTACAGTTAGCTTGGCAGCAAACCTTTTCACCTACAAATGCAAATTGTTTCTAGGTGAACAAAGTTAGATGCTAAACTTGTGTAAAAACTTTTCCACAAGTTATTTGTCTGAATCTACTCAGAAAATGTCTGCTCATCTGGCCAGAACGGCAAATCAAAGCTGAAACCGTTAGCATCGTACTCAGGTCTTGATGTCATGCGTCTCGTCTTTATCTTATTAAATGTCTGCTGTCAGACCCGGCATTCCCTTTTACATATTCCAACCTTGGACAACATTTTTTGTACATGTGAAAAAATATTTTTACTGACTTAAAAACAGAAAAAAGTGCATTATTTTACTAAGAAGCGCCAGTTTTTGGAATCAAATTTGGGATGATTTAGTTCTTTAAGGGATGGTTGGGTTAGCTACTGCCTGCTAAACTCAGATTCAGAAATGTACATGTTCTTACCTAAAGCATTAAGTGCTCTTTCTCTGGGCTGTTGCCGTGGCACCCTTTGCACCAAAGACACAAGCTGCTGATGAATGCTTCCAATGTCATCAAATGTAAGAACAGAGAAGGCATAGGATGGGTTGTGAGCAACCGATTGGAGCTCTAAAATGTCAGCAGTTTTTGTTCCGACGCAGAAAGGAACAACTTTTTCCTTTTTCAGATCTGCAGCAGCTCTTGTGACATCGTCTCCGGATCTTCCCCCAGTCAACAGAATCAGTATCTGAGGGACTCCCTCCTTGTATCGACTCCCTGAGGATTCTGCGAAAGCGTTCCTCCTCACCTGCTCCAGAGCTCCGCCAGTATTTCGGGGTTGGCCCCCTCTATGGTCCAGCTGTCGGACTGCATTCAGAACAGCTTGTTTGTCTGTGTAGGTGTTCAGACTGAAATGTGTTTGTTGATCTTGGCTGTACTGAACCACAGAAACACGGTCTTTGTTTTCACCAACACTGAGGGTTTCTACTACTTGTTGGACAAAAGTTTTCATCGCTGGGAAGCCACTCAGCGTGTCATCGGAGCCGTCCAACAGAAACACAATGTCTCTTTCAGGAGACTCTAGCTCAACTAGAAGAGAATGCAAGTTTTACGATTAGACATAATGTACAAAAGCTGTAGATGTGCTGCAAACAGTTTAGCAGAGCAAAACCAGTTGGGAGTGAAAGACTAAGAAGCTTTTGCAGTAAAAAAGTATTCAAAGCTTAAATACTTTGGGCAAATGTTTAATCAAGAAGAATATTGTGAAACGAAGGGAATATTCCTCTTTCTTAAATTAAAGATGGAGAGAAGCAACACATTTTATATTTTTATAAACAGTACAAGGAAACTGTACTTGCATAGTTCTTTAAGTCCAGCGGACCTGAAAGCACTTCACACTACATTCAGTCATTCACCCATTCATGAATAATAATCAGTCAATGATGTGTTTATCATTGGCTCAAGGAAGAGCTGCAGAAGCAAGAGAAATCTTCTCCAAGGTCCGAGAAGAAAAATATTCAGAGCAAATCAAGAAACAATGCAACCTAGATGTTGCATCTTCCAAAAGGAACAAAAAGCATGAAACTGATCGACTGATGAAGAAGATGATGCAGTTTCATTGGCATTAAAGTCTGCAGAGTTTGTGGCAGCGGGACACTAGCAGGGAGGCTGTAAATCTATGATGCTTCTTACCCACGCCAGAAGGAGGCTGAGTTTGTACTTCAGTCTGGATGAATGCAGCCATCTCAGGCTGAATGGACAGAAGTTCACTGAAGACAGGAAAGTTGAAAAGAAACCTGGAGGAGGAGGCAATTTTCTCAAGTTCCTCCTGGTCAGCATCTTTCATTCCAATGACGAAAGAAAAAACTCCAACTTGCTTCAGGTCCAAAGCAGCGCTGGAGACATCGTCACTGGACGTACCACCGGTCATCACGACCAGGACCTGAGGGACTCCCTCCAGGCGCCTGCTGCCAGAGGTCGCTGAAAAAACATGTCTTCGCACAAACTCCAGCGCAGCGCCGGTGTTACGAGTTCTTCCTCCTTTATGTCGAAGCGCCCTGATGGCATAGATAACTGCCTTTTTGGTTTTGTGGGTTGCCAGGTTAAAGTAAACCGTGGCATCATCACTGTACTGCACAACAGCTAACCGAACGCCATCTTTGCCAACATCCAGCTCTTCTGCCATTCTTCTGAGAAACTCTCGGAAAGCTGGAAGTCCGTTTCTGGAATCGTCTGATCCGTCAAGGAGAAACACTACGTCCCTCTTACTGCTGAACGTGTCAACTGGTTGATACATGGATAGACAAGGTGGTTGTAAATGGAGGATTTCTGTCTTTATGTTAGGAATTATGTTTTTGTTATATATTAGAACTACATGAAGATCGATGAACAATTAAAAAGAAAAGAAAACAATGATTTGGATGTTTTAGTGGGAATAATCACTACCTGAACAGAAACAACAGAAATATTCCTGATTTCATCCCAACCTTTGATTGACTTAATGAGGTTTCACTCGTCAATAGTTTTAAAGTAATAAAATATTGTTTACATTTGGTGTTCTTACCTACTAAGTCAGAAATCCCATTCTTGGTTTCCTGATTGTCTTGATGTATGTTCAGTGCAGAGAGAACTTGTGTTTGGATTGAGTTTAAACTGGAAAAGTCAGTGACCTTGAATGCAAAGCCAGGTTTAAATTCAATCATTTCCAATTCTGCAAGGTTAGCGTCTGCCACTCCAACCCCAACTGCCACAATTTCATGCTCTTTAAGGGCAAATGCTGGTCCTTTCACACTGTCTGCAGACGGTTTGCTAGTGAGGAGGATTAAAGTCTGAGGCACTCCTTCCAGCCTCCTGCTGCCCGTGGACGACGTGAAGACCCTGTGCCTTACGAACTGGAGAGCGGCACCAACATTGAGTCGCCTCCCACCTTTGTGTGCTAAGTTATCAATGGCGTTCATGTTGTCACTCTTGGTGTTGTGGGAATTTAGATGAAAGCCGACCGTGGGTCTGTCAGCAAACTGAACCACAGACACTCTGTCAAGGCCCTCGTCAACATAGAGGCGCCCCACTATGTTTTTAACAAAACTCTTTATGTCTGTGAATCCGTCTCTGGTGTTATCAGACCCATCCAGCAGGAACACAATATCTCTTTTTACAGCATCATTTTGCACTATGACACAGATAAAGTTCAGTTATTCTGGTCAAGCAGCAAAACATGAGAAAAAAAAGCAGCATTTCATACAACAGCTTCATCGCACCGAGAAGGAAAGGTTGTCTGTCTTACCTTGCCGTAGGGCAGCTGCCAGCTCGTCCTTCGGAAGGGAAACATAGGTGTTGATCCTGGGCGGTAAGGGTTCCAGTTCCCTGAATTCCTTCACATTGAAAGCAAACGAAGGGTTGTGCGCTATGGCCTCAATCTGCTTCTTGTCTGCATTTTTGACACCAACACCAAACGGTACAACTCCGTCCGTCTTCAGTTCCCCAGCGGGTTCCTTTACGCTGTCCATGGATCTGTCTGCAGCCAAAACAATCAGAAACTGAGGGACGTTTTGAGCAGCGCGGCTGCCGTTGCTGTCAGACATGACGGTGGCCTTCATGTATCTCAGAGCGGCTCCTGTGTTCAGGCTGCGTCCACCAGCCAGAGCCATCCCCTGAATAGCTCTTATCACCTCCTCTTTGGTTTGATAAGTGTTGAGGTAGAAGACCGGGGTGGGTCTCTCGCTGTGCTGAACCACAGAGACGCGTACTTTGTTGAACCCAATGTCAAGTGGTTCAATCACTTTGAGGATGAAATCCCGGATGTGGGGAAAGTCTCCTCGAACACCGTCAGTCCCATCAATCAGGAAGGCAACATCTCTTTCACTTCCAGTAATCTCAATCTCTGCTGGAAGGCAAAGAAGCCAGTTAGCCAATGCGTCTTGCATTCATTAGTATTCGACTTTTCAATGTTAAAAGAACATTTGGAGACTTACCTGGTTGATCAACTACAATGTCACCAACCACAGATATTAGACTCGGCATGATATCATCGGCCAAGGCTGGTAACTCAAAGAAGCTCTGTTTGTGATAGGCCAGGGTGGGAATAAAGGCAATCTTTTCCATTTCTTCTTGGTCAGCTTGCCCAGAACTCACTGTAAAAGTCAAAATACTTCCCACAGCCAATCTATCAGCCTCGTTTCTAGCATCATCCTGCAGGGGGCCACCAGTGATCAGGATCAGCACTTGCACTGCGCCCTGGAGTTTGCGTGACCCAGATGATGTCTGGAACATGTTGTCCAAAGCATAACTCATGGCAGCTCCAGTATTCAGCACCGAGCCTCCAGTCAGCCTGAGTTGAGAGATTTTTTCCACGACGTCTTGCTTGTTGTTGTAGGTGTTCAGGTAAAATTCGATCCTTGGCTCCTCCGCAAACTGCATGAGTCCAATCTGGACCTGCTCAGGACTTATGTTCAGCTGATTGACGATGTTGATCATGAAGTCTCTCACAAATGGCAAGTTGTTGCTCCCCACGTAGTTTGATCCATCCACAAGGAACACGATGTCTCGAAACACTCTCTGCGTCTGCACCGTGGTGATCACCACTAAAGCACAAAAACACAAATGTTATTTCAGGGCAACTTTTCTAGCTTTGGTATCAGCAACTTTTAACCCATTTATACCACTGATGAACAGTTGTGGTCCTCAGTGAGGTCATTCCTCATGGCCTTGTCTTTTCTTTAATAAATTTGATGCAATGTGAATAAAATTAGTTTAATTGAAATGCATAGAGATTTGTTATTTTAAAGTGTAACTATAAACCCCCTGTGAAAACCAAGGCAGAAATAAAAAAAAAAACTCCACCAAAGTGGGCGGAGCCAAGCCACATAGTGGGGATGAGAGATGGGGTTAGTGTTGCAGTGCTCCAGATGAGGGAAAGCACTGTTACCAACTTAGCAATTTTGTAGCTATGTTTAGCAACTATTTTCACAAATGCGACAAGCGACGAATCTTTTCTGTTACTGGAAACTTTTATGGCAACAACACATGAAAGCACCAGAGACTCTGCAGCAGCTGAGCGAGCAGCGAGTGCTGCCGCCAGCCCTTCCCTGGACCTGCAGCGCCGCGGTCGGTCCGTCGGAGCGGAGCGGACCCGTTCCACTCCGTCTCCATATTGCTAATCAATCACACATGAAGCGGAGGAACAAGGGGGCAAATCATGAATTACAATATTTTAGTCCAGAGCATGGGGCAGCGATGACATCAACCAAGCTGGACCGTTTGAATGAACTGGAATTTTTTTTTTTTAAATGGCACAATTTGCACATAAAGATGAAGGTATAACCCTGAAGGGCCAATGTAGTCAGCATATCTGCAAAGAAATGTGGATTTGGAGTTTTGTTTCTCTTTAAACACTTCAAATTAAGAGGGATTTGTTGGAACTAGGAAACAACCATGCAGATTCACCCAAGTGAATTTTGTTCAAGTGTAAATGTTTCGATGTGCCTTTTGTTTCAGTTTTATTGGCTGGGATGTTACAGTTTTACTAATTGACCAATTTTGGGAAGGTGGTTAGTAAAATGAGGAATTACCTGGATCAGTGGGAGGTTCAACCATCCGCCCAGAAAGCGTTGAGAGGGCATCGGTTATCTCCCTGGCGTTGCGAAACAGCTGTCTGAAGTCCTTTGATATGAACACCATGCTTTCGGGAAAGGCGATCTGTTTCAACTCGGCCTCAGCGGCGGCCCTGGAGCCCGCGGCCAGCGTCAGAACGCGCAGGTTCTCCAGAGCCTGAGCCGGCCCCGCCACGCTGTCGCTGGACCGCTTGCTGACAATCAGCAACAGGAGCTGAGGAACGCCGCGGCCCATGCGGCTGCCCTTCTCAGGCCTCAGCATGTTCAGCCGCACGAAGTCCAAGGCTGCTCCGATGTTGATGGTCTGTCCCTGTCTGGGTCTGATAGTCGCCAAACCGCTGAGCAGCGATTCTTTGGTCGCATGGGTTTGGAGGTCCATGACCAGCCTGGTGTCAGTGGTGAACTGGGCGATGCCCACTTGGACTGCGTTCGGACCGATTTCCTTGGTGCTGACGAAGCGCCTGATGTATTCCTTCACAGTGTTGATGACCGCCGTTCCCATTGTGCTGTCGATCAGGAAAATGATGTCTCGTTCTCCAACCGTTACGACTGAAAACAGAAAAAAAGAATAAATGTTGATCTGCAGATGTGATGCAGAACTTTTATAATTTAACTTTTTTATTAACACCTCCAAACGTGTGCAATTTACAGATTTAATTGTATTTTAATATCTTCAGCGTTCTTAAAATCAGGTTTAAATGCTGAAGCCATTCAAATTATATCTGCCATTAAAACTACAACCTTTAAAAATTAATGTAATTTTGACATAATATAAATGTTTCATAATGCTCTTATTGTTGTTTATATATTTTTCTCTATTTTAATTTGCTTTTGTATGTTTATTGTTTAAAATGGGAGGAAACAGAAATACAGTCTTCAGCCACTTCAAATTAAGAGCATGAATATAAACATCAAGCTACTTGAATTCTTAATACAATCCAACCTTTAATACAGATTTTGAACTTTATTCAGCTGAAAGTTTATAAAGCAGCCCAGCAAATTAGTGCTTTTGAATTTATCTGTAAAATGATCTGAAGTGTGTTAAACGTTTACATCAGGGGAGCCAAAGGGTCCCTGAGGGCCGGATCCTGCATGTTTTAGTCCCGTCCTGGTTTTAGTAACAACCTCTCAGCAGGTCCACGTTCTCCTTCGGCCTCTAATGATCCATCATTGGATCCAGGTGTGTTAAACCAGGGAGAGACTAGAACATGCAGGATTCGGCCCTCAGGGACCCACTTTGGGCCCCTCTGGTTTACAGTGTTAGCAAAAGCGCTAAATGAGGAATTAGCGTTTTAGCAGCAGCGTGTGCAGCTGCCTCTTTCTTGGTATTTATTTATCCCCGTAGATCATGAACTGATGGCACATTGTGTCTGAATGTTTTCATCTGTGAGCCGAACAAACCGAGGCCCTGTGGTGATTCATCCTCCTCTTCCTCACTGGTGAAGGTTGAACTGGTTTAGATTCATGTGTTCATACTGAAGCTCATCAGTTGAATGCAGACCTTTCTAAATGCGTTGCTGCAAAGTTTACATCCCTGCTGTATTTGCAGTTTCATTCATTTTAAATAAAATTTCTGTTTTTCAGATATTGTAAATAATCTGACTTCTGAGTCTGCAAATTTTCTACACCTAAATTAAGAAAAGTTATCCTTCTGAGTTGTACCTTTAATCTGATATATTTCTGATAACTGTACAGTATTTTTGTGTTTTAATCTTCAGTATACATCAATATTATTATTCGTCTTGTTTATATATATTTTAACAACCTACATATACCTTGATGAATTTTGCCAGTGTTTGACTGATAAAGGATATTTTTATTCTACCTGCTCACATGAGCAACAGACGCCATTAAACTTCTCAGCTGTCCTGTCTGCAGTCAGAAAACAGGAAGTGACATCATGCTGTCACCAGGTTCTCTGTTCATAGCTGGTCGTTATGTGAACTTAATGTGGAAATAAAAGTAGTGATATTACCTTGAAATATTAAGGTAATATTAATACATTAATATTAATGTAGCAGATTATTAAATATTAATAATCTGCAGTTATGAACGGATGTTAAAAAGCTTCAGCAGCAGAATTACTGAAATCCTGACATTATTCATCTTAACCTACCTGAACCTGTCAAACAGTTCATGAAACCCTCCAGCTTTATAAACCCACCAACCCACCAACACCAGAAGAAGTTACATACCTTCAGTGAATTCATTGTGAAATATAATGGAGCGCGTCGCCAAGCCGTTAATGTAGCCATAGAGATTATCATCGGCGGCGGTCAGATCTCTGAAACTGTCAGCTTTCAGCACAAAGCTTTTATCTGTGGCCACCTCTTCCAGCTCTGCAGCAGCATCGGCACCGACCGCCACCCCTAAAGTGACCACACCGGCCCTGATGAGGGCCCGGTGGCCGGCGCCGGTGTCGTCACTGGACGCTCCGGCACTGATGACCACCAAAACCTGGGGCGCGCCCTCCTCTGCCCGGCCTCCGGCCGACTCGCCCAGCAGGCTGTCAGCCACCTCCTCCAGGGCCGCCCCCAGGTTGGACTCATCCTCGCCCGAGAAGCTCAGACCCTTCACCGCCTCCAGGACCGACGACTTCTCATAATAGCTATTCAGATAGAACTTTATTTGTGGGTCGGCGTTGTACTGGACCAAGGCCACCCTAATGCCGTCCCTGCTCACAGACAGGCGCTCAACGATTCTCGTAACCAAATCACGCACATAGGGGAAGTTAGCTGCTCCAACGTTCAGTGATCCATCAATTAAGAATATTAGGTCAGTTGAATCTGGTGCTTTAAGGAGAGAAAGAGAAAAAACAGAACAAATGGAAATAGTGAAAGCAAATAATCTAGTGAGACAAAGACATCAACCGAGTTAGAAAATCACTGCATGTGTGACGAAACACTCAGAGTGAATGAATCAACAACAAAACATCATACTGCATGTAGGCTGAACCAAGGAGGATTCCTAAGGTGTTAGATCTGAAGGCCTCCTGCTAATTTCTGTTTGTTTAGCCGTTTCCATGGCGATGAACATCCCTGTCCACAGATTGATGTGTAAAACTACAACATAGAAAGTATTTTAGAGGTTTCCTAACACAACACTCTGAGGTGCACCTTCTGTGGAAACTCACAGCTGAACTGTTCCCAAACACGTTGCATCTTAGCCAGATTATTGTTCATTACAAATGTTATTATTATAAGTTCTGCTGTTGGTGACTTTATTAAACACCAGATATTTGTATCCATTTTGGCTTTCAGATGGCAGCTGCTAAAATATTCTGAGTCCTGGGGTAACCTGTACTGGGTAACCTGTACTGGGTAACTTTTGACTGGGGTAACCTGTACTGGGTAACCTGTGACTGGGGTAACCTTTACTGGGTAACCTGTGACTGGGGTAACCTGTACTGGGTAACTTTTGACTGGGGTAACCTATACTGGGTAACTTTTGACTGGGGTAACTTTTGACTGGGGTAACCTGTACTGGGTAACCTGTACTGGGTAACTTTTGACTGGGGTAACCTTTACTGGGTAACCTGTGACTGGGGTAACCTGTACTGGGTAACTTTTGACTGGGGTAACCTGTACTGGGTAACCTGTACTGGGTAACTTTTGACTGGGGTAACTTTTGACTGGGGTAACCTGTACTGGGTAACCTGTACTGGGTAACTTTTGACTGGGGTAACCTGTGACTGGGGTAACCTGTACTGGGTAACTTTTGACTGGGGTAACCTGTACTGGGTAACCTGTACTGGGTAACTTTTGACTGGGGTAACCTGTGACTGGGGTAACCTGTACTGGGTAACATGTACTGGGTAACTTTTGACTGGGGTAACCTGTGACTGGGGTAACCTGTACTGGGTAACTTTTGACTGGGGTAACCTGTGACTGGGGTAACCTGTGACTGGGGTAACCTGTACTGGGTAACCTGTGACTGGGGTAACCTGTACTGGGTAACCTGTGACTGGGTAACCTGTACTGGGTAACTTTTGACTGGGGTAAGCTGTACTGGGTAACTTTTGACTGGGGTAACCTGTGACTGGGGTAACCTGTACTGGGTAACTTTTGACTGGGGTAACCTGTGACTGGGGTAACCTGTACTGGGTAACCTGTACTGGGTAACCTGTGACTGGGTAACCTGTACTGGGTAACCTGTACTGGGTAACCTGTGACTGGGTAACCTGTGACTGGGGTAACCTGTACTGGGTAACCTGTGACTGGGGTAACCTGTACTGGGTAACTTTTGACTGGGGTAACCTGTGACTGGGTAACCTGTGACTGGGTAACCTGTACTGGGTAACTTTTGACTGGGGTAACCTGTACTGGGGTACCTGTGACTGGGTAACTTTTGACTAGGGTAACCTGTGACTGGGGTAACCCGTGACGGGGTAACCACCTGTCCCGTTGTGAGCTCCGTTGCGTTCAGCCTCTCATGCAGACTCTTGTTACAGACCTGAGGTGAGCTGACCAGTCATGAACCGGCGGTCGCCCTGCTTCCTGCTGCAGCACCTTACAGCTGATTCAGTCTTATTGCATTCAGACCTTATTGGTTCAGGTGATGCTTTGTTCAGAATCATTTTTCCTGTCAATAACTGTACATTTTAACTCCCCCCCTCTACTGGCCAGGTCCAGTACTGCAGCAGGTCGGGTCGGTTCCTGCCAGGTTCATAGCTGTTTCATTTCCTGAACATGTTTCACAGAGACATCGTGGCTGATAAAGACAGACAAACATGTGCAGGACACATAAGCAGTGGAGCGTGGTTAGCTTTGGTTAGGAGCTCCATGATTTCAGGTTGGGACGTTTTCAAAGTAAAAGCATCCAGGAAATCAGGCTTCCATCCGCAGGTTGGTCAGATTAAGTTGTGTTAATCTGAGGAGTTTAAAAAATCTTTTTGCTGTTTATGATCTCCAAACTGGAACTTTATCAAAAAGCAGTAGACTTGTTTGTGGCGCACCTCTGCTCCTTTCTCTTCTAATTTCAGGAACGTTTTTATGTTTCATCTGATTATTTTTTCTAGAGGCCAGTAAAACCCAGCAGATTTTTCTTCAAACTCACTTTGTTACTAAAAATCCTGACTAGCCTAAAATTTCTTGAAGCTCAATGACGACGAATCAGATTTAATTCAGATTGACTCGGGTTTTTCCTTCAATCATTTTTCAAACAAAATTACCAACAATTAGCTAACTTTCTTAATATTTGGCTACAAACTAAACATTTAGTTTGTAGCCAAATAGGTAGTTAGTTTGCTAATTAAATGTTTATAAATTCAGTTATAAACATTTCTAAATGAATGAATATCTTGGTGAAACCCAACTTCTTCCTGTTATGAAAACGTTGCTGTTAATGTTTGACTGTAATTTTGCAAACGGTTTCTGATAATAGTTCAGTATAAGTTACAAAGCACTGCCTGGTTCTGTTGGTTAAAGCGGTCCGTCTCATTTTCTGTCAGTTCCAGTACCGGAACCGGACTTCGTTTAGAGACCTTATGGGTTCTGGTTGAAGGACGTTGAAGTCACTTCAGCTCCGTTCCTCTGAGACGTTTTGGGAATTATTCTGTAAGTTTTGGAAAATGACCCAGTAATTTCCGTGTCATGTAAACTCTGTAAAAGTAACTGTTAGTTGCAGAAAATAACCTGTTAGCACCAGGAAAGTATGAGTTGCACTCAGCATCAGGTTAATGTTGCAGGTGGAAAAGTTATGGTGCTAAAATGGAATTAAAAACTGGGTGGTGTTAATAGGAGGTTCCTGATCTCAGCAGCAGCTTCTTCCTGCACATGTGTGCAGGTTAGTGTGGTAGTTGAGGTGGGACCGTTGGTTACCTGTCCCTCATCCAGCCACTGGGGCCTCACTGGCCAGCGGAGGGCCCCCCACCCGGCTCACTGCACCACACACTCTCTACCAAATCTTGAATTATATCCCGCAACTTGAGGAAGGAGTCTACATTGAACATGTGAGTTTCCTGTGGCTGGCTGGCCAGCTCCCAGAGCTCCCAGAGCTCCCAGTCCACCGCGTCCTAAACGCCGACCGCAAACATCTCCACGCCCGCCATGCGCAGCGCCTGGGCCGGCTCGGCCACGTCGTCCTGCGAGCGCCCGTCGGTCAGCACCAGCACCACCTGGGCCGCCCCGTCGGCCGCGCGGCTCCCCGCCGCAGACGTCAGGTGTGTTTGGATCAGGAAGTCCAGGCCCAGGCCGGTCCGGCTGCCGCCGCCGAGGGTTGGGTAGGTGTTGAGGTGGAACTCGGTTCGGGGTTTGCTACTGTACTGCGTGAGGGCGAACTTAAACCTCCAGCCTGCAGCGATTTTATCAGGCTGTACAGAAACGTTCTGATCAGGTCAAAGTTCTCCGGCCCCAGGCTCCACGACGAGTCCACTAGAAAGTACACGTCAGCTGCCGAGTCTTCACAGGACAGAAGACCGACCGAGAAAAGGCACTGGGTGTGTTTATTATGTGACAAGGCTTCACATTAAATTGATCTGTTCACTCTGCTCTTTTTGAGAGGGACAGAATTACCCAATCATCTGATCAATCAGCTAATATGGATCAATTTGGTAAACTTTACAACCAGCTTTACAAAAAAGTCCATTAAAATTTAAATGAAAACAAGATGATTTAGCCAGGAATGTTTCTGAATGTTTCCAGGTTTGACTTTGTGGATCTAGTGAGTTTTTATCGACTTCAGTTTGAGTCGGTTCATTTATTTCACATTCATGAAATAAATGTGAAATGCAGTTTTATGAAACTGCATTTTATGCAGTTTCATAAAATGCAGCACCTGCAAGTTTTTATTTAAAGTTCTCATCATCAACGTTTTGTAAGCATGGCTGAGGGGAGGAAACAGGTTTGTTTGGAGAAAAGGTGAGATGGTTCAGCTTACCGTCCTGAGCATGGAGTTCAGTGGGGAGCCCTGCGAACAGCGCCCCCAGGAGGACACACAGGGGCAACAAGCGCTGCCACCCCATCTTCAGGTGAAACTAGCACGCACCTGAGAAACAGAAAAACAGAAAAACTGAGCCGAGCGAAACATCAAAATATTCACTTTAATTTTCTGCTTTCAGTTTGGCCCTTGAGACGTTTCTGGTCTTTAATTATTTCTGTTTAGATTTAAACCCACAACCCTGAAGCAAATCATCTTCAATAGTCCAAACAAAAGAGAAAAAATCTATTTTTTTGTTCCAGAAACTTTTCAAGCTCCATAAATTAAACTAAGTTGTCCTTTTGTTCCTGAAGGCAACACGCTTCTGCCAGGAAGTAGCAAGTTATAGCAGAGCTAGCGCTAAAACTACACTGCAGGTTCTGGAAAATAAGTTATAAAAGGATTATAAGTGACCAGAAGTAACTTTGCACTTTTAGTCTCAGAGAAAGTGATCTGTAAGTTTCAGGAAGTTAGATGTTTAACAAAACCTCCTGCATGTTTCAGAAAGACTCAGAGCTTTGGAAAGCAGCAAGTCGCCACATAACACAGCATCCTGCAGTTTTATGAATGTCATTTTAATATTTCTTACAACATCCTGTAAGTTCTGGACAGTAGTCTCTCCACTTAAAACGGTACCTGAAAGTATTTTGTTAGTTTGGCAAGTTACAGAAGGCTCTAGAAAGTAACCTGCAGCTTCCTGAAAGTGTCTGAGAGTAATGGGAAGAAGTCGATTCCTCCATTGGCTAATGTAGCCACATACAGTAAGTTTAGGAAAGTAACAGGTTGCAGGTTACAGGTGCGGCCTGAAGGTTCAGAGAAGGTAACCTGGAACCTGAAAGCTCCAGAAAGTAACATTTTCTGTGTCACATGATAAGAAAACCTGATTGTAAAATGTAATGTCTGCTATGATTCAAGAGCTTCTGGACAGGAAGAGCCTCGTCTCTCCCGTTTCCCGTCACCGGGATTTTCCCGCCGCTCTTCCTGGCCGCCATGTTTCTCTCTGCTTCCAGCCTTTTAAACAACGCAAAAAATAAAATAACCTGAATTCAGTCTGCTGGTCTGTAGCCAATCAAGCAGGCGGCAGAGCGGATCGCTACTGATGGCGCCGATAAACAGGAAGTGGAGGCTGGTTAGCATGAGGCTCGGCTCACAACAACAGAGAGGTTTCTATGGGACAGGCTGGAATCGTTCTGTCTGCTGCTGATGCTACAGGATGTTTGGAGACGTACAGAGAACAGGAAGCAGCTGCTCAGTCATGTGACGTAAACATTCGCTACATCAGATTTTATTCTGCAAAGTTTCAATGAAATGTTTTTCAGAAAAGCTAAAAACAACCTGAAGGAAACATAAAACCCTTGTTGTGTAATTTAGTCAGTTATCTAAAATTTCTCCATTTCCATGTAGCTTTTCTAAAGCGAAATCTAAAACGTGCTTAAAGAAACGATGGAAACGCGGCGTTGCATCGTCAGACCAACCGATTGGGTCAGAAACTCTAAGCTCCCTGTTGGTCCTCAGAAAGTATCTGGAGGATATTCCTAGAGAACCTGTCAGTCTGGGGAACGCGGCTGCATGTTTGGAGAGATTTAGATGACAATCTTTGACTTTGGTGTTTTATCTGCTTATAATCAGGCGTTTATGCATTGAGCCGGAGTCTGTGGGTGTGAGGCGGAGCGGGTTCGGTAGTCAGAGGGCGATGATTGGAAGCAGCTGTTTGAGCTGCCAGATGGAGAAGTTTAGTAATTCGCTCTCCTGGGGAAACGCTGCACTTTCCTCTCACATTATTCTGTGTTTTTTAGGAGGACAGCAGGCCGCTGCTGCTTGCAGGAGACTCACTTTTTCCTACAGCAGGATGTGAAGTCATGTCCCAGGAAATAAAAGAGGCTCTTTCTACTTCTTTTTCAGACAAAATTAAACCTTCACACCGAGAGCCAAGGCCTGGCATTTCTAACACTTTTTAAAACAAATTTATTCCTTTTACTTCCTAAATGAAACCAAAGTTCTGCTTGTAATCAGCAGACATGTGATTTTAGCCATTAGGAGGAGTTTTTATGAGGCAGTAAAACCAAAGTGTTGGCTACGGTTTGGGAGTAAAGATGCTTCACAGTAACAGCACACAGTAAAAGTGATGCTGCGGGACGATGAGTCGGCATCGGTCTGCTGAGAAACGGAGATTTGGATCTTTATTGGTTTCTCAGCAGAGAAGTTTCCATTTGCTGCTCAGAAAGAAGCGCTGACCTCTAGTGGAGACTCAGGGAAGCAGCAGCTTTCTGTTTCTTTCCTCATCCTGAATGAGGAGCCAGTTTTTATCCTACATACTGTGCAAAAGTTTTAAACCTGCTTTGTTCTTCTGGTTTTACTTTGAGCTTTCAGCAGTTTGGCTGCTTTTCGTCTCATTTTCCTCCAATGTTTGAGAAAAGTAGATCTGCTCTGGAGGATTCCTCTGAACGTCTTTAATTTACAGAAACAGGAGCTAGCCATCAGCCTGGCGGTCTGTCCATCAGCCTGGCGGGCGGAGCCTGCTCTCTCTGGGATGTTTGGCTACAACATGGTTCCATCCTGGAGCTCGGAGCCTTTTAAGCACAAAGGA
Organism: Xiphophorus hellerii; assembly: GCF_003331165.1. Classification (NCBI taxonomy): domain Eukaryota; kingdom Metazoa; phylum Chordata; class Actinopteri; order Cyprinodontiformes; family Poeciliidae; genus Xiphophorus; species Xiphophorus hellerii. The sequence continues at coordinate 31,971,036 of NC_045678.1, read as the reverse complement.
TTCATGATTCAAACCAGAAAGAACTGTTCACTGAAAATAGAAAAAGATTGAATAAAATAAAAGAACCAGCATCTTGAAAGAAGCTGCAAGGTACCAAATTTTTAACAAATAGAATCTTTAGAATTTGAAGATTAATAATCTGTAAACGCTGAAATGAGATTCAAAGTTATGAGCAGAATTTCAGCTGCAGTGAAATTAAAATATTTCTGATTGGAGTTTAAAACCAAACCTGCAGATTAAATGAACTAATTTAGAACTAAAAGAAAACCAAATATGGCTTCAATTTGTCCCTGAAGACTGGTTCTGACCCGGCTGCAGCCGGTCCAAACGCAGGAACCACATCGTCTCAAGGAATCTAGGCTGCTTGTTTCCTCAGAACTGCGGTTCTGATCCGGGTTTGGGTCAGAGTGTCAGCAAAACATCCACACACTGCAGGAATTCATTCATTCACACCAGAACCACCAGAACCAGAACCAACAGAACCATCAGATCCAACAGAACCAACAGAAGCACCAGAACCAGAACCATCAGATTTTGGTCATTGGTCCAGACCTGCATCGGGTCGGAACCATCCTGAATCAACATCATCATGGGAAACCACGGCTAACGTTAGCATCACAGTACTTAGCGGAGGCTAATTCTAAAGCGATAACTTCAGTTCAGATTATTTCTGCCCTTGAAAGACTAAAAACTACAAAGACTGATTATTAATTTTATATCTTTACTGTCAGTTTTGTTTCTTCTTTTTTATAAAGCTAATGGGTCGAACAGAACCGCTGCATTAACAGTCCTCTCCCCTTCAAAGTAAGAAGTTCAATGTTTATGTTTTAGATCATCTAAAATCTAAACTTCAACACAAACTTTAGAATTTATTGAGGAAATAAAGTTTAGGGTAAGCTAAACGCGCTAAATGTTTTCAAGGTTAGCAAACACGCTAAGGCGCTAAGCTAAAACTTAGCTCGTCTTTCAGCGGGTTAGCAGGAATTCTGGAGGTTGTTTCAGTTGTTGGTTCTAATCTGGTCAGATTAAAACTTTCAACTTCAAACATTTTTATTCATGAACAGCAGAAACCTCCAGGTTTACAACGACATCAGTTTCTGTCCTGCAGGGGAAGAGCTGGATGTCTGCTGTGTGTCTGAGTAAACACACACACACACACGCAAACACACACACACACCAACACACACACACACACCAACACACACACACCAACACACACACACACCGACACACACACACACCAACACACACACACACCAACACACACACACACCAACACACACCCACGCAAACACACCCACACACGCAAACACACACACACACCAACACACGCACACACACCCACACACACACACCAACACCCACACACACCAACACACACACACACCAACACACACACACACCAACACACCCCCACCAACACACACACACACCAACACGCACCCACACCAACACACACACACACACCCCTCCATCAGCCCCACTAGCAGCAGGCTTTCTCAGGCTGGACGGCTCCTGCAGCCGCTGCAAACACAGAGACTCGACAGAACTGGATCAAACGGCTGGTTCTGGTTCTGGTTCTGATTCTGCTCTGCTTCCAGAACCAGAACCAAATGAACCCAAATCTGGAACAAACTTCCAGAAAACAGAAAAACAGCTGAAACACAGAGCAGCTGGGCGGAGTTTATCTGGTTATTGATAATAAATAAAAATTGATTTTGATGTTTATTTGACGAGATGTGAAATTTTTATTATTTCATAACTGATGCAACGTTTTCATGGCATAAAGATTTTGAGCTACTGAACAGAACCTGAACAGAACCTGAACAGAACCTGAACTCTGGATTTTCCCTGCCAGCAGCCGAACCGTCTTTATTCCTTTAAACGGATCCAGATCTGCTTCTCTCTGGTCCAGGACCAGTTTCAGCTTCTTCTCCAGTAAACGCCTGACCTTTGACCTGTGAGTCACTCTTGAATAAAAACTCTGTGATTGGATGATTAAATCTGTGAGGAACAGAAACGCTGATAATCCAGGAGAAAGAAACTTTGTGTTCCAGTTTTCAGGAATTTGAAAGTCACAGAAAAGCTGCTGAACCGAGTCAGAGAGAAACGGAGCAGCTCTGCTCTCTGATCCCATGAACCACAAACCCAGCGGCTGCCGGGCCACATGTGCTGCAGATGCTGCAGGATGAAGGAGGAGGATGAGGAGGAGGAGGCTGACATCTGGAGCCTGTTAGTCTGTCTGACACCTGACAGATGTTCTGCAGCCAATCAGAGCCGGGATCATAAATTATCAGCAGAGACACAAAACTATTTTTACTGCCCTGTTTTTAAACTGCAGCTGCATCAAAACATGGAAACCGTGGAAACCGCCGTCGCCATGAACACAAAACCTGAAAAGCTGAAAACGGTTAATCATGACGCTGCAGCTGATTGACCTCTGAAAACAGAAACAGTTCAACTTTCAGCTTCTGTGACCATCAGCTGCTTTCAATCAGACCAACCGGGGGTCCATGACTCAAACCTGGCCCAGTAAAACCAGTAAAACCATCCCAGTGGTTTGGGAGCGTCTTCCTGCGCTGACTCAGGGTGTGGCTGCTGCTGCAGCTGCTGCTGCTGCTGCTGTGGAAACTTGTTCCTGATCATCCTCAGAGTTTTTCCTGCTGCTCATTACGGATCAGCGCCACAGCAGAACCATCTGCTGGTTTTACCGTCCGCAGCAGAACTTCCTCCTCTTCACCTCTTGGCCTGACGCTCAACCCAAAGTACAGCTTTCAGCGCTAAACGTCGCTGCCGCGTCTTTTATGGGCTATAAACCAGAAACGTCTCAGAGCTGTAATTATCACAACCATCCTGAGTTCACACGGAGCCGAAGCTCTGCAGCAGGACTCACCCTGAGCCGAAGCACAGCCGCTCCACCGGACCGGACCGGGCCGCTTCGTGAAGAACAGAGACCAGAGCTATGAGAAACGGCAGCAGGCTGGACCTGTGGTCATTATCCTCCTGGTGAAATCCTGCGGCTCCCTGCTGGGACGGAGCTGAGCGCCGATGAAGATGCAGACAGACGGAGGCAGCAGCGTCCCGCTCTGCAGCCAGAGGAGGAGTGGGGCAGAGTCCGCGGCTGGGACGGGACAAACTTCAACGGCCTGGAGGTTTGCCATCCTGATCCTCTCCTCCCACTTTCTCTGCAGAAACAGGAAAAATGTGAAGAGGAGGGAGAGCGGGGTAAATGAAACCAGACACATCTCCCTGTTTGGTGAAGATCTGAGCAGAGCAGGCTGAGGTCAGGGAGCCACATTTTACTCTTCATTCATATCAACCTCCAGGATTCTCATTTTAACACGATGCCCAGTTATTAAAGCAGGAAGTTTGGTAAAGCAGAACCAGAACCTGAAGAGCCGTTCATGATGGAGATGGAACAATCAGATAAAAGCTGCTGCAGCCTGAAAACGTTACACAAATCATTTTTTCACCCGACTTTATAGAGTTTGTTTTATTTGAATCAGGATTTGATCAGTTTTGATTTGAAAAAGTCATAAAGAGATTAAAACATCCCAGGTAACCGTAGTGGGCAACGCTAACTAAACAGCTAGCTCTGCTAATGCTAACGCTGCAGTCATAAACTCTAGTCCCGCTAATGCTAACGCACTGCTAACTTCAGTTCAATCAAAACTTCAACACAGACATTCAACTGAAAGTTTAAAGACCAGCAAAGTAAATTATGCTCAAGAATTTTTTTGGAAAATTTAATTTAGGAGAACAAAGTGTGCTAAATGTTAGCAAAAGTGCTAATGCGATAAGCTAAGAATGAGCTAACAGAGGATTAGCAGAAGTTTTCTCTCCTCTGAAGGTTGAATCTCCTGTCAGCCCAGGTTGATGCTCAGGTCTTGGTAGATTTTGTTTCGGGGTATCAGAGTAAAGGGGCTGAATACAAATGCAGCTTTTAGATTAGTTAATGTAAAAGATAATTTGGGAATCATGAAACATTTCCTTCCCCGCCTTGCAGAGAAAAGGTTGTGGGTTCGAATCCAAAGCAGAGATAAGTTAGTTTTCTTTCCTCTTCTTTGTTCTGCAGGACTTTGTGTCAGTTTGTCATAAAATATTAATAAAAGTGTCAAAATATCAAATGTTTAAAGAGTAAAGCTACTTTGGCAAAGCGTTGTGTGCAGCAGGCAGATCTGAAGCCAATTTCTGACCAAAAGGATTAATAACTGTTTACAGATGATTGCAGACTCAGAGGTCAGAGGTCAGAGGTTTGAGCAGCTTTTGGAAAACATGGAGATTTCCCAGGAAACGTGATTTTATGTTCCAGTTTTCTGAAAAGAAGAAGTGAAATACGTTTTTATAAATCTCAAAAACAAACATTAAAATCACAAGATAAAAACAAACCAGCCAGTCTGTACGAATGAACCGTCTCTTTAAAGATTCAACAGAATCAAGATGGAGGCAAAGAGCGAACCTCTGCTAATCTGCTAGCAGCAGAGCTAATTTTCTGTTTAGAGTTTATGTTTAAACATTTAGCACTTAGAGTCTCTAGATAAATTACAAAGCACTAATTTACTTGGAATTTACTTATGATTTGCCTTTTAGCGTTAGCGCAGCTAGCTTTGCAGTTAGCTGTAGCCCCCACTGATCATTGCCCAACCTGCTGCTCCACAAGCTTTGTCCCCTCTGGTCTTAAAGTGGGTTCAGAGCAAATGAAACAGCTGGTTCTGTTCAGAGGATCCAGAATCACGACGACCTGCTGACGTTAAATCATCTGGAGGTTTTAGTGAAACCAGCCGCTGATAAATCCAGTTTGGGCTTTTAGCTGAGCTGTGGAGGTTTTGCTCGTTTCATGTGTGAAAGTAAACACGACCATCTGTGTGACGCATTCACTGGACTGCAGCCGGTTCTGACCCAGAGGACGCCTCGCCGGCCCAAACAGACCGGGCGACTCTCTGTGGTTCCCACAGGTCAGCGGGTCGCGAGTTCACCTCGGATGGAACCTGAAACCTGAAAACGGGTCGGCCCATCGGGTCACAGACAGCTGATTAAGCGACTGCAGCGCGTTCAGAACAGAGACCCGGTTCATCCGTGTTCTGCTGTCTGAGGCCCATTACTCACCGCGCCGGTTTCCTGCTCTGTTATGGTGTTGCTAGGCAACCAGCTGTGAGGGGAAAACATGATGATCAGCAGCTGGACCGACCCGCCAGAACCCTGAAGACAGAACCATGAAGAAAACTCAGAGACTGATTTAATGTTTTATAGTTTAAAGTTCAGGAGTTAAAATGTTACTTAGAAACAAACAGCAGCAGCAGCAGCACTAGTAGTAATAAGACTACTAGTAATAGGACTAGTAGTACTACTACTATAGTAGTAGTGTAGTACTACTATAGTAGTACTATAGTATTTAGTATAGTTTCTAGTTTCCTCTCTCACTCGTTGCTGTTTTTCTGGAGGTTTTCTGTGTTTTTGTCAGTTTCGGTTCAGAACTAAAACTGTTTCAGTGTCAGATTTCTGTTAACTCTCTGACCTTTGACCTGTGAATTAAAATGCTCCTAACCTGAAGCACAACCATATTTTTCATCTCTCAGTGAAACGACTTGTTGGAGTTAAACTGGTTTTTCTGTTTTTGTGACAAGCTGAGGTTAAATGTTCCTGATGCTCATATCAGAGCGAAACCAAGTTTAAATCAAAAGAAAAGAAAAGAGAGAAGCAGCACAAAGTCTGAAGGATTTTCCTGAGGTCTCGGAGAGGAGCTGAAGTTCTAGATCAGGTTCTAGATCAGGTTCTAGATCTCTTTCTGTTCTGTGTTTTATGGTTAAACAATCTGCTGATGGTTCAGGTTCAAACACATGAAGACAGTTTCAACAATCCAGACGAGACGAGAGGAAGGAGAATCGTCTCTGTTTCTGCTCCGGATCCAACAGATTTACGGATAGAAATATTTATTAGTAAAAGATAAAACAGTTTCTGATGAATCCAACAGAACCGGCGCAGCAGCGTCAACGGCCAGCTTCCTGAGGTTTGGTTTGATGGAAGAGGCGAAGTGCTGAGGCGTTTCTGCTGTCTGGTTCTCAGGAGCAAAAGTTAAAGTTTCACAATTAAGAAAATATCACAGAATCAGAGAGGAGAACCTGAGATATTCAGAAGGTTTGAAGGAACAATATAGATGAATATCATCAACATAGAAATGATAAAACACATGAAAAAAGTTGTATTATTTGTCCTCCAGGGAAATTTTCAAAATAAATGCAATGAGTTCTGATACTGAGCCCTGAGGTACTCCACTGACATCACCAGGTTTACAGAAACACCTCATGTTCTCCCAGAGAGACGGGAGATCACCTCCACCCCCCACCATGATGCTGCCACCGCCTGCAGCTGCAGATCCTCCAACATTCCCCCATCAGATCTGATTTTCAGTTTCAGCCTCAGAGCTCTGCTGCTCCCAGCAGAGGGAACATGTTGACCAAACAGAACCAATATTTCATGTCTGATGTTTATGTCTGCAGATGTTAATGTTGCACTGACAGCAGCTACAATCGATGATATGATTGTTTTCTCGTCGTCCAAGCAGGTAAAACGTTTCCTGGGCCTCAGGTGGGGATCTCGGTTTGGGAAAGAAACATCACACAGAGTCGGTGTTTATTCTGCTCCCAAATAAAAGCTTCCGCATAACGACACGATTCATCCAGCCTGGAAGGACGTTAGCGCTGGAACAAACGGCTCAGCAGCTGCCCAGGAAAATCTGTGTGTGGTTCCACCAGCTCTTATTTCCACTCAAGCATCAATCAGTGAGAGATGAATGACTGGCTTCATTTGCACCAAATTTGATGAAGAAAGCATTAATAGTAATAAAATCCATATTAGAAGCTAAACTAACAGCTTTTATTACATTTCTCAATGAAGTGTCAGGTCAGCAGGCAGCGCGCCACCAATCATCTTCCTGAGCGAAACGTCGAGCGTTCAGACGACTGGCCACAAAAAACATTCCTAGTTAGTTAAAGGCTAATAGAATAAAATAAATTAAAGGCTAACAGAAAAATAAACCAGTTAAAACTGAAACATCAAAGCAGTTCAATAAATTATGGAAAGTGGAAAATTGTGTTTTGGTGAGTTTGTTTGTTAGAGCAGCTGTAAGGAGTTTGTATAAAGTTTATCTGTGAAGAATAACCCTACAGCACCATGAAAAATAAGTACACCCCTACAGACACACACAGCTTGAGCACAAATATCACATCCAGGTGGATCCAGGCTGCTGGCTCATGTGAGCGAAATGAACGATTTATATTTTGTTTGCATTAATGCTTTCCTGAGGTTAATGGGGGAACAGAAGTGGCGAGGCGGAACCTTTGTTTGGGGAGCGTTGCTTCCAGGTCGGTTTTGGGCGCACTTCCTGTTTGACTCAGACGCAACATGGATGCTAAAGGCAGCGCTGGGTCGTCATCGCTCTCCTGTTTCATTATTCCTCAGGTCAGCTCAGCATAAAAACACACCAGAGCAGGGGTCTCAAACTCCAGTCCTCGAGGGCCGCAGTCCTGCAACTTTTAGATGAGCCTCTGCTGAACCACCTGAATAGAATAATTAGGTCATTAAGGTTCTGGAGAACTGATCTACACAAGGAGGAGGTCATTAAGCCATTTCATTCCAGGGTTTTGTACCTGTGGCACATCTAAAAACTGCAGGACTGCGGCCCTCCAGGCCTGGAGTTTGAGACCCCTGCACCAGAGCTTCTCTGTAAGATGTTTTCCTATTTATCAGTAGGTGGCGCTGTGGCGCGGTTTCTCTTCACCTTCCTGCTAACAGCGTTATTTTTTATCAGCCGAGGTTCAGGATTAACTCGTTTTAAAAGTTTTTGAGTAATATTCCGTTTCTATTATTTAGTGACTCATAAAGTAGCTGAGAGTAAAGTGAGCTAGAGAAACTATTCTTTGTTCAGTAAGCGTGGGAATTCAGAGGTTAAAGTTGGAATAATGTCATTTTAATTTTATATTTGTCTTGTAATTTGATCATTAAGTCAAAGTCAGTCAGAGCTTTAAAAACTGTAAATTGTGTTAACCAGGATTAATAAAGTGAAGGATGGTAATGTGTTCAAGTTGATTATTACTTCTGAGAAAAGTAAACAAAATTTAGGGAAGAAAATAGCATAAAGCATTGACATTGCACACTGTAAAAAGTTAGTTGGTTAAATAAATGGGACGTTGGAGGCAGCGCTCCGGTCGCATGTAGAAACTATTAAAACCGTTAATTTACAACCGTATAATTCATCCAGTCATTTTGCTCTGAGTTGGGTTTGTAAAGCTGAGCCAACGTAGAAATCAGCAGCCCTCTGACAGCGGCCATCTTGGCCAAACGGTCGTCATGGTCGCAGTATGTGGTGCAGACTGTCAGGCTCTGACCTCTCAACCTTTGGCCTCCATTTTCCTCTTTCAGACACAAATAAGGAAAATTCTCAAATCTCTTTGGTCGACGTTTTTATTCATTTTTAATTTTAGTGATATAAAACAGAGTTTATGTGAATTAAAGGCCAAAACGCATAAAAATCCATTTGGTTTCCCAGAAATCCCGTTATGTGTAGCTGAGGCTTCGTCAGCATGAAGACGCCAGGCTAACCACCAGGAATCAGTTGCCATGGTAACAGGACGTCCCGTTTCCTGGACCCCTGAAAGAACATGAAGCCACATGAAAATGATTAAGAGATCAGTGGACTCAAACCGGGCCTCTGGACCTCACTGCCTGTCCTGTAAAAATGTAGAGTAAAAAATTCAGCTGAGAATAATTGTCTGTTTTCCACTGAAGTCGGCGTGTGAAGAGAACCGGGAGGCGTGTGAGCGTCCAGCAGGGATGAATTATGGCGTTTTTGCAGAGAGGTCGGGTCCAGAAGTCCAGAGGTCTGCAGAGGGTCAAACTGTTTTCCTCTGGTCACATGACGGCGGCCATGTTCCTCATCAGGAGAGCGCGGTTCTGATCAGCACTGAAATCCTTCCTGTGGATTTTATTTCCAGATTGCGGGTCGGTTCTGCTGCTCCGGCGCCGGACAGAACTTCAGAACCGCTTCAGAGGAAGTTCAGGTTTTAATTTAACATTTCTAACATGGAACCAGAGCTTTAAAACAAAATAACTTTATGTGCAGCATTTTTAATGACTAAATAAAAACTAAAAACCAATCAGCATAAGCAGCTTCAAAAATGAACAGGTCAAAGGTCAGATATGAGCCAGGAGCCTGTTGATTGGTGCAGAAAGTTTGTATTTGAGGCTCAGATATAATAATCTAGAGATACAGATTTACATTTAATATTTAAACATTTTAATATGAAATCTGACGCCAGTCGTCAAGATGCAGTTTAACTTTACCTGAGACGTTTAAGGTGAGCTCCCCCGTCTGTTGCTAAGCAACGCATCAAACCGTCGATGCCTGGCGATCAGCTGTGGGCCAAATCTCCTCCTTCGATTAAAGTTCTGCTGAACCCGGGACGTCTCTCCATGAGACGCAACCAAACTTTGGAGCGACGCCATCTTGGATGCGTTTTTAGCGACGCCATCTTGGATGCGTTTTACCAGAGCTCAGTAAAACTCACTGAGGTCGATGTAGTTAAAGTTCCTCCAATTGTCATGAAATGGTGGTGTATGGTGGTGAGGAAAACGCAGCAGGCTCAGGATGAGATGAGATATGGTGGTTTAATAATAATCCAGGAAATAAACACAGCCCAAAAACGGTCCCAAAGCTGGGCAGCACAGCCGAACTGAAGCCAGGGCTCGACGCCGGTAGCAACCGGTAAACGAGGGACAAGAAAACAGACTGGGCACCTGGAACGAACAAACGCCAAGAGCGGCAAATACCGACAAGGGCCCGACCAAGACACAGAGACACAGGTGACACTAAATACACAAGAGGTAATCAGGGAACGAGACACACCTGGGAGTAATCAAAAGGAAGATAGGACAACACAGAGACCCAGGAAACTTGAAATAAATACACAGAAACACATAGATCACAACACCAATCTTTTTTTTTCTGCTCCTTTTCTCTGATGACGATCAGAACCTTACGACGAACAAAAGTTGTTTTACCATTTTTAAAAGAAGTTCCAGGTAAATAAATGAAATTACTATTCAGATTAAAACAGAAACTTCAGAGTAAAATATATCTTAGAAGTGCCAACAGATCCTAGTACCGTATTTTCCAGACTATAAGCGCCTCACTACAAGCCGCAGGTCTCTCCGCCGCTCTGGGTTTTCCTCAAGGGCCCAGCAGAGGGCAGCATCCTAATAATCTGCTGTTAAAGACGCAGCCCTCCGTCTCCAACGCCGAACCATGGATTCGTTCACGCTGAGTTTACTGCAGCGGCTCTTTTCCCCTCCTGTCCTGCCACATCGATAACCTTCAACTTAAAAGCTGCATCATATGAACGTCTTCCTGTTGTTTCCATGGTGAGAGGAAATGAGTTTGAATACATTTCTCCGTCGTTCCTGCTGCTAGCATGAGCTTGTTCTAAATGAAAATCAGCGCTTTCTTCTTTGATTTCTAATTTTGACTTCCAATGATTCACTTCCTGCTGCAGAGCCCCCTGGTGGTGGAAGAAAAATCCACAGGAAAGCTACAAACCGCCTGGTTCAAAACGTGGGAAAAAAGTAGCGTCTCATAGTCCGGAAAATACGGTAATCTTTTTTCTTCTTGTGAAGAAGTCCAGGTTTAAACTTCAAATAACAAAGTTAAAATCTTTAGAAAGCAGTTTATTTTAGGGAAAAACAGAGCAAGCAAACATTTTTCAGTTTTTTGTCTTAAAGTGATACTAATATGTAGAAACAGGCACCTTCAGAAAACAATACATTAAAATGCCTCTTTTAGGTGAAAACAGATTTTAACGTCACATTTCCTCCTGATTATTATTTATTTTATGTACTGAGATAAACGGGCTGAGATCGATAAATTAAATGTTGGGATGGAGTCGCTGCCGTTCTCGTTTTGATGTCTCAGAAATCATTTAACCCGTCATGACCGTCCGTCGCTAAATGTTTTTATTTTCACTAAAATCCCTGAGTGAACTTTGGTTTCCAATTTTAATAATGTAAACAGGAAGAAGAACGAAGATTCATCATAAAGCCGAAGCTTCCAGCTTCAGATTTACTGATTCTGGATCGAGACGAATCGTCACCTCTGAGCTTCCCGAGATTCAACTTCCTGCCTAGTCAAAGGCCTGTGAACCAGCCACAGATCCAGTGAGGAAGAGGAGGATGAAGGCTGCCTCTTCATTTCCTGCGGCGGTGAAACCATCTGGACGTTCAGACGCTGGAAGCTGCAGCTGAATACGAAGTGAAGCTGCAGCTCAGGAAACGATGCCTGAGATTTTCTGAATAAAACATTTTATAACATTTATAAACTTTCTAAACTCGGAAGGCAGAAGCAGGTTGTAGCAAAACGTTGTTAATCTGGACACAAACCAGGGGAATAATAATAAATATCACACTTTAAATATCCTCAGAAGGTCATAAATAGCTTCAGTTTCAGTTTAATTTGTCAAATTTCTGAAAAATAAAATCAGGTTCTGATGAAGTTCTTCTGCAGCACGGTTTGGGTCCAAACCGCCTCCAGGACCTGTTCTGGTTCTCTGACTGGAGCAGAGATGATTTCTGTGATGAGAACTCCTGATGCCTGGGATCTCCGCCTCCACAGAAACGTCCTGGTTCTGGTCCGGTCCGGTCCAGTGTGGTTGGTTCCCCTCCGGAGGACCGGGCTTCCTCCCACGTCTGCCTAGAACCAGACAGTCGGAACCAAACGTCCGCCAACGATCCAGGAACAGTCTGGGGTCACCAACGTCCTTATCCGCTCTGATGCTACTGACCTGATCAATGATTGGCCAGCAGAAACTGAACAACCGGCGCTGGCCAATGAGAAGGAGGCTAATGACTAGCATTAGCATTGGATAGGCTAATGACTAGCAAGCCAAGGGAGGCATGCTGGATTGCCTACTTACTCTGCTGACTATTAGCATAGACATGCTAGCTTTAGATTTGGATAACCTAGCATTAGCACTGCCTGGGCTAATGTTAGCCTTGAACAGGCTAACAACTAGCATGTCTAGTCTGGCCTGTCGTAACTGACTTTTTTTCTTTATTCAACACTAAAAGCAGAATGTTTTAACCTGGTTTGTTTTTTGTGGAACATGCTAATAACATTCTGTATTGAACATTTAACTGATCAAATAAACGTTTCATCAATCACAAGCTAGGCTATAAATATTCTGCTTTTAGTGTAGAATAATATAATAGTTCATGTTTGAGGAGTCTGAGAGTTGAAGTTTGTAAACTGGAACAGTTAAAGATAATTGGTTGTGATCATAATCACAATAAATGAGTAGAAATTAATTTTTCATAACTTAAGGTTGTGAAACATTATTTTCCCAATCAGAAGCCAACTTCAGCTCCGTTTTATACATCATGTTTATGATTCGTGTCACGTTGGATTACAGTAAACTGTCATCAAGGCAGCTGATATATGATGTTACAGATTCTGCATATCAATGATAAATGTGTTTTGTTTCTAACATTAGCATAACCAATGCTAATGCTAGCCTATCTGTGCTAATGGACAGTGGAGGAAATAGGCGATCCATTGGTTTACCAACCAAGGCATGCTAGCATAGCCTACCCAAAGCTAATGCTAGCTAGTAGCGTTCTTCTCATTTTCCAGAGCTGGTTGGTCTCCTCAGTCAGATCAGTAGCTAGCTTCAGTGGATATAACATCCTGGAGAAACGAAGTGGCCGACTGGACAGGAGTCTGAATTTTGGTGCTGAAACTGTAAAATAAAAATAACAATAAATTGTCTCAGAGATCAGGAAATGTTGACATGATCACAGAAAACCTGAGATCATGTCAGGAGACGGGAGATGAAAATGCAATACTGAATCAGTGAAGGAGCTACAGTCTCTGCTCAGGTGTTCCCCCTCTGGGTCACCTGGTTTCCAGAGCAACAGTTGATGGCTTCCTCCGTTAGCCGTCCTGAAGGTGCTGAACCCCCAGCAGATCTTCTCTGTGTTAACTGGGTCAGAACCGGCCGGACGTTTTCACCGGCTGGCTGTGAGCTGTTGGAGGTTGCTACGGGACGTTCCCTGAAACAAGAAGAAACTATTTTTACAGCCTGTTTCCTCTCCAGGGATAAACTCTAGAAGCTGTTTCTGTTTCTCCTTCATCGGCTGCTTGGAGGCAGTTTGTGGTCCGAACGGCGATTTATTTGTTCCTCCCTCCTCATCCTGATCAAAGCCAGCGGTTCCACTTCTAAGGATCTTTACAGATAAACACTGAAAATGTGATCATTACACGTGTAGGAGGCAGAAGTACAGGCGGCTTTTATGTCGCAGTGGGAGGTGCCACCAGAACCAGCAGAACCCAAACGGCTCCGGATCCACCTGGATGATCCAACACATCCATCAGCTCAGCAGGAATCTGGTAGAGAGGAACATGGAGGCTCCAGGGGGTTAGCCAGGCCCGGTGGCATTGGGGGGCATTGCCCACCCACAGAGTCAGCCGTGCCCCCCTGGACTGGAAGCTGTTTGTTGTTTTTACCTCAGAGTGGCCAAATCTGTTCTTCCTATATCGATTTGATACAGTAGGGGCTTCTGCACTTCCCATATCTGTGTCCTCTGTCACTGTCTTCAGCAGTTTAAACTCTTTAATCCGTTATTAACACGTCGTAACCTGTTTTTCCGAGCCGCCTTTAAACGCAAAATGAGCGCTACGACGCTCACGCTGAGTTTACACCTGTGGGCAGAAGGAGACCTGCTGCTGGGCAGAGCAGCTCAGGTTTGTTAGAATCATGGCAGCAAACCAGAAAAACGCAAAGAACTTGGCAGTTTCCCCCAAACTAACAGAGTGAGTTCAGTAAAGCTGTTGGATACAGCTAATGTTAGCTAAAAGATGACTAGCTAATGTTAGCTAAAAGATGACTAGATAACTAGCTAATGTTAGCTAAAAGATGACTAGATAACTAGCTAATGTTAGCTAAAAGATGACTAGATAACTAGCTAATGTTAGCTAAAAGAGGACTAGCTAATGTTAGCTAAAAGATGACTTGCTAATGTTAGCTAAAAGATGACTAGATAACTAGCTAATGTTAGCTAAAAGATGACTAGATAACTAGCTAATGTTGGCTAAAAGATGACTAGCTAATGTTAGCTAAAAGAGGACTAGCTAATGTTAGCTAAAAGATGACTAGCTAATGTTAGCTAAAAGATGCCTAGATAACTAGCTAATGTTAGCTAAAAGAGGACTAGCTAATGTTAGCTAAAAGATGACTTGCTAATGTTAGCTAAAAGAGGACTAGCTAATGTTAGCTAAAAGATGGCTAGCTAATGTTAGCTAAAAGAGGACTAGCTAATACCAATACAGCACCTTAAGCTTGTTAACTAGTAGCCTGTAGGCTACTGATGTTGTTGTCTACGTTCAGCTACGTAGATTCATTTTGTTAAACTCATCTGGAGCCAGGCTTGTTGTTAGCACAACGCCAGGACAGACAGACTGCTGGAAAGGGTCAAAGGTCACCTCAAGACTACATGAAGTCCTTATCCTTAAGATAATAATGAAATAATTTAAAAAATAAAACTAATTAAAATAAATCTTTAAAAACATTTTTAAATTGTTTTTGCTTAAAATGAAGAAATATAAATAAAATACATAGAATTGAAAAATACTAATTAAAAGATAAAAGTGAAGATTATTCCCAAGTGGAAAACATGTTGGACGTCTGATCAGCTCAGAGCACCATCTCTGTCTCTCCAGGTCAAAGGTCATGACCCTGAACCAGTATGGCTGAGAGTCTGTTCTGTCTAGAAACAAGATGGCTGCCGGGCTGAGGTTAGAGGTTATCATGGGGTGTACTTAGATTTCCTCTTTCTGTGAAAACATTCCAGTTTTACTTGTTGGAAACAGAAATGAGGAGCAGATGATCGCAGCAGCGGAGAAACGTTGGCTTATAAAATCTGTTTGCCAGCTGCGGTTCGTCCCAGAAATCCTTTGGTTTCCCTCCACAGTCCGGTTCTGACGGGCCGCTCCGTACCTGGACCTCCACCTGGACCCGGTTCCAGCCCACCGGGCCCAATGTGACGCTCCAACATCGACACGCTCAGTCATAAAGAGAAGAACCAAAATCTGCAGAAAACCTCAGAAATGCTGGCAGGCGTTAAATGAAAACATCAAAGCTCGGGCAGAGGTTGTTTGTTCCTCCTGCGGTTCTGTTCGACCCAACCCGAACTGCGTGATGTCATCAACTTATTGTCAGAGACGTCAGCCTGCAGATTTAACCCGAAGACAAGAACAAAACTCTCAGTAATGAATGATTTGATTGATTATAGATCAGGATCACCGATCTGGACACATTGTGCTTTGAAATCCTTTTTCCCTCTAAATCCTCCAGTTGTGGTCTAGTCAAAGCTGACCTTCCATATTTTGGTTTGATCTCAGGCTCCTCTTTGACCTTTGACCTCAGCTGTATCTGAGAGCAACTCGTTTTGGTGCCGTGTCTTTAAATGCAAATGAGACACTTCAGACTCCGCCCCCTCCAGGTCACAGAGCGTTTCAAGCCCGGTCGGCCATTTTTGTAGTTTGTTAGCAGAGCTATGACAATGTAGCGGCACAGAAACTTTTTACTGATTAAAACGTTTGTAGCTGGAGCTTCCAGGCGGACATGTTGGAGCCACAACACGACTGAACACGTCTGGTAAACGAAGCCGGTGAGAATGCTGCAGCGTTCAGCCAAGAAGCAAAGTCGACTTTTCCCCACTGATGTCAGAACATTTACAACTAAATCTGGACTTTAACTACAGAAAATCATTAAAAATGGTGCATTCACAAAGCTGGTCAGCTGGAGGTCTGTGACTTTGTTTAGCATTTCTGCAGCCAAAACTTTAATGCAACAGTTCAAAACTAATATGGAATACTTAACCGGTTGGAAAACATGAAAAAACAGAAAATAAAACTTTCTACTCAGCATCAGGAGAAACTAGTTTTTAATTTTCTGCTCTCCCAGAGACTCCAGGCTCACAGCCAGATGGACTTAAGGGACGAAAAGTTTATTTTTCCTGACTTGTTGCCTTTAAAAAGTCAAGTTTGAACTTTATACTCATTCGCAGGTGAACGCTGCAGGAGACGATGCACTGCTGCATCCTGGCCGGGTCCAACCAGAACCAGAACAGGTGAGAGACAGAGCAGCATGATGAGGAACCATGAGGTGAAGGAGACGCTGCCGGAACCGCGGCTCTGATAACGTGATATTATTTATAGACAGATCATCAGTCAGTGTGAGACAATAAACCCAATAAAAGCCGAGTTCATTCACACTCGGTTCTGGATCAGGTTCTGAATCCAGCTGAAACAAATCAGAGGAAGTTTCTGAGACTCTGAAGGACATGAGGCGGTTCTGGTCCAAACCGTCCAGACTGACCGGGAACTCCGCCAGAGACGGAGTCTTCATCCAGCGAACCGGGCCTGAAAGGCCGCTCAGCGAAGAAGAAGCCAGTGGAACCGTTTGGACGTAATGACCGTCCATACATCTGGAAGACGATTGGACCATCCTAACTGAAGAGTGGTGGTGGCAGCATGATGCTGTGGGGCTGTTTTACTGCAGGAGGTACCGGTCCGCTTCAGAATCCTGATGGAATCCAGAGGAAAGAGGATTATGTGGAAACACTGAAGCAACATCTGAAGAAATCATGAGGAAGTTAAAACTCCGAAGGACGATGAGCTTCACATCCAGAGGTTCTACAAACCCGACCCGGTTCTACCGGTTCTGTCAGGAGGAATGAACCAGAACTCCAGCAAATTACAGGGAGAAAGGTCAGGAAGAAAACCCAGAACATCTGACCCAAATCAGACAGTTTAAGACAATCATCCAAAGGTATGTAAACTTCTGAATTCAGAGAAACTCAACTGAAAATGTTCTTCCTGATTTTTCTGACTTTGAGCGAATAGAAATAATCTGAAGCCAGCGAAGTTTGGTTCTGATTGAACACAGAGCAAATGGGTTTTTTACAGGGTGTATGTAAACTTGTGGTTCCTCAGATGTTTCTGGGTGAAGGATCGTCAGTCTGAGCCGGGCTCTGCAGCGGAGTTTGCTTTTTAACGAGGCTCTTCGGGGAAATCGGCCGGGCTCTGCGGCCCGTCACGTGGTGAACACATATTTCCAGAACCGCTCTGGTTTGGAAACCAGTCCGTTCCCTGGCTTGTTTTTTCCCATGGCCGGCCGACGAAGGCTGCTGCTCCTCTTCCTACATGGAAACAAGCAACCACACCTTCGCCTCGCCCACTGCGACTCACACAGGAACACTTCTTCTCTGATTTAACAACGGTAAAGCGCAATGTGACTGAAATACGGTTTGTACCAGCGACGGCCATAACCGTCCGTCTGGCTCCCGTTCAGGGTGAGAGACGGGAAGTCTCTCCAGCTCCTGATGCATCACGTCTCCCTCTGGTTCTGCCAGCTGCAGCCACACAGAGCCGCCCCCCCCGCTCCTCGGCTTGCTTTCTGACTCACCAACGTTCCTGAACAATGGCCGCCATTGAAGGCTCTTTAACGGACAGCCTGCGTCTATTAGCCGGCAGCCATGGCGACGCCACAGCAACTCGGACATGCCGATGGTAGATTCATGCCAACATGGTGCTGAGATGGAAACGATGGCGCATCGTGGTCCAAACATGAAGGAGAAGAACAGGAAGTTTCAGAGTAAAACGCCGCTGAACATCAACTCAACGCTACTCGACCTCTGACCTCCAAAACTGCTCCAAAAGCAGGAAGTGGACTACAGCGCAGGGCATTCTGGGCAAATACAACCAAAGCTAACATGTTAGCCTAACGCTAGCAGCAGAAATGGCTCCTGGTCTTCAGCCAAAGACTAAAGAGAAAAATCTGACGCCTCCATCTTGTTTCCATCTGGTGAAGAAGGAAGTTGCTCTCAGTGTCTTCAGAGGTTTCTGTGTCGTTTCCTTCAGTGGTTCTTGGTGCAGTGCCCCCACAGGCCAGGAGGGGAACAGGTTGGTTTGACTCAGAGCCACAGCAGTTGGAGGTGGAGCAGATGGTGAAGTTCTGGTTCCAGTAGAACCAGGTTGACCGGACCATCAGGAGGAACAGGACTTCAGCTGGATCCTGGTGGGGCCCTGGGCCCCAGGGGGCCTCTGGCAGGGTGGTGACTTTATGCCCTGGTTTGCTAAGTAGCGTAGTCCAACCAGATCTCTCTGGATGGATGAATCAGTTTCACATCTATTTGTTGAGTGAAATAAACACAAATGAAACATCCGCGGAACAAAAACGTTTTACTGCTGCAGCTTTCACTGTCTGAGCGGCAGCCATATTGGATTTTGAGCTTGTTGATGGTCAGATGTGACTTCCTAAATCAGATTTCAGGAATCGCTCCAGCTCACTTTTCAAACATGCAAGTTGAAAATTTCACCTTTGAAATGATGAATAAAAGAACCAGACCTTCAAAATAAAACAGGAACAGAAAGTGGAGCTAAATGAAAACCCTGCAACAGTAACTCCAAGCGGTGAAACGTGAAGCTGTGAGTGGAGCAGTGGATGATTTAGAGGTAGGGAGTTTAGCTCTGCAGCTGCCTGGAAGATGTTTATGAGCTGACTCACCCAGAGCGTTGACTTTTCCATCCCGCTCTCAGAGCCGTGTTTACCTTGAGAACATATAATTTCCATGATTTGGTAGAAATGAGTAAGCGTGTTTCACATCTGCGAGTAATTTCTGCTCACCAGGCGAACAGTCCTGCTGCGTTCGGAGCCAGCGCAGCGTCACGCAGAGGAGGCAGGAAGTCAGATTACAGGACGGAGCAGCGAACCGCGATCCTGGACAACATGTCATCGCCCCGAGTCGCTGCTGATGCTTCATGAGCTGAGGAAGGTGACCTTTAACCTCCACTGGTCTGCAGCAGGAGAACTAGTGGAGCTGCAATTAAACACAGATCAACAAAATCAGCAACATCTTCAATTCAAAAGCCCCTTTGCTGCTAAATTACTGAATGAACAGATATTTGAGCTGAACAACAAAAATATTTCTAGTTTTTAATCTGTTTCAATCTGTAGTTTCTTCATCAGGATGCAGCAAAACCTTTTTCTATCCATTCATCTTTCCAAATTTTCACGAAACCCTGATTATTCATAGAGCTTCTTTAGAGAAGAAGACGCTAACATTAGCATTAGCTGCTACTGTGGATGCTAACACTAGCATTAGCTGCTACTGTGAATGCTAACATTATCATTAGTAGCCACTGTGGGCGCTGATGTTAGCATTAGCTACTACTGTGGATGCGGACATTAGCATTAGCTGCTACTGTGGGCGCTGATGTTAGCATTAGCTGCTACTGTGGATGCTAACACTAGCATTAGCTGCTACTGTGAATGCTAACATTATCATTAGCTGCTACTGTGGGCGATGACGTTAGCATTAGCTGCCACTGTGGATACTGACATTAGCATTAGCTGCTACTGTGGATGCTGACATTAGCATTAGCTGCTACATGGCTAAAAGCTGTCAGACTGACTCCACATGGGCTTTTTACAAGTTTTATTTATTAACTTATTTTACTTCTTGGTGGTTTCTGGGACGGACCGGCTGATGGGACGTCTCCGTCTCCGTCTCTGTCCCTGACATGTCAGACTCTCTGAGAATCAGTGAAGCTCTTAGTTTCTTCTTCATGGTTTAGTTGAATGGGGAGACGTGTTAAACAAGTAAAACTGTGGCTAGTTGGTAGATGAGACTTTAACCACTCAAGACAATTTAAAGACAATAAAACGGGACAGAAACATTTCATGTTCCTAACATTCAGTCCTGCTAGCAGCAATGTCTGAAATGATTCCTGAATGATTTTTATTGAAGATTTTTCCTGTAATGATGTCGATGGAGCTGCTTTAGTCTCAGGGTTCTGAGTACAAACCCTGGTGGTTCTGGTGATTTGGTGGTTCTGGTGATTTTGTGGCAGTGAAACCTTTAAAGTGCCTATTGGTGGGAGTCTGATGTGTTTATAGAAAGAGTCTGATGTTATGAAGAGATAGAATATAAAATGAAACTGACGTTTCCAGATTGTTTCTGTTTCACACTAAAACACAAAATCTTTGACAGAATCTATTTTTTCCTGATCCGTCCAGAACGGATCAGCTTTCCTCTGTAAGCTCTTTGTCTTCTGTTCCAAACATCTTACAGTAAAAACTGCATTAATGGCCAGATGTGTTTCACAGCTGTTGGTTTCCCAGTAAAACGGGGGATTCCCATTAAAGAGCTGCTGCTGCAGTAAAAACCGAACCAGAACCAGAGCAGAACCGGTTCTGGTTCTGCTCTGGTTTTGCAGGGAGGACTCGGATCAGGACAGTAAAGATTCGCTCTGATTGGTGACGAAAAAACACTTGAGACGCATTTCAGAGTCACATCCTGAGGATTAAAGCTCCTCACAGTGAGAGCATTAAACTGCAGAGTGTTTTTATTCTGCATCAGGGGCCCAAAGTGGGTCCTGGAGGCCCGGAGTCCTGCAGGTTCTAGTTCTGTCCCCAGTACCAACAACCTTTTCAGCAGGTCAACGTTGTTCTTAGGCCTCTAACGAGCCGTCATTGGATCCAGGTGAGTTAAACCAGGGAGAGACTAAAACACGCAAGATGCCGGAACCTCAGGGGCCTCAGGGGCCACTTTGGGCCTCTGACCTACATGCTCTCTACATTTCTGCTTGTTTTTGGATCAATTCACGCTTGCACTGTAAAAAAAAACCTATCTGAACATCCAACATCCATCCAACATCCATCCAACATCCATCCAACATGGATGATTGCTGGTGACACACTGAGTCGGTCCATCTGCCTGAGAAAAACTGTAAAATGTCCTTAACTCCAATAAGGTGGAAGAAAACAAAATGAATGTTGCTAACATCAACTGTACTCTTTGAATTTTTATCTCTTTTAACGCCACCCTTAGTTTCTTTTAATCAGGAGACTTGAATATTATTCATTTTATTTTAATTTTGAGACATTATTTTTCCTCCGTTCCACCTGAATTACATCTGACGTCATTCAGAGATCATCCTCCTGATTCTTTTTTTTTCAATCAAAATCTCGATTTTTGGGGTATTTTTTGGCTTTAGAAAAATTACCTAGATAATTTGCAATCTTTTTCCTCATTAAATCCTGTCAAAATTCTAAATAAAGAAGGAAAAAATAACCATCAAACAGACAGGACACAAATATTTTTATTCTTTAAAGAACTTAAATACGTTCCCATCGATCGCAGATGATTTTACAGGAACTCAGGAGTTAGCTTCGCTTAAGCTCAATGGTTTTCACCATTTTTGCAGAAAATTTGCAATAAGCTCTGATGTTCATCCATGAGTATTAATGTTTACACCACCCACCGTCTCCATGGCAGCGCGCCTGAATCCAGCTAACATCCATCCAGGTGACAATGTTTTTGTTTGGGTTTGTTCATAAAGCTTCATCCAACATGCTGAGCGAAACCCTGACGTCAGTCGCTGAAGCCACCATGGCTTGGTCCAGCAGTGGTTGCCATGGAGACCGGACACCGACTGAAGGACAGTCTGTTAAACGGAGCAATCAGGGTGAGAATGGATAGGGAGAGAAGCAGAGGAAAAGACCGAGAGCTGGAGAGAAAACAATCCAGGAAAACTTCGTCCAGAACATTTAGTTTTTATTACTACTTAGAAATTGTGGAGTACTTATTACTTTTACAAAATTGGAACATACTTAGAAAGTCCAGACGATACCTACTCACTTTAACTTTAGCTATCCATAACAGGGATTAGCACTAGGACTACCAGGATTTTGAGAAATTCCTATCTCTACCAAGAGGGGCCAGATTGGGTATCTTCCTAGAGCTACCGAGAGAGGGCCAAACTGGGTTATTAGCATCCAAATGTGGCCAAACTGACGACTCTGAATGGTCTAATTAGCATCCCTGTAGATGAGCAGGGGGGAGGAGAGCCAAACTCACTACATCAACTTTCACGCTGATTGTCCTTGGAACAGGATAGTAATGGCCTTATTTACATAACAAAGGCGCCTCTTCACACCCTCTCTTGGAGGGCCAAACTGGCCCCTCTCTGGTACCTGGACGAAGATTCCCATTTTAGGAATCTTTGGTAGTTCTAGTGTTAGAACAAATTTACAATCCAGAAAAATTACCTAGCAACTCAGAACCGGAATTATCAACATTATTATTGTCTTTCTTCTTTTGCTCTTTCTTTGGTTTATTTTTGTTTGAATTTCCTTTTTAATTCATGTAAGTCACTTTGAATTGCCTTGTTGCTGAAGTTTGTTATATAAATAAAATTACTTTCCCTTACCTTTTTGTTCTGGTTGGGAGTCTGCAGATGTTCCCGCTGCTGTTTGGTCTCCAACATCAGAATCAGAATCTGCTTCATTCCCTCCAGATCAGAAAAACTCTGTTTCAGTTCTGCACCTGATTACACCATGTTACCGCAAAGAACTCTGGGAAAATTACACCATGTTACCGCAAAGAACTCTGGGAAAATTACACCATGTTACCGCAAAGAACTCTGGGAAAATTACACCATGTTACCGCAAAGGACTCTGGGAAAATTACACCATGTTACCGCAAAGAACTCTGGGAAAATTACACCGTGATACTGCAGACTGGCAAAGCAGTCTGGGAAACTTCTGGCTCTCTGTAGTTTAAATTCCAGGTGAACGGGTGAAGCTAACCAGGCGCTGCTCTTGGCTTATTTTGGGAATTTTACACCAATTTAACAGTAAAATACAGAAGCTGTTGAGTAATCTTACTGCTATTTTCACACATAAACAGTTTATCCAGCAGAGCAACATCGCCAACCAGGTCAGTCATTGTTTTTGGTTAAAAAAAATTTCACATGCTAAAAAAATTCCTGGCAGGTGAAACAACATGAAATGAATAAAAACAACACGTCTACGGCTGACTGTGAAATTAAATTATGTTCAAAATGACTGAATTCTTTGACTGGACAGAGGATTTGCATGGTGGTGCAGCTGGTCGCTGAGTTTCTGCAGATAGGCGGCGTCCAGCGCCGTAACTGTCGTCTCTGAAGTGAGGAGGTTCGTTTTTCAGAAGTTTGGGTGATTTATCGCCTCAGCTCTCTTTCAGAACTAAAAACACAGAATCACTAACAGCTACAGTCCAGGAGGCTCTGCTAGCTAACCCAATGAAACCTAAAGTCCAGCTGCCAAACTGAGCTGGAGTGGAAACGATTAAACATCATTAAATGTGAAACAGCAACATGAAGCATTCAGTAAAACAGCGTATGCTAACCGTTACTGAGCACAAAGACCACACAGATGAGACACAAAATTCAGTTTAATAGCATGAAAAGCTAACACTGCTGCCCACTGCTAAGCTAACACTGCTGCCCTCTGCTAAGCTAACACTGCTGCCTTCTGCTAAGCTAACACTGCTGCCCACTGCTAAGCTAACACTGCTGCCCTCTGCTAAGCTAACACTGCTGCCCACTGCTAAGCTAACAATGCTGCCCACTGCTAAGCTAACACTGCTGCCCTCTGCTAAGCTAACACTGCTGCCCTCTGCTAAGCTAACACTGCTGCCCACTGCTAAGCTAACACTGCTGCCTTCTGCTAAGCTAACACTGCTGCCCACTGCTAAGCTAACACTGCTGCCCTCTGCTAAGCTAACACTGCTGCCTTCTGCTAAGCTAACACTGCTGCCCTCTGCTAGGCTAACACTCCCAACCAATCTCTGTTGTGGCAATAGATTTAAAGTGAGGAAAGCAGCAGTTTATTAATTAACTAGTAATGATTGTAACAACATTAATATTCTTGTTAACTAGCTTAACATGATGTATTGGCTTAGATTAACTGATCATCAGTTAGCTAACCTGCAGAAAGATCATTAGCATACAGTTAGCTTCGTATGTGGTTAGCTTGGAGAGCCGTAGGGTTCTCTCTGGGTACTCTGGGTTCCTCAGTCCATAAACATGACCGTTACGTTAATTGACCTCCAGATTACCTTTGGTATGAGTGAGTGTGTCATGGTTGTTCTTCCTGTAGCTGTGCTTACGTTGACGATACAGATGTGTAAACTGGAATAACAAAAATAAATTTACTTAATGGAAAAAAGTCAAATTGGAAATAAACGTTAGGATGAGATGGTTTCTTCTGAGTCTATCAAAATTAGTGAGTGAACACTTTTTTGCGTCACACTAGTCATGTGATCAACAGGATGTTGCTACTGCTGGAAAACATGAAGAAGAGAGTGACAGGAAGTGGCTGGAGGATGATGGCGCCATGTTTTTAATTTAATCACATGAACAAAGTTATTCACATGTGATTTTAGAAGCTGCTGGGTGACATGTAGCCTGCTGTTTCCATGACGACCACATGAGGTTCAGTCGTCATGGCAACGGACAGAAATCATCAGTAACCTGTTAGCTTGTTAGCACTAACTGGATTATTTTAACTTTGTCATGATTTCTGCCACTGTTACGCTTCACAGGCAGCTGTTAGGAGAAACACGGTTACCTCCAGCTGGTTCTGGTCTGGTACCGGGTTCTGATGTTCTGGTCTGGTACCGGGTTCTGATGTTCTGGTCTGGTACCAGGTCCTGATGATCTGGGCTGGTACCGGGTTCTGATGTTCTGGTCTGGTACCAGGTCCTGATGATCTGGGCTGGTACCAGGTCCTGATGTTCTGCTCTGGTACCGGGTTCTGATGTTCTGGTCTGGTACCAGTGGCGTGTTTTCAGCTCCTCTGCCTTTATCAGCCTGATTCCTGGACCTTTTCTGGTTGTGGTTCTGGTTCTGGTCTTCTTCTTTCCTCCGGCCGTTTGAACCGGTTCTGTTTCTGTAGCTCTATAGATCTGCGCAGATGGAAGTAATAAAGAAAGAACAGAGCGGTTCTGTGTGGGTGAAGGCCTGAAGCGGTTCTGTCCTGGTCTCACGGCCGGAGCTCCGGGAAAACATGAAGCGGATTCAGGAGGAACTGGAGCGCCGCAGCTCTCTGCTGCTCGCTGCTCTTTTATCTGGTTTGATGTTTCTGGCCAGAGGACAGAAAGTTTCTTGTTTTCCGTCATCTGGTGGTTTCGTAAGCGTCCTCAGCTGCTCTGTCGGTTTCAGCCGGGAGTTTTCAGGTTGTAGGATTCAGAATCAGAAACAGATTTCTGTTCAAATTACTATAAACGTGTTATGTGAAATAAAAAAACAGATTTCATGTGTTTGTGTTTTGTGGACATATTAATTTAGAGATGATCAAACTTCCTCTGCATTTGGGTTTCATGATCTGAACTTTTGTTACAATCAAAACCAAAGTTCAGTCCTTCAGTGTTGAAACTCAGAAAATCAGTGTTTCCATGGCAACAGCATGTCAAAGTGCTGAAGCTGCAGCCTTTAATGGTCTGAGCGCGAAAACACAAACTCATCACTTCCAGAATCAGTTCATCCACATCTACAGGTCAGGGGTCAAAGGTCACGGTCAGGCAGGTCCACATTAGGACCGAGAGAAAGAAAACTAAAACATCCTCAGGTCAGAAGTGAACATGAGCCGAACATTCAGATCGACGGAGGGCACGACCTCTGACCCATGACCTAATGGAAGGTCCTAATCGTGACCTATTGACCCTGTCAGTGACATGATGCCATTAACAGAGTTGCTCTCAATCTGGACGGACATCAGAGCTGGTTCTGAAGGTCCAGATGTTGTGGGACCTTCCCCAGAAAAGGTAGTAGCCGCTCCATTGCTAACAAATCAGCAACTTTCTTGTTACATTTAGAAAAATTGCAGACAAAATTATTGGTATCGACCAGAAATCTGCAATCGGTGCAGCTGCAATTTTTACCCCATGAATATTTCAAAGGTTTCCGTCGTTCTGCTCCAGCTTCCATCTGATTTTTGCAGCAAATCGTTTAATTTCCAGCAGAATCAGAACAGAAATCAGATGAAATGAATCCTCAGTTTGAAGTTTCTCTGAGCGGTTCTGATGAAGCGGGCCCCATCAGGGCCCAGTCAGCAGCAGCCAATCAGCAGCCAGCTCTGCCTGCTTGGGTCCAGTCATGTGACCCGGAGTTTAAATCCAGACTGACGGCGCCGAGCCAACAGAAGCCTCGAGACGACGGCCGACCTCACCTGGCAACACTTCCTGTCCTGCGAGACGCACCGCCTGACCTCCACTGACCTCTACTGACCTCCACTGACCTCTACTGACCAGAGGAGTTTCTGTCAACATGTGATCAGAGCAGCAGGAGGAAACCAGGTGAGTCTGCAATACAATGATCCTCCATGTCTCCTTCGTGTCTCCGTGTCTCCTCCATGTCTCCTCCGTGTCTCCTTCGTGTCTCCGTGTCTCCTCCATGTCTCCTCCGTGTCTCCTCCGTGTCTCCTCCGTGTCTCCTCCGTGTCTCCTCCGTGTCTCCGTGTCTCCTCCGTGTCTCCGTGTCTCCTCCGTGTCTCCTCCGTCTCAGTGGCTTCACTTTAATCCGTCTCGGTCGGTGGAGCAGCAGCAGTTTTTCCATTAGTGGATCATGTGAGCTTCCTGAGCTTCCTGCAGGATTTCGGCTCCACACTTGAATCCTTTCATCAGTTTGAAACTTGAAGCGTCTCCTGATGTTTCATGTTTTAACTTTTTACTGAATAAATAATAAACTGTTTGCTCTGCTAACCAATCAGAAGCCAGGATGTTCCCACCTGTAAACACGCAGCAGCTCCACCTGAAATCAGATGAGGTTTCTGAGCCTAGCAGGAGTATTATGGGATGCCTGCTGCTTTCTGCCTGCTGAGGAAGAGGAGGAGAGCCTTCATCCTGTCAGATTAGAAAACCACGTGAGTCTGTTTCCCTCTGAGGCCAAAATAACCCAGATTTGATTAAAGTCCTGCAAACTGGACATGGAGACGCCACAGGAAAGTAAGTACACCCTCCAGCTGCAGGTGGAGGAGCGCTGGTCCATTCAGGTTCTGCTCAGATTACCGGTCAGGCAGACGCCTGGACTTTGACTAGGCCATTGCAGCACCTTGAATCTCTTTGTTTCAGTCGTTCAGATCTGCTGCTGTTTGGACCCGGATCCCAACCCATCACACCTCCACCGCCGTGCTTCACTGCAGCTCTGCTGCGCCTGGTTTCCTCCATCTTGGTCCAAAGTCTCGTCTCTCCAGAGGAAATTGTCCCAGAAGTCTTTGCTCTGCTAGCCTCAGTCTGGCAGCCATCTTGTTTCTGACAGAACCTTTCCAGTCAGCTGTGCTGGTTCATTGTCTTGACCTTTGAACTTTGACCTGCTGCCTGCAGAGTCAGAGGAGGACCTCTGACCTTCCTCTCTGAACCTGCTGCAGGTGATCAGCTGATGAAATGTTTTCCTTTCTGATGGACTTCAGATGGTTCACAGATGACCTTTGACCCCTCCCAGGTTCTCTCAGGTGTCTTTCCTTTCTGTTACTCAAAGTCTTGATATTTTTGTTTAGAAACGGTGAAATGCAGTTTCATCTGATCTGGTGACGTTTCAAAATGTTGCCCAGATTTTCCAACTTGTTTAAATTTGCAGTTTGTTTCTCAGATTTCCTCTCCTGTTCAGTTTTAGAGCCTGGAATGAAGGTCTGAACATTTAAAATGTGTATTGAACGATAAATGAAACGAGTACAAACAGATTGAAATTTTTGATTGATTGTTTAATTCAGTGTCATCTCAGCAGGAACTGCTGCTGTCCTGTGAAACAAACAAATGGATCATAGATTTTTATTGGGTCTGTTTGAAATGCACTGAAAGACGTTTGCAGGCTTTGTGTACATGTGGCTAAACTCTGTCTTCCTCTGCTGGGTGTTCACGCTAAAAGATTCCCCGGGGACCTGAGCACCTTTTAAAGGTTCCCGAAGATACCATTGTGGAGGGAATAAAACAATAAACTATGCACTTTAGAAGTTTAATGTTAGATTTATATTTATACAAATGTGTTTTTAGAGGTGTTCAAAGATAAACAGTATTTGATAATATATATTATTGTGATGATTTGGTTGTTTTTGTCAAAGTTTGTGTATATTTGTTGGTGGGTTTGTTAACTGGAGCAGCCATGTTAGCCACATGCTGTTAGCTCCATGTTAGCCACATGCTGTTAGCTCCATGTTAGCCACATTCTGTTAACTCCATGTTAGCCACATGCTGTTAACTCCATGTTAGCCACATGCTGTTAGCTCCATGTTAGCCACATGCCGTTAGCTCTATGTTAGAAACATGCTGTTAGCGCCATGTTAGCCACATGCTGTTAGCTCCATGTTAGAAACATGCTGTTAGCTCCATGTTAGCCACATGCTGTTAGCTCCATGTTAGCCACATGCTGTTAGTTCCATGTTAGCCACATGCTGTTAGCTCCATGTTAGAAACATGCTGTTAGCTCCATGTTAGCCACATGCTGTTAGCTCCATGTTAGCCACATACTGTTAGCTCCATGTTAGAAACCTGTTGTTAGCTCCATGTTAACCTCATGCTGTTAGCTCCATGTTAGCCGCATGCTGTTAGCTCCATGTTAGCCACATACTGTTAACTCCATGTTAGCCATATGCTGTTAGCTACATATTAGCCACAATGAGTTGTTGCTGCTGAGACCTTCGGCCTGTGAAACAGGTTGTCTGTTAAATGTTGGTGAATGAACTCCCAGTGGCTCTGCTCCGTTTCCCTGCCTCAAGTCTGCTTCTTAACCAGCTGCTGAGGGCCATCTGGTGGATAAATTCAGATATTTGAGCCTTTAGGTGTTTAAATTCTCTGAGTTTTCATTTCTTCCACAGATATGTGATAATAACTTAATCTCCGTTTTCTTCACTGAATCTCAAAGAAACATTTTCGGCCTGCTGTCGTCTGCCAGGTGTCATCCGTCGGCCATCTTTGTTCTCCGCCGCCATGCCGACCACCGCTGTGGGCAGGAAGCTGGATTTGTCCAGACTGACGGACGAAGAGGCCAGACACGTGTGGGACGTCGTCCAGAGAGACTTTGACCTGCGGAGGAAGGAGGAGGACCGGCTCGGGTAAATTCAGAAATTAATTCTGTTTGTCAATGATCAGTGGTGGGAACCACTAGCTAAATAGCTAGCTGCGCTAATGCGAAAGCACTAATCATAAACATTAGCTACGCTAACACTAAAGCGTTATGACAACATGGTATTTAGCTGAAGCTCATGCTAAAGCGCTAAATTCTTCCATAATGAATCAAAGAAACAATGTAAATATAAACGTCTGAATAATAAAAAAAATTCTTAAGTCGATAATCAAAACTTCATCCCAAACTTTATTCAACAAAACAGCCAAGAAAATTAGCGCTGGAAAAATGTACTTTAGTTGAAGCTAAGTGTGCTGAATATAAAATTAGCTATGTATCAGCGGGTTAGTGGACGTGTTTCCATCACTGCTAATTATTTTAGTTTAATTAGTTATTTAGTTTTCAGCAGCTGTTGACAGGAATACACGAGTCGATTAGCATCACATTATTTATCCTGTCAGCAGGAAGTTTAACTCTTTGAGGAGAACACGACTTCTCTGACTTCATCGTGTGAAGTGGAAAGTTTGGTGGAGGGAGGATCTTGGGGCTCGGCTGTTGTTCAGGAGTTCAGCCTTTTACCAACCCAACATGTCTTGGGTTGGTAAAAGGTGACGGCTCACTTCCTGTTCCAACTTGTGAACATGTGTAGAATGAATTAGAGCGGAAACCTGAACCAAGCCTTCCTGTCCAACATCAGTGTCTGACCTCATTAATATGAATAGAATAGAATAGAATAGAAGTACTTTATTCACCCCAGCAGGGAAATTACTTCGCAGTTACAGCATAGAGACAAGACACAATAACAACTACCACTGAGTAGTAGTTGTAGATAAAATAAAAAATAAATATAAAATATAAAATGCTATAAATTGTAAAAATATGAAATGCTGTTAATATAAAAAGCAACTTAGAGCAGTCCTTGCAAAGATTTAAAAAACATGCAGATATGTATATGTAAATATATGTACAGTAAGTGTGCCACAGTGCAGTTGTGCGAAATCGGACTGATTAGTGCAGAACAATGATTTAGCTTTTATTGTACAGTGAGATGGCCTGTGGCAGGAAGGATTTCCTGTATCTGTCCCTACGACAGCGGAGCTGGAGCAGCCTATGTGAGAAGGTGCTCCGCTGTCTGTCCACTATGTGGTGGAGAGGGTGCTGTTCATTGTCCATAATAGACAGAACCTTCTTCAGTGTCCTCCTCTCCACCACAGTTTCCAGGGACTCCAGCCTTAGTCCCAGTACAGAGCCAGCTTTCCTGATGATTTTGTCCAGTCTATTAGAGTCGCTGGCTCTGATGCTGCTTCCCCAACACACAGCAGCAAAGAAGATGGCGCCGGCAACAACACTGTGATAAAAGGTCTCCAACATCTTGCTGCACACATTGAAGGATCTCAGCTTCCTTAAAAAATAGAGTCTGCTCATCCCCTTCCTGCACACAGCATCAGTGTTAGATGCCCAGTCCAGTCTGTTGCCGATTACAACTCCCAGGTATTTGTAATCCTCCACCTCCTCCACCACTTCCCCTTTGGTCTTCAGTGGCCGTGAAGATGTCTTCTTCCTTCTGAAGTCAATCACCATCTCTCTGGTCTTACTAATGTTGAGCCTCAGGTGATTCTGCTCAGACCACTCCACAAAGCTGTCCACCAGTGTCCTGTCCTCCCCCTCCCCTCCATCCCCTATACACCCGACAACCGCTGAGTCATCAGAAAACTTCTGTAGGTGACATGACTCAGAGTTGTACTGGAAATCAGTGGTGTACAGGGTGAAGAGAAAGGGAGAAAGCACAGTTCCCT
Source organism: Xiphophorus hellerii (assembly GCF_003331165.1). Lineage (NCBI taxonomy): Eukaryota > Metazoa > Chordata > Actinopteri > Cyprinodontiformes > Poeciliidae > Xiphophorus > Xiphophorus hellerii. The sequence continues at coordinate 31,940,253 of NC_045678.1, read as the reverse complement.
GTGGAGCTCCTACATCACTGACCACCACATCAGACAGGACACTGCCCAGACGGACAAACTGTGGCCTGCCTGTCAAGTAGTCAGTAACCCAGGAGATCACTGAGTCGTTGACACCCATCCTCCGCAGCTTCTCACCCAGCAGCAGAGGCTGGATGGTGTTGAAGGCACTGGAGAAATCAAAGAATGTGATTCTCACAGTGTCTCCTCCACCATCCAGGTGCGACAGTGCTCGTTGCAGCAGGAAGATGACGGCATCGTCAACTCCTAAGTGGGGCTGGTAGGCAAATTGCAGTGGGTCTAGAAACGTCCTCACCTGAGGCCTCAGCTGAGCCAGGACCAGTCTCTCCATGACCTTCATCACATTCACCGTTAGCTGGGGGTAGGTGTTGTTGTCTGCAGTGGAGATGCGGGAGGAGGGGGGGATGGGGGGCTGAAGGAGAGGTGGTGTGCAGGAGAATGCCGGTAGGTGGATTGAACAACTTGGGGCAGTGTGGATGTGTGGGGGGATGGTGGTGGTAGGGGAGTAGCAGGAGGTGAGCTAAACCTGTTGAAAAACTGGTTGAACTGGTTTGCTCTATCCAGGCTCCCAGATGTCTGTGTGTCCTTCCCCTTCATCCCAGCGATTTGCTTCATTCCTTTCCACACATCTCTCACACTGTTCTGCTCGAGTTTGGACTCAAGCTTCCTCCTGTAGTTGTCCTTGCATGTCCTCAGTGTCTCTCTGAGTTCACGCTGGACTCTCCTCTGCTCCTCCTTATCTCCAGACCTGAAAGCCATCTTCTTTTTGTTTAGAAGTGCCTTCAGGTCGCTGGTAATCCAGGGTTTATTGTTGGGGAAGCAGCGCACGGTCCGGGCTGGCATGACAGTGTCCTCACAGAATCTGATGTATTCCGTGATGCAGTCAGACATGTTGTCGATGTCCTCCCCATGAGGCCCACAGAGCACATCCCAGTCTGTCGACCCAAAGCAGTCCTGCAGTGCCTCAGCTGCCTCCTGTGTCCACCTCCTCACTGTCCTGATGCGCACAGGCTGCCTACTCACTCGAGGGACATACTTGGGAGTCATCCTTACCAAGATGTGGTCCGACCTGCCAAGGGGGGGCAGGGCTGTGGCGCTGTATGCATCTTTGGCATTAGCATACAGGAGATCCAGCATTTTGTTTTCCCTGGTGGGACAGTCAACATACTGCTGGAAGTTGTGTAGAGTTTTGTCCAATGAGGCATGGTTAAAGTCACCTGTGATGATCATGAAGGCGTCCGGGTGTTGAGTCCGTCTTATTCCCCAGAGACCTCACATTCCCCACAATAATCGCCGGTACCGCTGGTTTGTGCCGTCTCCTCTTCCCCCTCCGTTTAGCTCCAGACCTGCAGCCCCGGCGTCTCCTCCGTAGCTCCTCTGGGACCACAGGCCCGTCTCCGGGCAGCAGCAGAGGCTTACACAGCGCAATCAGCTGTTCACGCGAGTAAACAATGCCGCTACTCCGTTCGGCGAGGTTCTCCGTAACAAAGAGTAGAAAAAGTAGCAGAAGAACGCAGAGAACAGCGACAGAACCACATCCAGCCATTGTGGAAAGCTTAACTGATGATCTATGGGTTCTTTAAGCACGGATCCTTAATCGGTTACAGCAAATATACACAGATTAACACACACGACAGGAGCTGCGTCTGCAAGCAGCCAGCTGTGCCGGTGCCAAAATGGGAGACACCAAATGAGGACGAATGAACAAAAATCCCCCTAAACAAACTCCTGACTGTCTGGAAAACCTTCCTAGCAGAGCTGACGACCCTGAAGCTGAGAGATATTAAACCTTAAGAATGAATAAATAGCCGGACGACTGAGGGCTTCGCTAATGTTATCATCTTCACTTCTGTGACCTCTGACCTCTGGAACTGTTCTGGATCCAGGATTCACCTCCCAAAACAGACAGAGGGGCGGGGCCAGCAGAGGACCTCACTGTCGGCCATTTTGTTAGCGTTCCTGGCTAGCGCTCTGCTGAAGTTATTTGCTTCCATCTGAATGTTTGTTCCTGTGAAGCTGCTGCTGTTTCTTCCTCTGCGGTTCTGATCCGGTTCTGATCTTCATGTGGTTTCCACATAAAACTGTCCAAACCTCAGCAATGAAAACCAAATATGTTGGTTCACAGTTTGAAATATTTTTGTTTTTCTTTGGCGAGAGAAACAAAAAAGCAACAGGAGACAAAACATTTCCTTTGTTTTCTGTTTTGAACAAAACCAACCAGGTTCTGCTCGGCCCACAGTGACAGTGAGTACATTTATTCACTTTAGTTTAAAGAATCAGAAAACAAGCATCAGGTTCAGTTTATTATTAGCTAAAATGAAAAACTGAAATAAATCTAAAACCTGATTCTGTCAGACTGAAACGTAACTGAGCTTTAAGGAGGAATTATTACAGATAAAATCCTGTTAGAGTTTCATAAGATTCAACTTTAACTGCAGAAACATTTAACATTAACATTTCCTTCATCATCATCAACATCATCATGCTAATGACCACAGATCAGTGATCTGACCTGAAACTCCTGAACTCTGTCAGCTGAAGGGAGTCACTTCTGTCGTGACTCCATGCTAACAGAAAACGATTCTTATTTTAATAATCTGTGGCCTTAAGGCTCATAAAACATGTAGACGGTGGATCTTCAGAACCTCCATGATTTCTGGTTTCATATCCATAATTTCCTCACGGCGTTGAAACTTTATTCATTTACTTACATAAAACAGGAACTGCTTCGCCATGTTTATGAGGAACGCCATAAAAATGGTGAAGAACAATTTTTTATGGTGTTTGTCATAAAAATATAACAAACCGATTACACTGTAGCAGCTTTATTTTTTTATGAAGAACACTAAACTTTCCATGAAATAAAAACCGTTTCAGTTTGTGGGATCAGAATCGGGTCTGATGTTGGAGAATATTCCTGTTTTTCTGGAAGAAACCATCAAATCTGCCGTGATGCTGATAACAGGAGAAGCTGCAGCGAACCCAGCCGTTTCTGAGAGCCTGAGTTTGTTTGGAAGCTGGAAACGTAAAACTGTCAGTCAGGCAGAGTAAAGAAAACGTCTGGCTGCTGATCCCAGATTCCTCAGGTCCGCTGTGGAGCAGAAACTGCAGTTAATCACAAACAGCAGAAACATGGAGCCAGGTCAGCGTTCAAACGCCTGAAAGCAGAAACTAGTTCACACACCAAGAAGTTAAATCTTTATTTCACCAAAGAAAACTAGAAATGTAACTTTTTGGTACAATTTATCATTCAAAAAACCCTCTGACATATGAGTTATCAGCCCAACTGTTTTCCAGTCCAGTTCTGGTCCATTAAACTGAACCAACAGCAGAAATTCAGCCGTGTTTATATTTATAAAAGTCATATTTTCACCAAGTTTTTCATTCATTCATTAATGTCACAGTTTCCAATTAACTATTTAGTTTAAAGTTAAATATTAAGTTAACCTTTAACTTCAAGCTAAATGTTTAGCCCAGAGCTACATATGTAGCTCGGGGTTAGCGTAGCTAGCTGTTTAGTTAGCGGTGGCTAAACCCATCTGAGTGCTAACTGGAGTTTGTTCGCTTTGCTGTTTTCACTCGGTGACTTTATTTCATCCGTCAGTAAAATTCTCTAAAACAAATGACATGAACAGCAGAGCATCTAGACGCCGTTTTGTCCCGACATCTGGAGCTGAAACCAGATTCAACCTGATCTCTTCCTGGTGGCTTCGTTGCTTTCTGCTCTGAAGCCGTGGAAGGGAACCCTGCTCTCCAGATTTGTGGGATTTGGAGTTTAATAGTACTGAGAATGTTCAGCTAATTTTACTTTTAAATCATTCAGAGTTTAAACCAAAGCAGCTGTGTGCGCGATGGGTTGAGGAATCATGAACCATGTCCCACTGATCCCAGTGATATGGGCCATAATTTAACCAGTATGGTCCAAACAAAAGCCTTCAAAAAGCAATAAAACTCCCCCGTTCCTTCAGGAATAGTTTCTTATTCCTGTTTTTCAGCCGGGACATTTGGGGCTTGTTATCTGAATAGTTTCCCCTCCGCTGCAGCCAGCGTCTCTCTGAGGGAGGCTTTAACTTCTCCACCAATCAGGCGCTTTACTTTCAGCTCTGCAGCAGAAAACATTCGGCTGGAGGCGGTGAAGTCATCCCAACACCAGAACGGCTGCAGGACGGTGCAAAGATAAACGGGCTTTTCTACACGTTTTCTCAGCTTTGCTTCAGGACTTTTTCTGCTCTGCAGTTTCTCTGTAAACTTGATTGATTGTGTGAAGGAGTGAAAACAACGTAATCCCACTTCTTCCCAGAAAAAGTCATCTTCTGCTTTTCATCAACTCTTATTTGTTAGCAAAATAAGTCAAACGATAATCTGCCTGCTGCAGTCGTCCAGGGTGTTTATTTAGCTGTAAAAGCTGCGATCAGCGGCTTGGAAACTCACTTTGAGTTCATGTCTGCAGTCTGGAAGAGTTACTGCTTCAACAGTTTGGGGAAAATGTTTGTTTTCCCTGGTTGACTTGTGCTGGACACTGTTAGCGTAGCTTAGCATCATGCTAGACTTAGTCCTGTAGAATAAACTCACTGAGATCAAGCTACTTTTCACACCGGGGTTTTATGGGGCAGTTCTGAGCACTCAGTATCTGACCTGCAGCAGGGAGATCGGCCTCACTGGAGAGAATCATGGGTCCAAACTAAACACTGCACAAAGCAGAGACAATTTAAGAGAGTTTAAATCATTTATACCAACTAAAATTTTAAGAAAAATCTATTGTTAGTTTTATTTTTTCATTATTTACATTAAGTATTTCAAAGTTCAGATGAAAACTGAATTATTTAATGTTGATATTTCACTAATGAAAAGGAGTCAGATCATGATTGAGCCACTGCAGTATGGCTGTTGTCCAAACTGTGATTTAGATACTGACTGCTGATGACTAATCCAAACAACCCAACAAAAGCAAACTGAGTTCTGACTGAAAACATGGAGACATCAGGATTTGTTGCTGAAGGTTCTGGTTTCGTCTGGTTGCTTTCCAGCGAACTGAAGAGTAAAATAGAGAAAGAAGACACCAAGCGGGAGCTGCTGGGGAGCCGGAGCAGCCTGGCCGAGTCCTACTGCATCCGCTGCCTTCAGCCCTTCAGGTTCCTGGTCAACGTCAAGCGTCAGTGTTTGGACTGCCAGCTTTACGTCTGCCGTTCCTGCAGCCGCCTCAGCAGGAGGGAGCAGGGCTGGCTGTGTGAGCCCTGCCACCTGGCCAGGTAAAACGCTCCAGCTGAAACCATCCGTTTCTGTTCCCCTCAGGTCATCACACCAGGAACAGTTCAGATGTTATTCTTGAGTTTTCTGACTCTGATTTGTCAAAGTTTCTCAAGTTTCTCAGTTGGACTCAGTGAAGCAGAAATCACCGAGAACAAACTCAAGTTTCGTTTTAAGGCAGATTTCTGCAGCTCATATAACATCCATGATTTACTGTCTCCCCAAACCGTCTTTATGGTTCCGGCTGTTCTCTACGGGATGATGCCTCTCACCTTTGTTTGCTGCACAGCTGTGAGTCTAAATGATCTGGTGCTGAGACGTTTATCAGATGTTTTAATGTTTTAGCCTCAGGCTGAGCATCATGACGTACGATCAGAGTCAGTGAGACGATGTTACAGCGTCACGTTTCCTGGATGACATCATCAGCTGTTGGCTAGCACTGTTGCCATGGTTACACATCATAACAACTGCCAAAAATAAGAATGGTTAGCAAATGTCTACAAAGAGATGAAACCAGAGCTAATGTAATAGAGCTACCAAAACATGCTAATGTTTAAGCTAAAAAACTAATTTTCTAATCTAGGGAATAATTAAAGATTAAAAGTTAGCTTTGTTTGCTGAGTTCAGTTAGCTAAGCTATTTAGCACAACTTATGTAGCTTAGCTATGATAAACAGTTTAGCTGTCTTTGAACTTGAATTTATTGAATTTGAGGGTCAGTGAATATTAATTAATGTACAATATTTCTGCAAATACACCAGATTTAGCAAGATGCTAATTTCCATCTGTAGCTGCATTAAACAAACACAAAATCACATTAACACAATACCATAACAATAACAAATTAAAACAACAATTAAATCTGATTTTAAATACCAACAGTTTAATGTTAGCATTTACATGATAGCAGCAACTTAGCTTATGGATTTAAGCTTAATGCTATCAGATTTTAGCTTAGCTTTTTCAGGAAATTTGTTTAGCTGCTAACAGCAGATGACTTGGTTTATGTGGTTAGCATTATGAGCTATTAGCTAGTTGCTATTAGCAATTAGCCTCTTTTCAACTTATTGAGCTTAACCATACTAATATCATCTAAATTAGCCTTTTCAGTTTAGCTAGCTATGAGTTAAACAGCTTAAGCTAGTGGACGCTAAAGTCAGCTAGGTGTTTATTGTTGTTTTAAATATTCATATTTTAGAAACACACTGGGATGTTTAAGAATACAAAAATATTCTTTATTATTTCTCTGTTTACAGTTTGTGCAGAAGGTTGGAGGATATAACTGCCTGAATGTAACGAATTTCTTCTGGTTCCTGCTGACATCCAGCGTTTTTATGACATTTCTGTGTAGTTGTCCTGAGCAGTTCCTGGTTTTTCCAGGATGACTTAAAAGCACATGAAGCACATGATTGACATCCTGGCTCTGCGTTTGAACAGAGACTCCTTACGTAACGCGTTCGGCTCACTCTGCAGCCATAAAAATTTATACTTTTAGTTCCTTCCAGCTCCATGTGCAAACCATCATGCTATTGTTTTCTGAAATGTTGCACCAGCAGTTCATGGCTCCACTTCTCCTCCAGAAGCTTCCAGAAATTCTGATTTGGTGTTTCTAAAGCTGGTTTTTCTTCCAGGGTTCTGAAAATTGGTACGTTGGAGTGGTACCATGAGAACGTCCGGGCCCGATTCAAGCGCTTCGGCAGCGCCAAGGTGATGCGATCTCTGTTTAAGAGGCTGAGCGGGGAACACAGCCGCTCCCAGAGCGACCCCACAGGTCAGAGCTCCACTAATCTGGTTTACAGAAAACAGCCAAAGATCAGCTTAAAATCTTTGTTCCAAAATCTGCATGAAGTGAGTAAACATGTGACCACCACTTGACTCTAAAAACACTTAGCTAAAAGATTAAGCTCCCACTGATTAACTAAACCTGCTCAGCGGTTAAACAGTGTGGCTGCTGAATGGCTGCCAGGTCCAAGATGGCCGCATGAGGAGGGAAATAATCTAAACTTAAAACCACCAGAGCGTTAGGACGGCCTTCAGTGGAAACGTGAACAAATTACCATCTGTTTCACTTCTCCGTCTGGAAGCCCTGAGGAGTTGCTGCTGGTCCAAAGTTCAATCTGCCGCAGCCAGAAAGCTCGGACGTGGAGTCAGGGAAGTCTGTTTGAGCTTAGCAGGAGAAATCCCCAGAAAATGAACGGCTTCGCTGAGAGTCAGCAGCTGCAAACTGTCAGGAAGCTGCCGGAAAAAATGTGAAGCGAACTCCCACTGATCCAAACCAGTCTGTCACTGGTTTATGTGTGAACTGCATTATCAGTGGTGGGAACATTTCTGCTAATCTGCTCATAGCGTAGCTAACTGTTCATTTAGCGCTTTAGTATTTTGCTAACGTTGAAAACGTTTTGCACATTTAGCTTCCCCTAAACTCTAAATCACTAATTTATTTGTCTGTTTTATAAACTATCAGATGAACAAAGTTTGACATCCATGTTGGAGTTTTGGTTCTCAACTGTTCTTAGATGTTTAATTCATGCTCTTATTCTGAAGGGAATGAAGCTTCCTTTCCTCTCCTCATCCTTTTTTTTCTTCTAAGAAACTTTATTGAGCAAAAGGCAACAAACGAACAGCCACTGTTCATTAAACAAGTATGCAAATGTTCAGATGTATCTTGGTATCAACATGAACTTAGTGCGTTAGCATTAGCTTCCACTAAATACCATGTTGGTGTAGTGCTTTAGCATTAGCAGGAAACGCTAATGTTTTGTTAACGATGCAAAACACTGTGGATTATTGTCAGGATTTCAAAGCCGTTTGACTTTTATTTTGAGTATAAATGTTAATGAACTCAAGCTGACAAACTTTCAATGCTGCTAAAAAGTATTTGCACCCCTAAACGTTTTCTTCTCTTTTTACTTTTTGTCAAATTTAAATGTTTGTTAATTATGTTAAAGACTCTGTACTTATCAGCTGCTGCAGGCGCAACAAACAGTTATTAGGTTTATGGAGAATTATTTTTCCCATTTAACTTGTTTGGTTTGGATATTTTTGTGTTTTGCACAGATCTGTATTTCTTTAGCAAGAACAAAAAATAAAATAATTTTTGGGTTGAATTAAGGTTGTTTTGTTTTTATAAAATATTTGGTTCATTGTTGGAACATGGAAGGATAAATGCATCGTTTCATGCAACCAAACCTCCTTCATTCAAACTGGGCAAACTGGGAGAAATGATTTTCACACAACAGATTTTATCACTTTAGAAGTGAGTCAGACTGTAATTAAACAACTTTGCTTTTAGCTTCATCCTTTAATTTGTCACACATCTGTTGGTTAAAACATTCAGTCTTCTAACAGTAACTCAGCAGGAAAAGCCAGATGTGACACAGGGATTTAATCTCCATTTTTCCTGTTTTTCTCATCCGTCTCACCACAGCTGCTCTTCAGCTCTCAGACTCTCAGGCTTTCTGCCCTCAACTACCAACTGGTGGCCTTCGCACTTCCTGTTTGCTCTTAAAAACACCAGAATCACAGATATTACTGTGGCAAAGAACATGTTTGAAGTCTAAGATGAAGCTGTTTGTTTAACTTTGTTAATCCTTTGAGGATTTGTTTCATGATCTTAAGAACATAAAACACAAAAATCTTCATTTCATGTTAATTTTAAAACTCAAAAGTTGTAAAAAAAAAAAAATGTCCTAAATTATTTTCTGTTAAACTATGATATTGCTTGCTTGCTTCGAACTGTTAGCATAGCTTTAGCTATAGGTTGAAGCTAATTCTGCCAAGTTTTCTTATTTTCACAACCTTTTAGCCAGCTACAACAGAAAAACTAAATTACATTTAATTAAGGTCAGGTGAACTATTTAATCATCTCATCTAGCTAATGCTAAAAGCAGATAGAGATTTTGTGGTTTAGCTCGTTGAGCTAAGACGAGGACTGTTAGCCTTTTAGCTCATCTATATGAGCCAATCATTTTTCACCTCTCTATTTAGCTATAGCATTTTTTAACAATATGGACAGATATAAGTTTTAATTATTTTCTTCACTTTGAACAGATGAGCTAAGATCTTTAGCCTAGCATAAGCAGTTATGTCACCAAAGCTAATAACAGTTAGCTTAGTCTATGTAGCTAAGCAGGGGCGGATCTAGAAAAATATCTATGGGGTGGCAGGAGGGGGGCAAGGATTTTTCAGGGGTGGCAGCATATGGCAGTATATACTGTATTTAGCGAGAAATTAAATTTAGCTTTAAACTAAGCAATTAGTTTGGAGCTAAAAATTTAGCTTGAAACCAAATATTTAACTTCCAACTAAATACGTAGCTAATTATTCAGCTAAATATTTAGCTCCAAACTAAATATTCAGTTAGTGAGCCAAATATTTAGCATCATGCTAAATATTTAACTTGCTAATACACTTTTAGCTTGAAACTAAATATTTAGTTGACAAACAGAGAACCAGATATAAACCTGAATTAAATATTTAAGGGTTTTCTGGAACCTGTAAATTATAATGTCAAAGTTAAATTTTTGCTCTACGGTTGTAGCAGTTGGTGTTTTTGAATTAGCTTTTGCTAAACATGATGCTGGTTAGCATTTTATCGTTAGCAGAACTAATGTTTCTGATTGGTGCTTTAGGGCTAGCACACCTAGCTTTTCAGTTAGCAGTGCCTGAACTGTTTCTACCCAGCATGCACAGCAGCAGACCAACCCATGCATGAACTCAAACGGAGCCGGTTGGTTAGAGAAGCCGGTGGCTCTCACCACTGGGCTGGTCCGGGCCGAACTGGCCCTGCTGGAAGCAGATGAAATGAATCCTCAGTTTGAAGTTTCTCTGAGCGGTTCTGATGAAGCGGGCCCCATCAGGGCCCAGTCAGCAGCAGCCAATCAGCAGCCAGCTCTGCCTGCTTGGGTCCAGTCATGTGACCCGGAGTTTAAATCCAGACTGACGGCGCCGAGCCAACAGAAGCCTCGAGACGACGGCCGACCTCACCTGGCAACACTTCCTGTCCTGCGAGACGCACCGCCTGACCTCCACTGACCTCTACTGACCTCCACTGACCTCTACTGACCAGAGGAGTTTCTGTCAACATGTGATCAGAGCAGCAGGAGGAAACCAGGTGAGTCTGCAATACAATGATCCTCCATGTCTCCTTCGTGTCTCCGTGTCTCCTCCATGTCTCCTCCGTGTCTCCTTCGTGTCTCCGTGTCTCCTCCATGTCTCCTCCGTGTCTCCTCCGTGTCTCCTCCGTGTCTCCTCCGTGTCTCCTCCGTGTCTCCGTGTCTCCTCCGTGTCTCCGTGTCTCCTCCGTGTCTCCTCCGTCTCAGTGGCTTCACTTTAATCCGTCTCGGTCGGTGGAGCAGCAGCAGTTTTTCCATTAGTGGATCATGTGAGCTTCCTGAGCTTCCTGCAGGATTTCGGCTCCACACTTGAATCCTTTCATCAGTTTGAAACTTGAAGCGTCTCCTGATGTTTCATGTTTTAACTTTTTACTGAATAAATAATAAACTGTTTGCTCTGCTAACCAATCAGAAGCCAGGATGTTCCCACCTGTAAACACGCAGCAGCTCCACCTGAAATCAGATGAGGTTTCTGAGCCTAGCAGGAGTATTATGGGATGCCTGCTGCTTTCTGCCTGCTGAGGAAGAGGAGGAGAGCCTTCATCCTGTCAGATTAGAAAACCACGTGAGTCTGTTTCCCTCTGAGGCCAAAATAACCCAGATTTGATTAAAGTCCTGCAAACTGGACATGGAGACGCCACAGGAAAGTAAGTACACCCTCCAGCTGCAGGTGGAGGAGCGCTGGTCCATTCAGGTTCTGCTCAGATTACCGGTCAGGCAGACGCCTGGACTTTGACTAGGCCATTGCAGCACCTTGAATCTCTTTGTTTCAGTCGTTCAGATCTGCTGCTGTTTGGACCCGGATCCCAACCCATCACACCTCCACCGCCGTGCTTCACTGCAGCTCTGCTGCGCCTGGTTTCCTCCATCTTGGTCCAAAGTCTCGTCTCTCCAGAGGAAATTGTCCCAGAAGTCTTTGCTCTGCTAGCCTCAGTCTGGCAGCCATCTTGTTTCTGACAGAACCTTTCCAGTCAGCTGTGCTGGTTCATTGTCTTGACCTTTGAACTTTGACCTGCTGCCTGCAGAGTCAGAGGAGGACCTCTGACCTTCCTCTCTGAACCTGCTGCAGGTGATCAGCTGATGAAATGTTTTCCTTTCTGATGGACTTCAGATGGTTCACAGATGACCTTTGACCCCTCCCAGGTTCTCTCAGGTGTCTTTCCTTTCTGTTACTCAAAGTCTTGATATTTTTGTTTAGAAACGGTGAAATGCAGTTTCATCTGATCTGGTGACGTTTCAAAATGTTGCCCAGATTTTCCAACTTGTTTAAATTTGCAGTTTGTTTCTCAGATTTCCTCTCCTGTTCAGTTTTAGAGCCTGGAATGAAGGTCTGAACATTTAAAATGTGTATTGAACGATAAATGAAACGAGTACAAACAGATTGAAATTTTTGATTGATTGTTTAATTCAGTGTCATCTCAGCAGGAACTGCTGCTGTCCTGTGAAACAAACAAATGGATCATAGATTTTTATTGGGTCTGTTTGAAATGCACTGAAAGACGTTTGCAGGCTTTGTGTACATGTGGCTAAACTCTGTCTTCCTCTGCTGGGTGTTCACGCTAAAAGATTCCCCGGGGACCTGAGCACCTTTTAAAGGTTCCCGAAGATACCATTGTGGAGGGAATAAAACAATAAACTATGCACTTTAGAAGTTTAATGTTAGATTTATATTTATACAAATGTGTTTTTAGAGGTGTTCAAAGATAAACAGTATTTGATAATATATATTATTGTGATGATTTGGTTGTTTTTGTCAAAGTTTGTGTATATTTGTTGGTGGGTTTGTTAACTGGAGCAGCCATGTTAGCCACATGCTGTTAGCTCCATGTTAGCCACATGCTGTTAGCTCCATGTTAGCCACATTCTGTTAACTCCATGTTAGCCACATGCTGTTAACTCCATGTTAGCCACATGCTGTTAGCTCCATGTTAGCCACATGCCGTTAGCTCTATGTTAGAAACATGCTGTTAGCGCCATGTTAGCCACATGCTGTTAGCTCCATGTTAGAAACATGCTGTTAGCTCCATGTTAGCCACATGCTGTTAGCTCCATGTTAGCCACATGCTGTTAGTTCCATGTTAGCCACATGCTGTTAGCTCCATGTTAGAAACATGCTGTTAGCTCCATGTTAGCCACATGCTGTTAGCTCCATGTTAGCCACATACTGTTAGCTCCATGTTAGAAACCTGTTGTTAGCTCCATGTTAACCTCATGCTGTTAGCTCCATGTTAGCCGCATGCTGTTAGCTCCATGTTAGCCACATACTGTTAACTCCATGTTAGCCATATGCTGTTAGCTACATATTAGCCACAATGAGTTGTTGCTGCTGAGACCTTCGGCCTGTGAAACAGGTTGTCTGTTAAATGTTGGTGAATGAACTCCCAGTGGCTCTGCTCCGTTTCCCTGCCTCAAGTCTGCTTCTTAACCAGCTGCTGAGGGCCATCTGGTGGATAAATTCAGATATTTGAGCCTTTAGGTGTTTAAATTCTCTGAGTTTTCATTTCTTCCACAGATATGTGATAATAACTTAATCTCCGTTTTCTTCACTGAATCTCAAAGAAACATTTTCGGCCTGCTGTCGTCTGCCAGGTGTCATCCGTCGGCCATCTTTGTTCTCCGCCGCCATGCCGACCACCGCTGTGGGCAGGAAGCTGGATTTGTCCAGACTGACGGACGAAGAGGCCAGACACGTGTGGGACGTCGTCCAGAGAGACTTTGACCTGCGGAGGAAGGAGGAGGACCGGCTCGGGTAAATTCAGAAATTAATTCTGTTTGTCAATGATCAGTGGTGGGAACCACTAGCTAAATAGCTAGCTGCGCTAATGCGAAAGCACTAATCATAAACATTAGCTACGCTAACACTAAAGCGTTATGACAACATGGTATTTAGCTGAAGCTCATGCTAAAGCGCTAAATTCTTCCATAATGAATCAAAGAAACAATGTAAATATAAACGTCTGAATAATAAAAAAAATTCTTAAGTCGATAATCAAAACTTCATCCCAAACTTTATTCAACAAAACAGCCAAGAAAATTAGCGCTGGAAAAATGTACTTTAGTTGAAGCTAAGTGTGCTGAATATAAAATTAGCTATGTATCAGCGGGTTAGTGGACGTGTTTCCATCACTGCTAATTATTTTAGTTTAATTAGTTATTTAGTTTTCAGCAGCTGTTGACAGGAATACACGAGTCGATTAGCATCACATTATTTATCCTGTCAGCAGGAAGTTTAACTCTTTGAGGAGAACACGACTTCTCTGACTTCATCGTGTGAAGTGGAAAGTTTGGTGGAGGGAGGATCTTGGGGCTCGGCTGTTGTTCAGGAGTTCAGCCTTTTACCAACCCAACATGTCTTGGGTTGGTAAAAGGTGACGGCTCACTTCCTGTTCCAACTTGTGAACATGTGTAGAATGAATTAGAGCGGAAACCTGAACCAAGCCTTCCTGTCCAACATCAGTGTCTGACCTCATTAATATGAATAGAATAGAATAGAATAGAAGTACTTTATTCACCCCAGCAGGGAAATTACTTCGCAGTTACAGCATAGAGACAAGACACAATAACAACTACCACTGAGTAGTAGTTGTAGATAAAATAAAAAATAAATATAAAATATAAAATGCTATAAATTGTAAAAATATGAAATGCTGTTAATATAAAAAGCAACTTAGAGCAGTCCTTGCAAAGATTTAAAAAACATGCAGATATGTATATGTAAATATATGTACAGTAAGTGTGCCACAGTGCAGTTGTGCGAAATCGGACTGATTAGTGCAGAACAATGATTTAGCTTTTATTGTACAGTGAGATGGCCTGTGGCAGGAAGGATTTCCTGTATCTGTCCCTACGACAGCGGAGCTGGAGCAGCCTATGTGAGAAGGTGCTCCGCTGTCTGTCCACTATGTGGTGGAGAGGGTGCTGTTCATTGTCCATAATAGACAGAACCTTCTTCAGTGTCCTCCTCTCCACCACAGTTTCCAGGGACTCCAGCCTTAGTCCCAGTACAGAGCCAGCTTTCCTGATGATTTTGTCCAGTCTATTAGAGTCGCTGGCTCTGATGCTGCTTCCCCAACACACAGCAGCAAAGAAGATGGCGCCGGCAACAACACTGTGATAAAAGGTCTCCAACATCTTGCTGCACACATTGAAGGATCTCAGCTTCCTTAAAAAATAGAGTCTGCTCATCCCCTTCCTGCACACAGCATCAGTGTTAGATGCCCAGTCCAGTCTGTTGCCGATTACAACTCCCAGGTATTTGTAATCCTCCACCTCCTCCACCACTTCCCCTTTGGTCTTCAGTGGCCGTGAAGATGTCTTCTTCCTTCTGAAGTCAATCACCATCTCTCTGGTCTTACTAATGTTGAGCCTCAGGTGATTCTGCTCAGACCACTCCACAAAGCTGTCCACCAGTGTCCTGTCCTCCCCCTCCCCTCCATCCCCTATACACCCGACAACCGCTGAGTCATCAGAAAACTTCTGTAGGTGACATGACTCAGAGTTGTACTGGAAATCAGTGGTGTACAGGGTGAAGAGAAAGGGAGAAAGCACAGTTCCCTGTGGAGCTCCTACATCACTGACCACCACATCAGACAGGACACTGCCCAGACGGACAAACTGTGGCCTGCCTGTCAAGTAGTCAGTAACCCAGGAGATCACTGAGTCGTTGACACCCATCCTCCGCAGCTTCTCACCCAGCAGCAGAGGCTGGATGGTGTTGAAGGCACTGGAGAAATCAAAGAATGTGATTCTCACAGTGTCTCCTCCACCATCCAGGTGCGACAGTGCTCGTTGCAGCAGGAAGATGACGGCATCGTCAACTCCTAAGTGGGGCTGGTAGGCAAATTGCAGTGGGTCTAGAAACGTCCTCACCTGAGGCCTCAGCTGAGCCAGGACCAGTCTCTCCATGACCTTCATCACATTCACCGTTAGCTGGGGGTAGGTGTTGTTGTCTGCAGTGGAGATGCGGGAGGAGGGGGGGATGGGGGGCTGAAGGAGAGGTGGTGTGCAGGAGAATGCCGGTAGGTGGATTGAACAACTTGGGGCAGTGTGGATGTGTGGGGGGATGGTGGTGGTAGGGGAGTAGCAGGAGGTGAGCTAAACCTGTTGAAAAACTGGTTGAACTGGTTTGCTCTATCCAGGCTCCCAGATGTCTGTGTGTCCTTCCCCTTCATCCCAGCGATTTGCTTCATTCCTTTCCACACATCTCTCACACTGTTCTGCTCGAGTTTGGACTCAAGCTTCCTCCTGTAGTTGTCCTTGCATGTCCTCAGTGTCTCTCTGAGTTCACGCTGGACTCTCCTCTGCTCCTCCTTATCTCCAGACCTGAAAGCCATCTTCTTTTTGTTTAGAAGTGCCTTCAGGTCGCTGGTAATCCAGGGTTTATTGTTGGGGAAGCAGCGCACGGTCCGGGCTGGCATGACAGTGTCCTCACAGAATCTGATGTATTCCGTGATGCAGTCAGACATGTTGTCGATGTCCTCCCCATGAGGCCCACAGAGCACATCCCAGTCTGTCGACCCAAAGCAGTCCTGCAGTGCCTCAGCTGCCTCCTGTGTCCACCTCCTCACTGTCCTGATGCGCACAGGCTGCCTACTCACTCGAGGGACATACTTGGGAGTCATCCTTACCAAGATGTGGTCCGACCTGCCAAGGGGGGGCAGGGCTGTGGCGCTGTATGCATCTTTGGCATTAGCATACAGGAGATCCAGCATTTTGTTTTCCCTGGTGGGACAGTCAACATACTGCTGGAAGTTGTGTAGAGTTTTGTCCAATGAGGCATGGTTAAAGTCACCTGTGATGATCATGAAGGCGTCCGGGTGTTGAGTCCGTCTTATTCCCCAGAGACCTCACATTCCCCACAATAATCGCCGGTACCGCTGGTTTGTGCCGTCTCCTCTTCCCCCTCCGTTTAGCTCCAGACCTGCAGCCCCGGCGTCTCCTCCGTAGCTCCTCTGGGACCACAGGCCCGTCTCCGGGCAGCAGCAGAGGCTTACACAGCGCAATCAGCTGTTCACGCGAGTAAACAATGCCGCTACTCCGTTCGGCGAGGTTCTCCGTAACAAAGAGTAGAAAAAGTAGCAGAAGAACGCAGAGAACAGCGACAGAACCACATCCAGCCATTGTGGAAAGCTTAACTGATGATCTATGGGTTCTTTAAGCACGGATCCTTAATCGGTTACAGCAAATATACACAGATTAACACACACGACAGGAGCTGCGTCTGCAAGCAGCCAGCTGTGCCGGTGCCAAAATGGGAGACACCAAATGAGGACGAATGAACAAAAATCCCCCTAAACAAACTCCTGACTGTCTGGAAAACCTTCCTAGCAGAGCTGACGACCCTGAAGCTGAGAGATATTAAACCTTAAGAATGAATAAATAGCCGGACGACTGAGGGCTTCGCTAATGTTATCATCTTCACTTCTGTGACCTCTGACCTCTGGAACTGTTCTGGATCCAGGATTCACCTCCCAAAACAGACAGAGGGGCGGGGCCAGCAGAGGACCTCACTGTCGGCCATTTTGTTAGCGTTCCTGGCTAGCGCTCTGCTGAAGTTATTTGCTTCCATCTGAATGTTTGTTCCTGTGAAGCTGCTGCTGTTTCTTCCTCTGCGGTTCTGATCCGGTTCTGATCTTCATGTGGTTTCCACATAAAACTGTCCAAACCTCAGCAATGAAAACCAAATATGTTGGTTCACAGTTTGAAATATTTTTGTTTTTCTTTGGCGAGAGAAACAAAAAAGCAACAGGAGACAAAACATTTCCTTTGTTTTCTGTTTTGAACAAAACCAACCAGGTTCTGCTCGGCCCACAGTGACAGTGAGTACATTTATTCACTTTAGTTTAAAGAATCAGAAAACAAGCATCAGGTTCAGTTTATTATTAGCTAAAATGAAAAACTGAAATAAATCTAAAACCTGATTCTGTCAGACTGAAACGTAACTGAGCTTTAAGGAGGAATTATTACAGATAAAATCCTGTTAGAGTTTCATAAGATTCAACTTTAACTGCAGAAACATTTAACATTAACATTTCCTTCATCATCATCAACATCATCATGCTAATGACCACAGATCAGTGATCTGACCTGAAACTCCTGAACTCTGTCAGCTGAAGGGAGTCACTTCTGTCGTGACTCCATGCTAACAGAAAACGATTCTTATTTTAATAATCTGTGGCCTTAAGGCTCATAAAACATGTAGACGGTGGATCTTCAGAACCTCCATGATTTCTGGTTTCATATCCATAATTTCCTCACGGCGTTGAAACTTTATTCATTTACTTACATAAAACAGGAACTGCTTCGCCATGTTTATGAGGAACGCCATAAAAATGGTGAAGAACAATTTTTTATGGTGTTTGTCATAAAAATATAACAAACCGATTACACTGTAGCAGCTTTATTTTTTTATGAAGAACACTAAACTTTCCATGAAATAAAAACCGTTTCAGTTTGTGGGATCAGAATCGGGTCTGATGTTGGAGAATATTCCTGTTTTTCTGGAAGAAACCATCAAATCTGCCGTGATGCTGATAACAGGAGAAGCTGCAGCGAACCCAGCCGTTTCTGAGAGCCTGAGTTTGTTTGGAAGCTGGAAACGTAAAACTGTCAGTCAGGCAGAGTAAAGAAAACGTCTGGCTGCTGATCCCAGATTCCTCAGGTCCGCTGTGGAGCAGAAACTGCAGTTAATCACAAACAGCAGAAACATGGAGCCAGGTCAGCGTTCAAACGCCTGAAAGCAGAAACTAGTTCACACACCAAGAAGTTAAATCTTTATTTCACCAAAGAAAACTAGAAATGTAACTTTTTGGTACAATTTATCATTCAAAAAACCCTCTGACATATGAGTTATCAGCCCAACTGTTTTCCAGTCCAGTTCTGGTCCATTAAACTGAACCAACAGCAGAAATTCAGCCGTGTTTATATTTATAAAAGTCATATTTTCACCAAGTTTTTCATTCATTCATTAATGTCACAGTTTCCAATTAACTATTTAGTTTAAAGTTAAATATTAAGTTAACCTTTAACTTCAAGCTAAATGTTTAGCCCAGAGCTACATATGTAGCTCGGGGTTAGCGTAGCTAGCTGTTTAGTTAGCGGTGGCTAAACCCATCTGAGTGCTAACTGGAGTTTGTTCGCTTTGCTGTTTTCACTCGGTGACTTTATTTCATCCGTCAGTAAAATTCTCTAAAACAAATGACATGAACAGCAGAGCATCTAGACGCCGTTTTGTCCCGACATCTGGAGCTGAAACCAGATTCAACCTGATCTCTTCCTGGTGGCTTCGTTGCTTTCTGCTCTGAAGCCGTGGAAGGGAACCCTGCTCTCCAGATTTGTGGGATTTGGAGTTTAATAGTACTGAGAATGTTCAGCTAATTTTACTTTTAAATCATTCAGAGTTTAAACCAAAGCAGCTGTGTGCGCGATGGGTTGAGGAATCATGAACCATGTCCCACTGATCCCAGTGATATGGGCCATAATTTAACCAGTATGGTCCAAACAAAAGCCTTCAAAAAGCAATAAAACTCCCCCGTTCCTTCAGGAATAGTTTCTTATTCCTGTTTTTCAGCCGGGACATTTGGGGCTTGTTATCTGAATAGTTTCCCCTCCGCTGCAGCCAGCGTCTCTCTGAGGGAGGCTTTAACTTCTCCACCAATCAGGCGCTTTACTTTCAGCTCTGCAGCAGAAAACATTCGGCTGGAGGCGGTGAAGTCATCCCAACACCAGAACGGCTGCAGGACGGTGCAAAGATAAACGGGCTTTTCTACACGTTTTCTCAGCTTTGCTTCAGGACTTTTTCTGCTCTGCAGTTTCTCTGTAAACTTGATTGATTGTGTGAAGGAGTGAAAACAACGTAATCCCACTTCTTCCCAGAAAAAGTCATCTTCTGCTTTTCATCAACTCTTATTTGTTAGCAAAATAAGTCAAACGATAATCTGCCTGCTGCAGTCGTCCAGGGTGTTTATTTAGCTGTAAAAGCTGCGATCAGCGGCTTGGAAACTCACTTTGAGTTCATGTCTGCAGTCTGGAAGAGTTACTGCTTCAACAGTTTGGGGAAAATGTTTGTTTTCCCTGGTTGACTTGTGCTGGACACTGTTAGCGTAGCTTAGCATCATGCTAGACTTAGTCCTGTAGAATAAACTCACTGAGATCAAGCTACTTTTCACACCGGGGTTTTATGGGGCAGTTCTGAGCACTCAGTATCTGACCTGCAGCAGGGAGATCGGCCTCACTGGAGAGAATCATGGGTCCAAACTAAACACTGCACAAAGCAGAGACAATTTAAGAGAGTTTAAATCATTTATACCAACTAAAATTTTAAGAAAAATCTATTGTTAGTTTTATTTTTTCATTATTTACATTAAGTATTTCAAAGTTCAGATGAAAACTGAATTATTTAATGTTGATATTTCACTAATGAAAAGGAGTCAGATCATGATTGAGCCACTGCAGTATGGCTGTTGTCCAAACTGTGATTTAGATACTGACTGCTGATGACTAATCCAAACAACCCAACAAAAGCAAACTGAGTTCTGACTGAAAACATGGAGACATCAGGATTTGTTGCTGAAGGTTCTGGTTTCGTCTGGTTGCTTTCCAGCGAACTGAAGAGTAAAATAGAGAAAGAAGACACCAAGCGGGAGCTGCTGGGGAGCCGGAGCAGCCTGGCCGAGTCCTACTGCATCCGCTGCCTTCAGCCCTTCAGGTTCCTGGTCAACGTCAAGCGTCAGTGTTTGGACTGCCAGCTTTACGTCTGCCGTTCCTGCAGCCGCCTCAGCAGGAGGGAGCAGGGCTGGCTGTGTGAGCCCTGCCACCTGGCCAGGTAAAACGCTCCAGCTGAAACCATCCGTTTCTGTTCCCCTCAGGTCATCACACCAGGAACAGTTCAGATGTTATTCTTGAGTTTTCTGACTCTGATTTGTCAAAGTTTCTCAAGTTTCTCAGTTGGACTCAGTGAAGCAGAAATCACCGAGAACAAACTCAAGTTTCGTTTTAAGGCAGATTTCTGCAGCTCATATAACATCCATGATTTACTGTCTCCCCAAACCGTCTTTATGGTTCCGGCTGTTCTCTACGGGATGATGCCTCTCACCTTTGTTTGCTGCACAGCTGTGAGTCTAAATGATCTGGTGCTGAGACGTTTATCAGATGTTTTAATGTTTTAGCCTCAGGCTGAGCATCATGACGTACGATCAGAGTCAGTGAGACGATGTTACAGCGTCACGTTTCCTGGATGACATCATCAGCTGTTGGCTAGCACTGTTGCCATGGTTACACATCATAACAACTGCCAAAAATAAGAATGGTTAGCAAATGTCTACAAAGAGATGAAACCAGAGCTAATGTAATAGAGCTACCAAAACATGCTAATGTTTAAGCTAAAAAACTAATTTTCTAATCTAGGGAATAATTAAAGATTAAAAGTTAGCTTTGTTTGCTGAGTTCAGTTAGCTAAGCTATTTAGCACAACTTATGTAGCTTAGCTATGATAAACAGTTTAGCTGTCTTTGAACTTGAATTTATTGAATTTGAGGGTCAGTGAATATTAATTAATGTACAATATTTCTGCAAATACACCAGATTTAGCAAGATGCTAATTTCCATCTGTAGCTGCATTAAACAAACACAAAATCACATTAACACAATACCATAACAATAACAAATTAAAACAACAATTAAATCTGATTTTAAATACCAACAGTTTAATGTTAGCATTTACATGATAGCAGCAACTTAGCTTATGGATTTAAGCTTAATGCTATCAGATTTTAGCTTAGCTTTTTCAGGAAATTTGTTTAGCTGCTAACAGCAGATGACTTGGTTTATGTGGTTAGCATTATGAGCTATTAGCTAGTTGCTATTAGCAATTAGCCTCTTTTCAACTTATTGAGCTTAACCATACTAATATCATCTAAATTAGCCTTTTCAGTTTAGCTAGCTATGAGTTAAACAGCTTAAGCTAGTGGACGCTAAAGTCAGCTAGGTGTTTATTGTTGTTTTAAATATTCATATTTTAGAAACACACTGGGATGTTTAAGAATACAAAAATATTCTTTATTATTTCTCTGTTTACAGTTTGTGCAGAAGGTTGGAGGATATAACTGCCTGAATGTAACGAATTTCTTCTGGTTCCTGCTGACATCCAGCGTTTTTATGACATTTCTGTGTAGTTGTCCTGAGCAGTTCCTGGTTTTTCCAGGATGACTTAAAAGCACATGAAGCACATGATTGACATCCTGGCTCTGCGTTTGAACAGAGACTCCTTACGTAACGCGTTCGGCTCACTCTGCAGCCATAAAAATTTATACTTTTAGTTCCTTCCAGCTCCATGTGCAAACCATCATGCTATTGTTTTCTGAAATGTTGCACCAGCAGTTCATGGCTCCACTTCTCCTCCAGAAGCTTCCAGAAATTCTGATTTGGTGTTTCTAAAGCTGGTTTTTCTTCCAGGGTTCTGAAAATTGGTACGTTGGAGTGGTACCATGAGAACGTCCGGGCCCGATTCAAGCGCTTCGGCAGCGCCAAGGTGATGCGATCTCTGTTTAAGAGGCTGAGCGGGGAACACAGCCGCTCCCAGAGCGACCCCACAGGTCAGAGCTCCACTAATCTGGTTTACAGAAAACAGCCAAAGATCAGCTTAAAATCTTTGTTCCAAAATCTGCATGAAGTGAGTAAACATGTGACCACCACTTGACTCTAAAAACACTTAGCTAAAAGATTAAGCTCCCACTGATTAACTAAACCTGCTCAGCGGTTAAACAGTGTGGCTGCTGAATGGCTGCCAGGTCCAAGATGGCCGCATGAGGAGGGAAATAATCTAAACTTAAAACCACCAGAGCGTTAGGACGGCCTTCAGTGGAAACGTGAACAAATTACCATCTGTTTCACTTCTCCGTCTGGAAGCCCTGAGGAGTTGCTGCTGGTCCAAAGTTCAATCTGCCGCAGCCAGAAAGCTCGGACGTGGAGTCAGGGAAGTCTGTTTGAGCTTAGCAGGAGAAATCCCCAGAAAATGAACGGCTTCGCTGAGAGTCAGCAGCTGCAAACTGTCAGGAAGCTGCCGGAAAAAATGTGAAGCGAACTCCCACTGATCCAAACCAGTCTGTCACTGGTTTATGTGTGAACTGCATTATCAGTGGTGGGAACATTTCTGCTAATCTGCTCATAGCGTAGCTAACTGTTCATTTAGCGCTTTAGTATTTTGCTAACGTTGAAAACGTTTTGCACATTTAGCTTCCCCTAAACTCTAAATCACTAATTTATTTGTCTGTTTTATAAACTATCAGATGAACAAAGTTTGACATCCATGTTGGAGTTTTGGTTCTCAACTGTTCTTAGATGTTTAATTCATGCTCTTATTCTGAAGGGAATGAAGCTTCCTTTCCTCTCCTCATCCTTTTTTTTCTTCTAAGAAACTTTATTGAGCAAAAGGCAACAAACGAACAGCCACTGTTCATTAAACAAGTATGCAAATGTTCAGATGTATCTTGGTATCAACATGAACTTAGTGCGTTAGCATTAGCTTCCACTAAATACCATGTTGGTGTAGTGCTTTAGCATTAGCAGGAAACGCTAATGTTTTGTTAACGATGCAAAACACTGTGGATTATTGTCAGGATTTCAAAGCCGTTTGACTTTTATTTTGAGTATAAATGTTAATGAACTCAAGCTGACAAACTTTCAATGCTGCTAAAAAGTATTTGCACCCCTAAACGTTTTCTTCTCTTTTTACTTTTTGTCAAATTTAAATGTTTGTTAATTATGTTAAAGACTCTGTACTTATCAGCTGCTGCAGGCGCAACAAACAGTTATTAGGTTTATGGAGAATTATTTTTCCCATTTAACTTGTTTGGTTTGGATATTTTTGTGTTTTGCACAGATCTGTATTTCTTTAGCAAGAACAAAAAATAAAATAATTTTTGGGTTGAATTAAGGTTGTTTTGTTTTTATAAAATATTTGGTTCATTGTTGGAACATGGAAGGATAAATGCATCGTTTCATGCAACCAAACCTCCTTCATTCAAACTGGGCAAACTGGGAGAAATGATTTTCACACAACAGATTTTATCACTTTAGAAGTGAGTCAGACTGTAATTAAACAACTTTGCTTTTAGCTTCATCCTTTAATTTGTCACACATCTGTTGGTTAAAACATTCAGTCTTCTAACAGTAACTCAGCAGGAAAAGCCAGATGTGACACAGGGATTTAATCTCCATTTTTCCTGTTTTTCTCATCCGTCTCACCACAGCTGCTCTTCAGCTCTCAGACTCTCAGGCTTTCTGCCCTCAACTACCAACTGGTGGCCTTCGCACTTCCTGTTTGCTCTTAAAAACACCAGAATCACAGATATTACTGTGGCAAAGAACATGTTTGAAGTCTAAGATGAAGCTGTTTGTTTAACTTTGTTAATCCTTTGAGGATTTGTTTCATGATCTTAAGAACATAAAACACAAAAATCTTCATTTCATGTTAATTTTAAAACTCAAAAGTTGTAAAAAAAAAAAAATGTCCTAAATTATTTTCTGTTAAACTATGATATTGCTTGCTTGCTTCGAACTGTTAGCATAGCTTTAGCTATAGGTTGAAGCTAATTCTGCCAAGTTTTCTTATTTTCACAACCTTTTAGCCAGCTACAACAGAAAAACTAAATTACATTTAATTAAGGTCAGGTGAACTATTTAATCATCTCATCTAGCTAATGCTAAAAGCAGATAGAGATTTTGTGGTTTAGCTCGTTGAGCTAAGACGAGGACTGTTAGCCTTTTAGCTCATCTATATGAGCCAATCATTTTTCACCTCTCTATTTAGCTATAGCATTTTTTAACAATATGGACAGATATAAGTTTTAATTATTTTCTTCACTTTGAACAGATGAGCTAAGATCTTTAGCCTAGCATAAGCAGTTATGTCACCAAAGCTAATAACAGTTAGCTTAGTCTATGTAGCTAAGCAGGGGCGGATCTAGAAAAATATCTATGGGGTGGCAGGAGGGGGGCAAGGATTTTTCAGGGGTGGCAGCATATGGCAGTATATACTGTATTTAGCGAGAAATTAAATTTAGCTTTAAACTAAGCAATTAGTTTGGAGCTAAAAATTTAGCTTGAAACCAAATATTTAACTTCCAACTAAATACGTAGCTAATTATTCAGCTAAATATTTAGCTCCAAACTAAATATTCAGTTAGTGAGCCAAATATTTAGCATCATGCTAAATATTTAACTTGCTAATACACTTTTAGCTTGAAACTAAATATTTAGTTGACAAACAGAGAACCAGATATAAACCTGAATTAAATATTTAAGGGTTTTCTGGAACCTGTAAATTATAATGTCAAAGTTAAATTTTTGCTCTACGGTTGTAGCAGTTGGTGTTTTTGAATTAGCTTTTGCTAAACATGATGCTGGTTAGCATTTTATCGTTAGCAGAACTAATGTTTCTGATTGGTGCTTTAGGGCTAGCACACCTAGCTTTTCAGTTAGCAGTGCCTGAACTGTTTCTACCCAGCATGCACAGCAGCAGACCAACCCATGCATGAACTCAAACGGAGCCGGTTGGTTAGAGAAGCCGGTGGCTCTCACCACTGGGCTGGTCCGGGCCGAACTGGCCCTGCTGGAAGCTCTGGAGCTGCGGTAGCTACTGTACTCCACAGGCTGCAGGAAGAACACACCACATACACTTCTGTCAGTCTGCCTGCATTACCCTCCCAGATGTTAGACTGGACCTGTTTGGACCCGTTCTGCTGGCTTACGTGAGAGGCGGAGACTCTGCGGGAGCCGCTGCACAGACTCAGACCGTCGTCATATAGAGAACTCTGCAGGGGAACGGATCAGCAGAACCGCACACACACGATGTTATCAGTGCCGAGTGTTCGATGGTCACCAAATGCTGGCTAGCTAATGGCTAACAGAGCTAGAACCAACCTAAAACTGCAGAGACGGGTCCAATCAGAACTTCACTCTGAGTGTTAGCATACGGACCTGGTTGCTACTGTTAGCATACGGACCTGGTAGCTACCGTTACCCTACGGACCTGGTAGCTACCGTTAGTATACGGATTTGGTAGCTACCGTTAGCATACGGACCTGGTAGCTACCGTTAGCATACGAACCTGGTAGCTACCGTTAATATACGGACCTGGTTGCTACCGTTACCCTACGGACCTGGTTGCTACCGTTAGCTTATGGACCTGTCCGTTCTCTGGCTAATAAAATGGATGAGTTACGACTATCCATCACGAGTAAATTCTCCTTGATACAAATCTATAAACAGTTTGGTTTCTGTTAGTTCTGTCAAGATGCAAGAAAGGATGAATTTCCCTTCTATTGGTCAATGTTTTATTTTAAATATGCTGTAGGACCCGTAGTTTGATGACTGTTAGAAATATCGCCACGTTTTACGAACAGAAGGAATTAGTTTGGTTTTTGTTGCTTGTTTAACTTTTATTAATTGTTTAATTTTTATTAATAAAGCTGATAAACGGGTAGAGAACAAAACTAGACAAAACCATTTATATTCTGCTTTTTCTCGCTCTGTGTCGGCATGACGCTACGCGGACCTGTTGCCATGGCAACCGACAGACAACAGCTCAACCAGCAGATAAAGCAGAGATTACGTTCAAACCTATCAGGGGAATCAATACCAGAAACTAACGTTTCCCACACAAAGAAGTATCAGATCCACCAAACAGAACATCCAGTCTGTTACATTATGCTGTCAGGCTTGATGTCTATATTGTGATTATTAATCTATTTTGGCCTGAACACAGATTAGCTGATTTAAACTCCTGCTCTACTGATGACTTGGTGAGCAGCTTGTCCTGTTTTAGTGCTAACGGAACCAAAACACAGCGAACTGCGCAGCATGTTACGGTTATCAGAGTCAATAGCAGCTAGCAAGTTAGCCTAGCATAACTAGCTCACTGCTCACTTTTTCAATAAATCAAAACTTTTTCCTCACCTGTTAAATGTGAAACCCTTGAACCTTGTTATCTATGTCTGTCATACGGTTGAATTAGCCGCTAAATATTGCGTCCATTTTTTAGATTCTTTGCGTGATTGTGGTATTTTCCTGACCACCGATATTCCTGACCCAATGAACAGGATGAGTTACTGATATCCAGTCCAGTAATATTTCCATCCATCCATATACATCAATGCTGCTGCCTCGCGCTTCCCGCTACTCAGCAGTAGGTGTCAGTTTACATTGTGTTGCATTCAATGTTGTCTGAAAAAAGAGATTTGTGCGCTTAATGTCCTATTTGCCATAACTATTTATTGAATTCATTGTCACCAGCTGGGTGGCAACAGGGGTGGCACGGCTCTGAGTTGCCACCCCTGTAGATCCGCCCCTGTAGCTAAGCTGTGTTACATCAGTGGCATTTATGCCTTTGTGGTGTTTATTAAATTGTTTGAGCAACAAATTATGAGAAATAGAGTAAATAAATAGAATACTGTAAAGGTAATGAATGATAGTTTTTATGATGTTTCAGAACAGATGGATTTTATTTGTATGGAGGTAATTTGGTGCCAGAACTATGATATAAATGGGGCTTTGGTATCTTTTTATAGTGACAGATTTTCTCATTAAAATAAAATATGTTCATGTTTGAACAGAAACAGTAGAAATAAAGTCTGAGGGAACTCTTAGTTTTTCCAGAAGTGTTAATCTCAGAGGAATGATGTGTTTTACATTTCATGAAGACGATTAACGGTTTCAGAAACTCGTTGTGTTTCATGAAGCTGCATTCAGAACATACTAACCGGTTCTGGTGGATCCGGGTTTGTTTCAGCTGAAAACGTTTTGATCCACAGCAGAGACTCCTGCTGACGCTGAGTCACCGGCTGGCTCTCTGCGCCGAGCTGCAGCAGCAGGCAGAAACTCTGGCTGCGCCGGCGGCCTTGTGATCTTCCTCACATGTCTCTGATTTTTGTGCCGGGCTCAGTGGAGCGAAGAGGAGGAGGCAGAAAGTTCTCATGTTCTCTGAGGAATGCAGCTTTATGATGATTATTATGAAACCGTCATAAATGTTAACAGAACCAGAACCGGCTCCGCATCACATGCTGCGACTCATGTGACCATCTGGATTAAATTCAACACGCATGACTCCACACACACACACACACACACACACACCCACACACACACACACACACAGGGAGTTCTGCTCTGCGGTCCGCCGGGCCCTCAGAGCTCGGAGGGAGTCCTGCTGTTAGCGTAGCCTGCTAACAGAGCTTCATTTAATCACAGCTGTTATCATCATGACTTCATGTAGAAATGACTCTTTAACCTGATGATCTGTCAGGATAATAGAATTTAATGTTACTCTTTATTACTGCAGGAAATGTCAGATTATTAAGGAGTTTCTAATCATTTCTATGTGTGAGTTTAATCACAGCTAACATGGCCGTGACCTCACTTCCTGTTCCTGCCTGTTTCTTCCTGTTTCTGCTTCCAGAGTCCCCAGAGTTTGACACCCGCAGTGAGCCGGAGTGCCACAGTGAGTTCATGTTCTCCAGTCGTTTTATTAAAACTCATCTTTTCCAACCAGGTAGGAATGATTTATGATCATAGAGTTTATGTTTATCTGGCTGATTGCAGTTTGATTTTCTTTATGACTCATAATTTATTAAAGTCCATCAAACATTATGAAGCAACAGCAGAAAGATGGAATAAATATTTTCTGTTATTTAAACATCTGAAGTTCAAATTTAATCTCCTGCAGAAACAGAAACAGAAAATACTGAGAAAGTTTTATTCTCTAATATTTTCCATCGATAAGATGAGTTTCCAGGCTGATCCAGTCCAACAGAACCGGGCCAGAGACAGGGCATATTTATTTATGATGGAGCCGAACCTGGATCAGAACCTGGATCAGAACCTGGATCTCTGATCATTTTTCTGCTTGTTTGCTCTCTCTGGTTCTGGCTGTTCAGATTTTTTCCCAAGCTGTTGGGTGAAATCACTCTGTCAGGTTTATTCAGATGAAAAGCCGAACAGGCAGAGACAACACACCAGTTTTATACCAAGGATCCAAAACCTGGAGACGTTCTGGTTCTGGTTCTGCTGCAGGAACCAACTTCCAACCTTCTGCATGTCTCCCAAACAGCTTCTTTTGCTGAGAGTTCACAAACATTTAATATAACATAATCAGCAGATGTTAATATGTAGTAATTTTCCACCACAGAACCTGGTTACGTAACCATGGCAACCAGGTGTTTTTCCAACTTTGAGCTATCTGATTAGCTCAAAAGCTAAAATAACATGTGAACAGGAGGCTTCATGCTGCAGAGCAGCAAAAGCAAAGGAGGTGGATTAGCAGAGCTAGCTAACAGCTGATGAGGTCATCCAGGATCTTCCTGTGGAATATCTTCTCTGCTGCCTTCATACTCATCTGTTAGCATGTTAGCATGAGACTGCTAAACAGCAGCAGTCTTCAGTCAGAGGCCTCTTCAGATTTGTTGAACACTGGCTGCTACTGGAGAATCTCCTCCATGTTTGGATGAAAAGATGAGGAGTTAATGTTCATTAAGCTGCTAGCAGCTTACAGCTATCAGTTGACAGCTGTTAGCAGTAGCTATTAGCCATTTGCTGTTAGCAGTTAGCTGTGTAGTAAAGTCCAGGTGAACCTTCAGGTCTAAATATTAAAGCGGTTCTGCTGCAGTCCAGCGGGTCGGGAACAGAACGGTTCTGATCGGTCGGTTCCGTCTGTCTGCCTCCATTTTGTTTCTCCAGTTTGAGCTCATTAGGAAACAAGAAGCTTCATGGAACCGATCAAACATTTACAGCTTAATAACAGTCATTAGTTTGATGGAAACTGATTAAATGTTTGTTTCTTAGTAAACTAATTATTTTGTTCTTGATATGCATGCACATGTTTTTCTGTCATACCTTTTGCTTCTTCTCTTGTTTTTTAAAAACCTGAAATAAATAAATAAAATGAATCAGAGGTTTTAATGTGAAACTCAGAGCTGACAGGTTCAGTCTGCAGAATTAGTTATGGTAGCTTCATAACTCCATAATGTCTGTCTGTCTGTCTGTCTGCCTGTCTGTCTGTCTGCCTGCCTGTCTGCCTGTCTGTTGGTCTGCCTGTCTGCCTGCCTGTCTGTCTGTCTGTCTGCCTGCCTGCCTGTCTGTCTGTCTGTCTGCCTGTCTGTCTGTCTGCCTGCCTGTCTGCCTGTCTGTTGGTCTGCCTGTCTGTCTGTCTGTCTGCCTGCCTGCCTGTCTGTCTGTCTGCCTGTCTGTCTGTCTGCCTGCCTGTCTGCCTGTCTGTTGGTCTGCCTGTCTGTCTGTCTGTCTGCCTGCCTGCCTGTCTGTTGGTCTGCCTGTCTGCCTGTCTGTCTGTCTGCCTGCCTGCCTGCCTGTCTGCCTGCCTGTCTGTCAGCAGGTGGATATGAGGAGCTCAGCCTGGAGGCATCAGACTCTCCAAACCTGCAGGTACCAACCGTTTCACCTCGTTGTTCTTACTGCTGCTGAGGCAACAGGGGCTCAGTTTGGGGTCTAATGATAAGATAATGATTACACTTATTAATAATAATAATAATAATGATAATAATAATAATAATAATGATAATAATAATAATAATAATGACTAATTATAGAACAGCCAGAGCGACGTATGAATAAAATACTTGAAACTGGATATTTTTCTGTTTCTCCATCCTGAATACTGATGATGATGATGATGATGACGATGATGATGATGATGATTCTCTCTGAAGATGAAGAAGGCCAAACGGAGGCTGACTGTTGATCCTGTTGATTTTGTCCTCGGCTTCGATTACTCAGCAAACTCCAGACCTCAGGAGGATCAGGTAGCGGATCAGACACCAGTACTCCCAGTACAGACACCAGTACTCCCAGTACACTAGTGATGATGTGTCAGTGGTGAGGCACAGTGACATCATCACTGTGATCACAGGTTAAACCTCACATGATCACAAACCTGAAATTTGTGATGATGTGAAAAAGTTTCTAGTCTCCATGTTGAAGGAGGAACGGCGGCCATTTTCTCCAGACTAACGTTTGTGTCGCGACGGCCTGCAGGCCTCCGGCGCTCAGGACGCCATGGACCCGATGCTCACTGAGGCTGACATGCAGGACGTTTTCCACCAGAACCTCCAGCAGGACAACCAGAGTCTGGACCTGGAGATGCATAATCAGCATGGTGAGATCCCAGTTTGGCCCAGTTTGACCCGTTTGGTCCCAGTTTGGTCCCAGTTTGAGAGCAGAGCTCCACTTCAGACTCCACAGGCTCAGCCAGCAGGTCAAAGGTCATAACAGACTCCTCTGTGTGTCCAGATGAAATGGCGTTTGCGGAGACCCGGCCCGTCCCGTCCCGCTCCGTGTCCCGGCTCAGCTACTCGTCCTGCGGCAGCGGCAGCATCGGCCTGCGGGGCGGCAGCAGCTTCCTGCCCAGCCTGGACGACTCCGAGGCCGAGGACGACCTTTGCCCCCGGGTCCCGGTGTACCGGTCCCACCCGGACCCCGGCAGCCACACGTCTCAGGAGAGCCTGAGCTCAGCCGGCGCGGCGCCGCAGGTCCAGTAATCATCCAGCAGATGGAGCCGATCACTTTGATCACCAATAAATCCTGTTTGGTTTTACAGGCTTTTGTTCCACATCATTGTGAGTCTTTCAGAGTTTAGGCTCCTTACATAATCACACCCACAGAGCGACGACACGCCTTCAGCGTTAAGATCTGATTTATTCATAACAGATTTCACAACCTTTGAATTCTCCATGTTTGTCACGTTATTCCCATGAACCTCGACGATCTGATGTGACGAACCAAAAGAAGGTCGACTTGTGAAACTGAAGGGAGATCAGACACGTTTGTTCATTTACTGTTGAAAGTTTAATCCACAAATCTGCTGATAGCCGAGCTAATGTGTCATTTAGCGCTTTAGTGTTTTTCTAACTTTAACAATGTTTAGCGCTCTTAGCTTCCCCTAAGTTCATTTCCAGATAAGTTCTAAAGCAATAACTTAATTGATTGTTTTGTAAACATTTAGTTAAATTAAGTTCAACATCATTGTTGCAATTTTAGCTTTTGATTGTTCAGAATTTGTCAAATAATTAGATGTTTATATTCGTGCTCTTATTTTGAAGATGTTTACGTTGCAGCTCCATTTCCTCTGATTCTGCTTCAAATACATGGTGGCTGTCAACGTAGTTGGATTTAGCACTTTAGCATTAGCTCTTGCTAAATACCCGGTTGGGATAGTGCTTAGCTTAGCTTCCGATAAATACCATGTTGATGTAGCGCGCTAGCTGCTTTAGGGTTAGCGCTGCTAGCTTTCCAGTTAGCTTTAAGGAGACGCAGCATGAGGAAATCTGATCAGAGGAGACCAGAGCTAAACTTTTATACCTCCAAGCAACATGTCTGGTTGAAGCTTGGACCCGGTTGAATGATCCAACCGGGTCCAACAGGATCTTAACTAGATGGTTCTGGAGCAGAAAAAGCAGGAAAACATGAAGTTTTTGAAGCCTAACATTCACCTCAGTGAATATCTGGATTTTCCTTAAAGACGCTAAAACAGAAACTGGATAAATTTCTTCATTTCTCAGTTTTTGCTTAATCACAAACTGTTATCGGACTGGATACTCATTTAGAGTTCTGGTTCTGGTTTTGGTCGGAGGCGTCGGTGGTTTACTGAGCATCTGAAGGTGTTTGGATTCCTTGAAGACTTGCATCAGCAAACAGATTTCCCACATCGTGTTACAGAGCTCAGTAAACATGTTGGACCTGGAGCACATGCGGCCCGTCGGTCTGATGAAGACGAGGCAGCTGCAGGATCACATGCGGCCCGTCGGTCTGATGAAGACGAGGCAGCTGCAGGATCACATGCGGTCCAGAGTCGTGACATCAGCGTCTATTCATGGCTCACAGCAACCCGACCCATCAGCGCTGCTCATGAGAAGCAGATCAACGCCTGACATCACAACACCCTCAGGGTTCATCCAAACACCCAGGAATGCACACAGTGGTGTAACCATGGGAACCGAGACGCGCACTGCACACGAGTCCTGGGTTCGAGTCCCGAGTTCTGGAGTCAACAGCAGCCTTGAAGGTCACCTAAAGGTCACTCACAGGTCACCGACCTGCTGATATATTCTGACATCGCGGAGACCCAAACAGGATGCTGGGAAACGTCCAGACATGTGGCCATCAGGCAGCAGCGTCTGGCCGCCGAGGCCTCCAGGGCTCCCTCAGACGACCTTCAGGGGCCGCCGGCGGAGACGTGTACATCTGTTGAAACCCGTGATGTCAGCGTTCCAGTCCTGTTTGACGAACCAGGAGTCAACGAGGACGGAGTCAGCAGAGTTACGCTGTGATTACACGTGTGAGCGAGAAATCAAAGGCGAAACCACAAAAAACCGAACAAACGAGGGCATTGCTAAACAAGAGAAACCATGAAAACCAAACAACACTAAACACCAGGAGCCGTTAAATACGACCTGCTGACTCAGCAGATCTAAAGCAGGCAGGAATTCCCCAACCTGGACCAGGTTGAACCTTCATGGAGGCTTTAACAGTTTGACTCAGGTCTGAGTTTTCTGGACCTGGAGGAATCACTGGGTATTTCTCACCTTATGGTCCGGTAGACCCAGTTCTATTGGATCGCTCAGCGTAACTTCCGTCTTCACCAAATGGAATCTAAATGGAGGCGTCCGATTTTAGCGGTTGGAGGATTTCTCTTTAGTCTTTGGTTAAAAACCAGGAGCCATTTCTGCTGCTATCGCTAGGCTAGCACGTTAGCTTTGGTTGTATTTACCCAGAATGCCCTGCGTTGTAGTCCACTTCCTGCTTTTGGAGCAGGAAGTGGACACATTCAAAACGAACTAGAGTTGAATTCTGCTTCTCCATGTCTGGTTCTGGTTCTGGTTCTGGTCTGTCAGGTTGATCCAACAGCAGATCTGTAATGTGTCGTGGTTTCAAACCTTCAGTGATTATAAACTACCAGCAGGATTTAAAGTCTCGTCTCTAAACGCCTGGATGAGTTTCAGATCAGAGAAATGTTCAGAACATTTCTAATATTCTGCAGCTGGTGGAAGGCCCACTTTGGAACCGGCTTTATGTGGCTCTGGAGGCTCAGGTCAGAGGTCAGAGGTCAGCCTGGTCTCTGGTTCACAGCTGGAACAACTGAAGCTGTGTGTTGACTCTAGATCTATAACTCTAGATCTATAGGTCTAGATCGTTCCTCTTTAGGTCCAAAATAATAACTCCAGCTAATTTTTGGTTTGATGGGCTCAGGTCAGCCTGAAGGTTCTCCAGGGTTTCCCGGTCCGGTTCTGATGGGTTCTGTAAACGTGTTTAAACTGTATAGAAACATCAGTATTCTTCTCATCCTGCATAACTTTAAGTTTCCTCCTGCTTTCCGTAGATCGGTGACCTGAACAAGCGAATGTCGGCCATTGAGACGCTGCTGAGCTGCTTGGAGCAGAAAGTGACGCCGGCTAACAGGAAGGTAAACTCTTGTTGCCTGGAAACCGGCTTTAAATAATCAATACGCAGCTATAAATGCCAGGCCTCACTGTCGGCACACTGCTGGTTCCTGTTTGGTTGTTAAATGTTAGTAAAGAAATTTTCTCTAAATGAATGGAAAATGTTTTAAATTGTGAAAGAAGTGGCTGCGCTGCCCCCTGGTGGCCGTTCACCGGAGCAGACCGCCTGACCCTGCTGCAGACGCTTCATGTTGTCTGGCTCTAATCAGGACACATTCTCTAAAATTGAAGCTCAAAGGATCTGAACTCGTCTGGTTTAACTTCAAACAGAACATCTAAAGGTTCTGCTCTGGTTCTCTGCTGCGGTTCTGATCCGATTAACATCCAGAAAACATCTGGATTTAAAACCTCTGCAGATTAATAATCTGTCTCCATCTAGTTCTCACCTGTCTTAATGGAAATCACGAAAAATTAAATGGAGGTGTTAGTGCCAACTCTGATGGTTTCAGTGTAAATATAAAAACTTTCTGTTTTATGAAATAATGGCTTCAGTTCTCAGAGGTTCAGACGTTACAATAAAGAGTCTGGACTTAAACTGTCTGTCTGGTCCAGCTGCTTCAACTTCATTTAT
Source organism: Xiphophorus hellerii (assembly GCF_003331165.1). Classification (NCBI taxonomy): domain Eukaryota; kingdom Metazoa; phylum Chordata; class Actinopteri; order Cyprinodontiformes; family Poeciliidae; genus Xiphophorus; species Xiphophorus hellerii. The sequence goes on along the minus strand of NC_045678.1, from coordinate 31,905,803 downwards.
TCACTTTACATTATTTTATTTTACATTATCTATTTATGTAAAAAAATATATAATTTTTTACATTGTTTCATGTTTTATTTATGTAATCTATTTTTATTTTCCGTTATTGGTTTAATTATTTTATTTTATTGATGTATTTATTTTTATTTAACTTATTATTTACTTTACATAATTCCAGGTTTTAAATTTCATTTTGATTTAAATATTATTTAATTAGTTGTATTTTGTTTTGTTTTATTGCTGAGGTCGGCTGAATGTGACTGAAACACATTTTATAGATTATTTTTATGATGATTTATCATTAAATTCTGTATTTTTATTGATATAAAATCAGTTAAACCCAGAGTCTGGGTTCTGTTCTGGTTCTGCAGGACGTCAGAACCGCTCAGAGTCCGTCCCCTCCTCGTCTTCCTCAGTGGGATGAAGAGGAGCTGGAGGAGCAGCAGCTCCGGCTGAAGCTGCACCAGCTGACCCACAACATCAGCGACCAGAGCCTGAGCTCTGAGGAGGACGAGCCGGGCGGAACCAGGACCAGGACCAGAACCAGAACCAGGACCAGAACCGGGCTGGAGGAGGATCTGAAGGTTCGATCGGCTCCAGACGGAGAACATCCAGCGTCATGACGTTTGTTTCCTCTCATTTCTCTGACAGTAAAAGAAAATAAAAACATCGACACGTAAGGAGAAAATGAAGCAGCAGAGAAATGTTCTGCTGTTCCACCAGTAAAACCAGTTCAGCCCAAAATCCAACCAGCTACTGTCTCACCTCCTTTAATTTTTAGAAAAAATTACAGATTCAGACACTTAAAAAACTTTTATGCCCAAAGTCAGTTCAGTTCAAATTCAGAAAAACTTTATTGATCCAAAAGGGAAATTACATAACTTCATAAATACAAAATAAAATACAGTTTATTAATGTTGAGACTGTTTAACTGTTTCCTGATGTGTTTTTGCTGTTTCTCCTGCAGGCCGACCGCCTCCCACTGAGCCCCGACACCAAGCAGCGCCCCCCGCTGGAGCCGCCCAGAACTGCAAGCAGAGGCTCCACCTCCTTACTGCTGGAGCTGGAGGACAGAGTTGCTCAGGCGGCCGCCGACGTGCAGAGCGCCCAGAGCCAGGTCCGAACGGGTCAGAACGGGTCCGAACCGGGTCAGAACGGGTCTGTACCGGGTCAGAATGGGTCAGAACGGGTCCAAACCGGGACAGAACGGGTCTGTACCGGGTCAGAATGGGTCAGAACGGGTCCGAACCGGGTCAGAACGGGTCTGTACCGGGTCAGAACGGGTCCGAACCGGGTCAGAACGGGTCTGTACCGGGTCAGAATGGATCAGAACTGGGTCAGAACGGGTCCGAACCGGGTCAGAACGGGTCCAAACCGGGTCAGAATCAGGTTCGAACGGGTCAGAACCGGGTCCGAACGGGTCTGAACGGGTCTGAACCGGGCAGGAAACGGGTTAGCACGAGTTCGAACCGGGTCAGAACGGGTCCAAAACAGGTCAGAACCAGGTCCGAACGGGTCAGAAACGGTCAGAATGGGTCAGAACCAGGTCACAGTGCCTCTCAAACCCAGATCCACTAATGAAGCCGTTTCTCCTCAGGTTTCCTACATCGAGGACCGGATCGCTGCACTGAGCACCGCTGGGGGCCCAACAGACCGCAGGAGGAGGGTGAGGTCACTGAAGGTCATTAAAGGTCACTGAAGGTCACAAAGTCTTTGCTGCTGATTAATATGACATCACCTGTTTATGAATATCGGCGCTTCAGGCCAGACTAAGAAAATGTGTTTTATGTTATAATATTAACAGAAGAAAATATTAAAACTAAGAGAAAAAAATTATTTTAATTGTAAAAAAGCTTTGATAGATTAATGAGGATCTGCTGTGAGCGGCTCAATCTGGGATTATTTACTCTAAATAAACATTTTAATTTCCTGCTGCTGATCATTTGATGCTGATGAGTGAAAATATAAAATATTTCCTTATTTAAAAACCAGATTATAACTTAACTAGATGATCAACGTTGCTCATTTGAACTCTGATTGTTTTGTGCAGTTTTAATGTTTTTAATATTACAACTTTATTACATTTATTATGCTATCATTGTAATATTCTGATGTTTTTCTCTTATTATTACATCTTAATTTGCATTTTATTATTACCTTTTTCTCATTTTTTTATTTCATTCTCAAATTATTACAATATTTTCATATTTTACAATATGAAAACATCTTTGTTTTCATATTACGAATATTCTCACATTATTATGACTTTATTCTCATATTATTATTATTTTTTCCCCATTAGGTTTTATTTTTGTATTATGACTTTTCTTCATATAATTTGGAGTTTTTTCTTCTCCTCCAGCTGCAGCTCTGAACCATTCAGGTAAAAACTCTGGGTGAACTCTGACCTTTGCTCTCTGTTTGCAGTCGGCGATCCCGGTCCGGACTCGGAGACTCTCCCACAACGTTCCCAGCAGTAAGCGCCGCGACCCAACAGGGCGACCCGCCATGTCCCGCCTTAGGTTTCCTCTTCTGGTGATCAGGAGAATTGTGTTAAAATAACAAAGATGAAAAAATTATTCAGGTTTATTAGGAGATTAAAAATTATATTTTCACTGATAGAAATGAAAATAGCCTTTATTAGCAAACCTTCTGTCCCATTAAGGTCTGTTAATAAAGGCTGAAGCACTTCTCCCAAACTAACAAATGAATGCTAAATAAATATATATACAGTATACTGTATATTCATTGAGGATAATAATCCTGTATCAAGATATTTATTCATCTATCAAAACGTTTCATATCAGTCCAGAACTTCCTGGGGAATAATTTCCACTCTTACAGATGGGAAAGACAGGGAAACATGTGATTCCAGTGAAGTTAATGTGTTGATCTCTAACTGCAGTCAGAGCCATGATTAACCAATTGAAACCAGTTGGAACCAGTTGAAACCAGTTGGAACCAATGTGAACCAGTTAAAACCAGTTGGAACCAATGTGAACCAGTTAAAACCAGTTGGAAACAGTTGGAACCAGTTGGAACCAATGTGAACCAGTTAAAACCAGTTGAAACCAGTTTGAACCAGTTGGAACCAGTTGGAACCAATGTGAACCAGTTAAAACCAGTTGGAACCAGTTGGAACCAATGTGAACCAATTAAAACCAGTTGGAAACAGTTGGAACCAGTTGGAACCAATGTGAACCAGTTAAAACCAGTTGAAACCAGTTTGAACCAGTTGGAACCAGTTGGAACCAATGTGAACCAGTTAAAACCAGTTGGAACCAGTTGGAACCAATGTGAACCAATTAAAACCAGTTGGAAACAGTTGGAACCAGTTGGAACCAATGTGAACCAGTTAAAACCAGTTGAAACCAGTTTGAACCAGTTGGAACCAGTTGGAACCAATGTGAACCAGTTAAAACCAGTTGGAACCAGTTGGAACCAATGTGAACCAGTTAAAACCAGTTGGAACCAGTTGGTTCCAACTGGTTAAAACCTGTTAACTGGTTTTAACTGTGAACCAGTTAAAACCAGTTAAAACCAGTTGGAACCAATGTGAACCAGTTAAAACCAGTTGGAACCAGTTGGAACCAATGTGAACCAGTTAAAACCAGTTGGGACCAGTTGGAACCAGTTGATGGAAGGACGACAACATTCCCCTCAGGGTCAGGAAGTGAAGTTAGAAATGAACTCTTCATCAACACGTCTTCCCACAGATCTGATGGATCAGTCTGGATTCTGCGCAGAACTTTTCTCATCATTATGAATGTTTGACCTCTGGGTGAGGTCAAGGTGACGGACCGTCAGCTACCAGCGGTTCTGTCAGAGTCCAGGAGGAAAAACTCTCATCTGGAGGTGATCAGAGGTTAGAAAGGAGCTGAAGGTCAAAGGTCGTCAGACGACCAGCAGAACTTCATCTAGATGTAGAGAAAACAGAAGCTCAGACAGACAGACGGTGGTGAGGTGTACGGCTCCGGATTCATTACATGAAACAAATCTAAAGAAATTTAGAAATTCATACAATCATTTTAATTATTTCAAATACAGAAAAGTTAATAAAAATAATTCATGTTTTGAATAATTATGTATTTTTGGGCTTTAATTCTGTCAAAATAATCAGAAAAATCTGATTATATTGTAATAATCAAACATGATATTAGTTATTATATTATTATTTATCACAATACATAAGAAATTTAACCTGAAGCAGGAAGTGATGTCATCAGCTTGGTAGCAGTAACGTCTCTGCGTTACAGAATCCGGTGCCGACGGCGGGCTGATGAAGAGGAGGCTGAGCATCATGTGACCTTCATCGCTTCGCACGGAGACGGAGGCGGCAGTGAACATCCCAGCATCCTGTTACCATGGTGACAGGATGCCGTTCCAGCCTGTGACCATGTCTTTTTATTTTTATCTCTTTGTTTATTTAGTTTGAAGGTTTAATCGTAACCGAGCGTGAACGAATTGGTAACCATAGCAACGTGACGGATTTCACAGAAACTCATTTAAGTTTTTATTATTTCTGAAGTTCGTCTTTATTTCCATCAGTAGAACCAGAACCTCCAGCAGGTCGGCATCACGTCTGCAGGTTCCACTAAAATGCCACTCACAAGATGGCGGCTGCGTCTAAATGACAGCTCACCGTTCAAATCTGGCCATTATTTTAGATTAGTATATTCTTAGTTTATGCTGATGTGAATTTTTTATCGTCTTTATTTCGCCTCTATTCCATTTGTTGATTTTTTTCTATGATGGTTTTTAATTGTCCAGCGACCATGAGAGACCATACAGTGTTTTATTATTGTTAAAAATAAAACACTAATTATTAATAATAATTAATATTATTATTATTGTTATTATTATTAATCATTATTGTTGTTATTATTTATTGTTATTATTTGTCATTATTGTTATTATTATTATTGTTATTATTATTGTTGTTGTTGTTATTATTAATTATTATTGTTATTATTATTATTATTATTTATCGTTATTGTTATTATTATTAATATTATTGTTAATTATTATTATTGTTGTTGTTGTTGTTATTATTAATTGTTATTATTATTTATCATTGTTATTATTATTAATAATAATTATTATTATTATTATTGTTGTTGTTGTTGTTGTTGTTGTTATTAGCAGTAAACTGGGCCTGACCTGCTTCAGGACGAGCTGCTGAAGGAACACGACTAGAACTGAAGGTCCAGAAAGGAACCAGAACCAGAACCTCTGGTTTGGTGTCAGAACTGGGTCTGGTTTTCATTTCCATTAAAAACAACAAACGGAACCATTAAAAATGACTCGGAACCTTTCAACATGCAGGTTCTGCTGGGATGAATCCCATCCGGATCGGTCCTCCATGTTTTCCTGCTGTTTTTCTTCTTTGTTTTTATTAAATGTCTCAACAGACAGAAATCTGTTCTGGACTTTTTGTTCTCCTGAGTTTAACCAGAACTCTGACCTGCTGCGTCATCAACCTGCTGCTCCTGAACCAGAACCTGGATTATCTGCTGAGTCACTGGTTGCTATGGTGATTCAGCATAAGTCACTGGTTGCCTTGGTGATTTCTGCCTCCGCTGGGCATCAGGAGCCCACAGCCGGTTCAGTCGGTTCTACAGGGAGTGGGCGTGTCCCTCTGTCCTCTGATTGGACAGGAAACAGGAAGTCCTCCAGCTGAGATCAGAAGGAGAAGATGGTTAGTCCCAGGAGGTTCTGGATGTTTCTGGGTCAGAACCATCATCACTGAGCTGAACATTCAGAGAAAATAAACTGGGATTGTGGAAAAACTGGAAAATGGATCAGAATAACTGGATTGGATGAAGTCCATGTGACCCTGTTAGGCTGGTGGTTCTGATGGAGAGATGGAGGTCCAAACAGGAGCAATTCAGTTATTTAATGCTAAATGTGTTGAAGCCAGTAGAACTGCTGTTTTCCAGAACCAAAATGTTCTGATGGGATTCTGTTGGACTTTTTCTGCCCTGAGCAGAAAACAAATCACAACAAATAAAAACAAAGATATTAACTCATTTATTATTTATTATTGATCAGACAGACTCAGTTCTGTTGGATGAACAGAACTTCATGCTTGGTTCTGGTTCTGTTCAGTCAGGAAATAAAGTTTCTCCATTTTAAACTTTGAACAGAGAAGAATTCAGCAGATCAGAGTCTGACTGCAGCAGACGGGCTGAACGGGTTCTGATGGCACCGGTTCTGATGGTACCGGTTCATCTGGACTCAGGTGGAGTTTGCTGGTTGAAGTTTCACTTTCCTCTCATTGTGGTGGAAGTCGTTTCCTTCCACTGATCTTCATTTAAAGGTAAAATATTGATCTTTGATTCATTCCAGCAGATTGACCCAGTTTTTATATTATCAGACACAAAATGGTGTCAAAATGAACCGAATCAAACCAACAAGATGAGCAGGATAAATTTATTTAGCTCTTAGTGAAACATGTCGATCATTTTAGCAACATATTTATTATATGAACCGCTTAAACTTTTTACAATTTACAGTTTTAACTTGAGTTGTTCTGGACCAGTGACGTCACAGCTGGTCTAATATATAAACTTCTACTTTACGTATTTCCATAGATACATTTTAAATATGTTTATTAAAAATGTAATTCCATAAATAAAAATGGTTCTGTCTGTAATCAATGTGAGACTTTATTTAATTTGCATCATAATCATTTTAAACGACTGGATAACTTTGTACAGAGTGAACTTGTTGTGCTTTCACTAACTTTAGACTGAATGTTTGTTGTTTCTATTTTAGTTTTCTACGTTTGTTCTCTGTAAAGTTCAGCTCAGTGGCTCCACCTAGTGGCTGCAGACAGACACGTTCTCTCAGTGCCGATGCTTCTAGTAAATGATGAACGTTCAGTGTTTCCTCCTCAGGTGAAGCTAGAAGGTGTAGCTGATGAGTCCAGCAGCATGGATCGGCGTGAGGACGGAGTCTCTCCCTCCAGAACCGCTCTGAGTGGAGAACATGAGAACCAGAGCAAAGTTCAGAGGTCAGATCAGCTTCTCTACCTGTCCAGGTCTTTTCTCCCTGCACTCACATCAGCAAACCGCCTTTATTCACAGGAAACTACCAGAACCAGAACCAGAACCTGGACCTGGACCTGGACCTGGACCAGAACCAGAACCTGGACCAGAACCTGGGCCTGGACCTGGACCTGGACCTGGACCAGAACCAGAACCAGAACCTGGACCAGGACCAGGACCAGAACCAGAACCAGAACCTGGGCCTGGACCTGGACCTGGACCTGGACCTGGACCAGAACCAGAACCTGGACCAGAACCTGGGCCTGGACCTGGACCTGGACCTGGACCTGGACCTGGACCAGAACCAGAACCTGGACCTGGACCAGAACCAGAACCTGGACCAGGACCAGAACCAGAACCAGAACCTGCTAATGCCATCATCAAAACCATCAAACAAAAATCATCAGTCATCACATCACAGGCCTGTCAGCCTGTCCAACATGGACCTGCTGTTTGGCTTCATGACTTCATTTTTCCTTCATATCTTAGTCTGTTCCAGCTGCTGCAGGAAAAACAAGTGAAGGTCCGGAAGGTTCTGAGTCCAGATGATCCTAAAGGTTCTGAGTCCAGATGATCCTAAAGGTTCTGAGTCAGTGGGAGGAGGAGCCGACCGTCTGCAGGAAGGTTGGATTATTTCTTTCAATGTTAAATCTGGAGGTTAAATTAGGAACATAACATGGATTAAACACTGTAAATTTATATAAATATTTCAATATTAATTTTCTTTTTCTAACTTTTCTCTCTATACCGAATATGTTAGAGTTTATATACTGAGAGTTTACTGGGATACAATATTAACTCTTTAATATTCTGTTTCACCTCAAACATAATTTAATCATATTCCTCGTTATATGATTATTTGTTTGATTGTCAGATTTTAAATACAGTAGGAAAGATAAACCTTCAGTTTAAATTTCCCACCAATGATTTGAACAAACTGTTATTTAGGATAAAATGAAGAACTTTTAACATAATGAACAGATTTGTTTTTAACATCTGTTCAGAAATAAAATATTTTTATTTCTGCTGAAAATACATTATTCATGCTTCCTGTTATCAGTTTGTCACAAGGTGGATTCATGATAATATTTCTTTTGAAGACATCAAATTAATCAGAAATCTCACGACCCCACTTCAGTACCTGTGCGCCCCCTGTGGGGGCCGCGCCCCCCGTGTTGAGGACCTCTGCTTTAACAGTTGATGCTGCTGCTTCCTGTTTCTCTGAATTATTCAGCAGCTTTTTTTCGGACCACAAACGTTTTAATTACAAACCAATAAAATCAACTCTGTTCAATGAATCACCAGAATATTGATGTTCATTTTTTATCCTGTTTTTCTCCTTTCATAAACTTTCCTGTCAAACATTAATCCGTCATGAAGCTGCTGCTGCCGTCAGGTTTCAGTAGGTGGTAAATCCTGATCCAGGTTCTGAACCAGAACACAGACACTTGAAATTATTTCCATTTCCTCAGAGAAGCTCATGTTTCCTAGAGACTCAGTAGGCGACGTGTTCCTGAACGCATCCTTTAAAATCAAAGTTTAGGAGAAATAAAAGTGATGTCACTTCCTGCTGCAGGCTGCAGCTCCACCGGACCCAGAGGAACCAGAAGGTTCTGCAGAAGGTTCTGCTCTGATTCTCCTCCACATGTTGGGAACCTCTGAGGTCCAGATGATCCGGGTCTGCGAACCACCTGCGGTTACACCGTGTGAACACCAGGGGGCAGCGTTCCTCATGTTTAGAAATTGGGCCAAAGTAAGAATCAGGAAATAACTCCTTAAAATTTATTTTACAAACATTACAAGTTCCACTGGTGGATTTTTTCACTTCTAACAAAATGTTTCAAATGTTTTAAGTGGAAAACTCTGCCAGTGGAATCAAGACTTAGTTTTTTTAGTTACTAATTTTAAGAAACTACTGACTGAAAACAATCTCCTGTTTCTCCCTGAAAAGTTGCTTATAAATTAGTTTGGTCTTATTTCAGGTTTACTCAGATATTTGAACCTGAAACTAAACAAAAACACTTGGTGAGATTTTGTGCTTCTGCAGTTTGTTAGCTACAGAACAGTTTGTTAGCTACAGAACAGTTTGTTAGCTACAGAACAGTTTGTTAGCTACAGAACAGTTTGTTAGCTACAGAATAGTTTGTTAGCTACAGAACAGTTTGTTAGCTACAGAACAGTTTGTTAGCTACAGAACAGTTTGTTAGCTACAGAACAGTTTGTTAGCTACAGAACAGTTTGTTAGCTACAGAACAGTTTGTTAGCTACAGAACAGTTTGTTAGCTACAGAATAGTTTGTTAGCTACAGAACGTTCTCCTGGTTCAGTGTGTCTGTGTTTCTCCCTCCTGTCCGCTCAGCGAGGCGGACCGCTGCTCATTCTGGTTCTGGTTCTGGTGGGTATTTTCTATCCTCTCAGTGAACTGGAAAGTGTAACTAGCCACCAGTGAACGCTTAGCCCCGCCCCCTGGCGATTTTCACCAAAGGGGGAGGAGCCTATAGACACGGAGAGGCGGAGCCTAGAGAGGCCGAGGGGCGTGGCCAAACGTGGGAATGAATGGTGCTAAGCGGGGCTGTGGTCAGGACCAGAGAAGAATTGCTGCTAACTTAGCTTTGTTGCTATATTTAGCAACTGTTCAGAAACTCCAGACTTTTTTCCAAAAGTAAACCAGCAATTTTTTTTCTAAGGACTAGGGACAAATCAAACAACTTCTTTAAATAAAGCAATTAGAGACAAATATGGTGACTTTTTTCATTAAAGCAACTAGCAAAAACATTTGTTTGCTTTTTCAAAAAAAGCAACTAGAGACAAATCTTGTTTTTAATTTAGTTTTTTAAGAAGCCTCTGTGGTAAATGTAGACACCTTTTAGACAATTACTCATCATCTAAAAGTTGAGTTTGAGTTTTTTTTCTCTTTAATGATTCTTTAGAAAGGAGCTGAATTCAACGCATGTCTCTAAATATCCATAAAACCTGATTATAAAGTGACCGATCCACATGGTTCCGGTTCCGAACCGTGTGGCCGAACCGGCCGTGTTTCTCTTTAAGAATCTGCGGCCTGTTTTAAAGCTCAGTGGTCATCATTAAAAATAGCTCAGAGGTCTGAGGGGAGCTGAGCTTTCCCACTGAAACTGAATCCCTGAACGCTTCTGGAGTCCAGCAGTCGATGCTGCGTTCAGGTGAGGCTCGGAGAATTCAACACTCAGTTGCTCACTTGAGGCGGTTGGTTTTAAATCTTTTATTCTGAACACAGAGACACAAACTGGAATATTATGAAGATTAATCTGCTCCATTTGGACCCAGGTTCGGATCACTTATTGACATGAGTAAATATTAACGCAATGTTGCTTTATTCGTCAATAGATAGTATTGAAATTCTTCCTGTGATGATCGGACTTTGCATTAATATTTCCTCCTGATCTACATGAAAAGAAGGACTCCATTTAGGAAGAACCCAGCAGAACCAGAACCAGAACCAGTAGGAGTTTCCATCTGTCCAACCAGCGAATATTAAAAAGTGGGTTTAGTTCAACTGCTTTTAAAGGGAATGTGAAAGTTTGACGTCTTATTTATAGATGTCACGGTAATATTAATATAATGACAAAAATATATTATTATATAAAGCTATATAATAAAATAATAACGCAGATTAGCAGTATTATTCAAATGATTATAAATTATTTCTAGAAAGTGTTATCATTATTGTATAGCCAACGAACAGAAGCTATAAATATTTGAATAATGTTTTATTAGTATTAGTATTAGGTTTTTTTGTGATGTTTTTAATTTTCTTGAACACTTTGAATTGTTTTTGGCTGAAAGGTATAGAAATATAGTTGCCTTGCCTTACACATAGTGACGTCACAGTGACGTATCTCTTGTCTCCAGACCGCCAGTTGGTGAGTTTTAGCTGTGGCTATCTGAATATTCCGACGGTCCGTGAAGGCACCGCGCTGTGAAGTTTTTAGTGCGGCAGGTTCGAGTCTTCCGCTGCGGCTGCGTCACGTTTCCAGACTGATGAGAGTCACTTCAGCTCTCTGGAAAAGTTCTGGTTCTGCTTTTATTACAGCCAGAGACCGAACCGGACCGGACCGGACCGGCCGGACTGGACCGTGAGGTCGGTGTGAGCGCAGCTTTGGGTCGCAGCGTTTCGGACTGAGCAGAACTTCGCTGCGGTTCGGAAACACAGGAAGGAGCGACTGAAAGAACGGATGTGTGACAATGAGCGGAGCCGCCGCGGATCGTCTCTTCGGTTCCTCTGACTTGACATTTTAGAGACACATGAGAGGCTCCAGCTGCTCCGGCCGACCCGGTTCGGATTAGTAGCGACCCGAACCGAACCGAACTGCTGAAGACAAACACTGAGACGGAGACATGGGGACCCAAGGGACGGGACGGAAGCGGTCCACCAACAAGGAGAGGTCCACCGCGGAGGACGATGCCCTCAACCTGATCGCCAGAGAGGTGAGTGGGCTTTGACTGGGCCACCAACTGCGCATAGCACCACGTGCTCCAGGTCCAAACCCGCCAGTTACCAGAGGCGGTTCTGACATGGTTGTGGGGCCCAAGGCCCCTCCTGGTGTTTACAGCAGAAAGTCATGTGACTAGTTAGCTCTGATGCTAATTAATACATCTGTTACAAAAATTATTTTAATAATCTGTATTGTTATTATAAAAACGTGTTTATGAAAATTGGTTAAAATTTCAGTTGCAGCTCAAATATGTTTTGAAATGTTTCTTGGTGAGTTAGGGCGCCCCCTGTCTGTTACACACTGAATTGGGTAAAAGTTAAAAGTTCTGGTTGATGTGTTCTGATGGTTCCGATGATCCAAAATGTCTCCATGCTTTCAACAGTTTCTCCAAAAAGAGAAATATCCCTTTAAATTTAGCAGAGGCAGACAGTTGCCATGGAAACTAGCTTGTTACACCAATTCTGCTGTCCGGACGCAGATCTGTGGTTCTGGTTCTGGTTCTGAAGGTTCTGTGACCAGAAATAAAACATTTACTCAGATTTTATCTGTTCAGCTTCACATGAGGGTAAAGTTCTGCTTCAGCGCTGCCGGACCCGGCCGGTTCTGCTGAATGCCTGCTGCCATTTAAATGCAGCTGCTGAGACTCAGAACCGCTCAGGTTCTGACCCGTCTGGGTTGTTGGGTCAGTGCCGTGAAGGGAACCGGCAGACGGGCCCAGGTCGTGTTCCGACAGGTTCTGGCTATCTGGCAGGGAAGTTCCTGACCCGTTTGGTGTCTGATGGTGGTTCTGGTTGTTCTGTTGGACCTTTGTTCTTCAGAACCTTCTGTCCTCAGTGGAGATCGGACCCGTTAAACAGAACCTGGTTTAACAGAACCGTTCAGAACTGACAGTCTGTCTGTAAACGGGTCGAACCAGCAGCTGTTTGAGATCCGGCTCTCTGGGTTCTGTTGGACTCTGGTTCTGCCGGGCGGCGCCGCATTTTACTGCTTGTTCTCCTGCAGGCAGTTTGGTTCTGATCGGTTCTGGAACCGGACGGCGCCATCAGGCTGAAGCCTTTCCTCAGGTAAAGACCCAGAATGCTTCACTTCAGAACCAGGACAGAGTTCTGATGAACGGACCTCAGATTCAGAACCGACCCATTACAGATGCTTCAGATTCTTCTGGTTCCCAGAACCTTTCTTCTGTTTGGTTCTGCAGGGTTCTGTTGGGTCTGCATGAGACCCGAACAGAACCTGTGGGATTAACCCGGGCTGGTCTGGAGGAAGAACCGGTTCTCTCTGAGGTTCTGACGGGTCGGAATGTCGGCGCTGATGACTCGGCCCGTTCTGCCAAAGAGCTTTAAAAATAGCCGGGCCCGACGGGTCAGCTGCCGCATTTGGACCTGAGGGGAACAGGTGGGAAACCAGCAGACTTTCAGAATAAAAGTGCAGCCAGCCGTGTCGGTACCGCTCTGACCGGTTCTGTTTGGGTCATGAAGAACTGAGCAGAACTTCTCCTGGCGCCTCGTGTCCGAACGGCGAACGCAGGGAAACGCGGCGCCGTGTTTTCAGTAAAAGTCGCGTGAATGAAAACGAAGGAGTTGAAACGATTTTAGAAAATCAAAACTCAGTGAAACATGAAAACATTCAGTTTCATGAAGTTCAGAACTTTAATATTTGATCGTTTAAACCAGAGACTAAACCCTGGAATCAAACGGTTTCATCTCCTCCTTATTGTCCGGATAAATTCTGCAGAACCTTGATGACCCGGTCATTCTGTCCAGCGGCTCCGGCAGTTGGACCCCCTGTGGTTTAAACTCAACATTCGTCCAATAAACCAGAAAAGAAAAGATGTGAAAACTTTGCTCCAATGTTCATTTGATGAAACGTTGGTCTCTGCGCCAAATCATGAAATCCAAAATGAGGTCATTTCATTCTGACTGAGAAACCACCATTAAAAAAATTATTATTATAAATACTGTACTGGTTCGAACAAGGCCGTTGCCATGGTTACTTCTGGGTATTTGTACTAATTTACATTCATATGTATTTATGAGCAGCAGCTGCTCTGACGTCACAGTGACGTGAGAACGACGGCTTCATACATCTGGAGGTTTTTGTGTGTCGCACTTTTCTGAATTTGTCCTAGTCCAAGTTTTAGTGTGAAAACTGCAGAACCTTCAAATTTCCCTTCAGCTTTTCCTGCTTAAACCAAGATGGCGGCCGGTTAGCAAAGCTGGATCTAGATGAAGGACAATGTGATGATGAGTCCTGCAGCCCCGGTCCGGTCCGGTCCGGTCCGGTTAATCTTTAATGCTCAGGGCTGAACAAACAGCCGTTCTGCTAATCTTTAACCGGTCCAGTCCTTCCTGGAACCCTCAGCGATTCCCACCAAACCTCCATGAAGCGTTTTGTCTCCTGGCTGACAGAACCGCCTGTTACTTCCTGACCCGCTCAGGGTTCTGGCTGCGGCTCGGCTCGGCTCGGCTCCTTAAAAGGAAGCGCGGCCTCTGACTGTTTCCTCCGGGTGACATCACCTCGGGCTCGGCCGCGCAGATTGCTATCGCTAACTGCTTCCTGTTTGTTGAGCGTGGAGGAGTTTTCTCCTGAGGGAGGGCGGGGGACTGGTTTGTTTCTCGCAGCTGGTCCGGTTCTCAGAACCGGTCCAGAACTGCTCATGTTGGTCTGTGTGTTCAGATTCCAGCAGAGCAAATATCACTGAAGATGCTAACTGGAGATTTCCTCTTTTAGATTCTCTGAAATGCTAAAGAATGACTGACATCCTCCGATATCTGAACCAAATCTTGTTGGACCTGTGGACCCAATCTCACTCAGAACCTGCAGTCGGGTTCTGCAGGCGGAGGAACAGAAACCAGGAGACCAGAACGGGTCGCCTGGCCTCCAGTCAGCGGCTTCACAAGAATATTTGTGAATTGCTGTAAATAAATTCTTGTTGTTCAGTGAAACATTTTAAAACATTTTTCAGCTTCACTTCTGGTCCTGCTGCTTTTCTGACTTCAATATATGAAAATAAAATCTACAGAACCAATCAGTATTGATAACCAATCAGAATTGATAACCAGTCAGTATTGATAACCAATCAGTATTGATAACCAATATCAGAGGTTATTTTATTCTGTTTGCGGTTTTTGCTCCAGTTTTAGTTTTTCCGTTTCTCCAGTCGTTCGGAGCGAAAACTTTTCTGTGCGTCTTTGTGATCGCAGCAGAATCACAGCTGGTTCTGAAATCACTCATTTCTCTTTGTGTCCGCTGTCGGCGCCGGTCCGTTTTGGTCGGTCAGTGTGGCGATGGGAACGCTCTGGCGTTCGGTCTGGGTCCAGATCCAGAAAAGGCTGCTCTGAAGTTTCTGTTGTTTCAGGATAAAACCTGAATTTATCAGAGCTGCTGGTTTCCTCTCCGGAGGGCAGCCGTCCTGCTAAATGAGAGCGGTTCTGATGAACCCGGTCCGATGTAGGTCGGTATAAATAGCTGTAGAGGAGGCGGCAGAACCGGCCCAGATAGCTTCATCTTTCTGATCAGAAACGGGTGAAACTAACTTCCTGGTTCAGGAGGAGAAAAGCTGGACGATCCGGTCCGACCGCATGCTGAGGTCCGGAAGCTTCCTGGTTCTGGTTTATCAGTCGTCAGTCTGTCCTGTTGGACTCGTGTCCTCTGTCTGTCCTGTCTCCATTTCCAGTCTGGATGCTGTGAATCCGTCAGCAACACAAGAATCTAATGAATCCCATTTTCACCCATCGGTCTAATGGCTGCTGGAGGAGATAAAACGGAGAAACGGTGGCTGGAGCTCTGAGCTGCAGGAAGCTCCATGAATTCACATTATTCTTAATCTCCATGTTTTTCATCCACGTTTAGAGACTGAAACATCAAAAATCACCAAAAGAAACATCAAAACTGAAACCAAACACACTGTGATGTAATTCAGTTGGACTGGAGGAAATGTTGGACAGAGATTCTCCGTCTCGTTTTCCGGCTGTGATTTAACCAAACCGGACCGGAACCGGATTCTGAAGGATGGGATTGTTTTTCTGTTAAATCGGTGCGACATAAACTGAAATATAAAGAAGAAAAACTTAAAGCTGTTTCTGTTTCTGCTCTTATCAATACATGTCCAAAGTTTAATGGGTGAAAATGAAGATTTAAACCATAAATAAATTTTGTGTATTTATTTAACTCTTAAACCTCATTTCCAGCCTAAGAGTTGAAATTAGCAACAGATTATTTCTGTCAGTTTGTTTGGGAAAGTTTATTAACTTTTTTATTTTCTTTAAATATTTTATGAAAAATGTTTCCTCCCAGAAATATTATATGTTATCCATCGCTGTAATCTAATCCCTTCTGAATGATCCGGGTAGCAAGTTAGCTTGTAGAACTAGCCAGAGTCGCTGGCTGGAAAAAAACCTTTAAAACTTTAAATTTAAAGTTTTAAGGGAAGCAATGAAATAAAAGATTAAAATATATTAGACAGAAACACTGAATGTGAGGCATAAAGATACTCATGACTTTGATTTTACCAAAACTTTCAGCGTCTGCCTCTGCAGCCACGTAGCCAGCTAGCTTAATGCTTATTTAGGACTAATGAAGTATCTTTGAATTTGTATTGAATTTTCACCACAACAGCAGGTAAAACTGGTTCCTGGTGTAAAATTAATAAAATAATATAAACGTTAAACAGTGATGACAGAAATCAGATATTTTTAGGAAACATCCTCAGAACCGCTGCTGGATTTTAGACCAAGACATTTTGTCTTCTCAAACCTCCAACCTGTACTGAACGGTTCTGAATCAGGTTCTGGTTCTGCTGGAGGTTTCTTCATGTTAAAGATGAGTTTTTTCCTCTACTGTCGCCCCCTGCTGGTCAGGAGGAGTCAACTCAACGACTCCATGCTCAGCTGGGATTCCTTTGAAAACTTTTCAAACTAATTGAGTAATAAAATGAGCCTGGAAAGACGTGTGGCTGAACTGAAATGAGTTTTTTAGTAAAGTGCCTGGAGACAACATGTTACTGGTGCTATAGAAATAAACTGAATTTAAATACATTTTCAAATGAGGGGAAAACGTTCTGCTTCAGGACTGCAACATTTCAAGCAGCTTCTTTTCAGCTGAAGTTTTTCTGTTGCCTAATTTCTTCTATCATCGTTTGTTAAATAAGAGGAACTCAAACATGAGTCAATAAACCGAATGTGTACATTTCCTTTCTGAGTTGTGAAAGTGGGTCGTTTTATTCTTTTTGTATTTACTTTCTCACACCTGTAACGGTTTTTAAGCAGCTGGATCTGACGGGTTGTTGCAACATGCTTCATGTCGGCTGCTTAGAGTTTAAATGAGAATCATTTCCAGGTCTGATCAGATCAGGCTGATCCACCTGACTCAGGTTTGAGATGATTAAATGATTTGTTAAAGTTTCCACTGCAGCTGTAATTTTCTCTTTGACCTGATGACCTTCATGAAGTTTGGATCTGTTCAGATTTCCAAACAGGCTGAAGCACGAAGACTGAAATATCATCAGAGTTTCTACATGTTGCTGCAGGTTTCAGTTTCATCACCTTCATGTTCCCAGCCTGTTTGTTGGGCGTTTATATAAAAAAGTTAAAGCCGATAATGATGATGATGATGATTGCATGTTTACTGCATTGTTCCTGATGCCACTTAAGAAAATATTTGCCGAGCGTTTACTCCCCATTCCAGCAGCTGCAGTCGGCCTCAGGTTTCTATTTTTAGTCCAGCGTGTGACTGGAAGGAGGCTGCAGTGAAAGCTCTTCAACATGGACGCCATTAAAGGCAGCGCTAATTACTAGGACGGCTCTTCACCGCTTCTTCATTCTGCAGAATAAGACGTTAGCATGTTTTAGTAAAAGAAAACTATCATAAACTGTTGTTCATTATGTAATATTAACATGTTTTAATGGGAGTTTAGCTGTAAACTCAGGTTAAAGTGACTGGTGTTGGTGCTGCTGTCAGATCATGGCACGACTCCACCTGATGTTCTTCTTCTGTGGTTCTTCAGATGTTGAAACTTAACTGATTCATGACTAGTTAACATTTTGGACTAAATATATAATAGTTTTCTAATTAATCTAAAGGTTGTTGTTTGTGAGATGTAAAAACTAATAATTACATCAAAAACTGTGTCTTCATTATATTTTTCACATACAGAGGTCGCCATTTCATCACCTGGATGCAATGCATTCTGGGCCAATTTTGTGGACAGGTTACAGTCGACTGGAGGCCGTTAGCTAAACGCTAGAAGGTTTAGAGGCTAATGAAGGAAACGGAACGTCTGGATGGAGACAAACTGCTCAAAGTGTTCAAGAGCCGCTAATGACTGCTGAAACAAGCTAGCATGATCGGCTAGTGGTCTATTGTTCACTGTGTTAGCAGGAGCTAGAACTAAACACTACTAATTAAATTCAAATCAGTTTATTTCTATAGCGCCACCAGATCACATGTTCTCGATGCATTTTGTAAAAAAAATGATTTAACTTCAATCATTCATTCTAATTTATCCTAATTATCAATCAGAGAATCAAGTTCATTATTCAAATTAGCATAAAAAGTTTGTTTTGAGGAAAACCAGCGGAGCATCACTCCTCCTGACCAGCAGGGGGCAACAGTGGAGAGGAAATCTCCCTGGTAACAGGAAGAAACCTCCAGCAGAACCAGAACCAGAATCAAGCTCAGTACCAGCGGCTGACTGGAGGTTACAGAAGAACTGAACCAGGAGAATTTTCTGTTAATAATGTAAAAGTTTAAACAGAAACACCAAAGTTAGGATGACTGAACCGAACGAAGTCGGGTTTTTATCTCTGTTCTGCTTTCAGCCGATTCTGAGTGAGAAACGCCTCACTGGGCCGGCGGGGGCAGAAGGGCGGGGGCATTAGTGGAGTCATTAGAGACACCGCCTTGAGCCCAGCGGCTGAAACCACCGACCACACAGAGAGGAAGGAAATGCTCACACACACAGAAACACACACACACACAGAAACACACACTCACACAGAAACACACACACACACAGAAACGCACACTCACACAGAAACACACACACACACAGAAACACACACACACACACAGAAACACACACTCACACAGAAACACACACACACAGAAACACACACTCACACAGAAACACACACTCTCTGAGACGTCCTTTTAAGGGAAAAAGTCTCTCTGGGTTCTTAGTTCTGCATAGGAGAAAAATGAAAACAAGTTTAAAACATGAAGCAGAGGACTGACCTTTGACCCCCAGGCCCAGCCGATCCCAATCTGTCCCAATCGTTCTCAGTTGGTCCCAGTTACCCTCAGTTGGTCCCAGTTACCCCCCTGTTCTCACCAGTCTCTCTCTCTCTCTGCAGGCGGAGGCCAGGCTGGCGGCGAAGCGAGCGGCCCGGGCCGAAGCACGGGAGATCCGGATGAAGGAGCTGGAGCGGCAGCAGAAAGAGGTAACCGGGTCGATCAGAATCAACAGCATGTTCATTATGACCCGAGAAATGACAGGTCCCACAACTTCCTGTTAGTTAAAGGAACAGCTTCCTGTTAGTTAAAGGAACAGCTTCCTGTTAGTTAAAGGAACAGCTTCCTGTTAGTTAAAGGAACAGCTTCCTGTTAGTTAAAGGAACAGCTTCCTGTTAGTTAAAGGAACAGCTTCCTGTTAGTTAAAGGAACAGCTTCCTGTTTGTTAAAGGAACAGCTTCTTGTGATTTAAAGGAACAGCTCAATAAAATCACCATGTTGTTAAAATGGCTGCTCTGTCTGATTAAAGCAGCAGGATTCCAGGATTCTGATTGGTCCAGGATTTAATGTGACAGAAAAACAAAAATTAGCAACAATCTGAAAAGTGTGGCATGTATTTCTATTTAGCTCAGTCAGGCCGGATAGAAAACATCTGAGAACAGAAGTTTCTATGTCTTCCTGCAGATTCTCAGTTACATTCAGCTCTGGACTTTGACTAGGCCATTTTAGCCCATCTAATCTATTCCATAGTATCTCTGGCTGGATGTTCAGGGTGGTTGAACCTCCATCTGCTCTCAGCTCTGCTGCAGGTTTTCCTCCAGGATTCTCCTAGTTTATCTCCATCCATCTTCCCACAGCATGATGCTGCCACCGCCATGTTTCACCACAGAGAACCTCGATGTTATTCTCTTCTTCCTCGTTTGCTGTGTGTCCAACATGGCAAACATGTCTGTCTGCTCAGGTGCACTTGAGCTGAGCAGCTCTGCTGCTCCTCCAGAGAAACTCTGCTCCTCTGGGCTGAAAACGGGAAAATAAAAATAACTTAGTTTCTCCAGAGTGGGAGCAATGAGTGAAAATGGACATAAACTGACTGACAGTCCAACATGGAAAGAATTTTATTGCAAAATAATCGTTAGATAATTCAGAACACTGAGTATTATTTCAATATTTGATGAGGCTAAAACTAATTTGTTCTGGGGGCAAAGTGGAGATCACACTGTAAAAAATGTTGAGGTGGTTTCAGCTTTTTCCTAAAAGTTTTAGATCCACATGTCTCTCTCTCTCTCTCTCTGTCTCTCTCTCTCTCTGTCTCTCTCTCTGTCTCTCTCTCTCTCTCTCTCTGTCTCTCTCTCTCTCTCTCTCTCTCTCTCTGTCTCTCTCTCTGTCTCTCTCTCTGTCTCTCTCTCTCTCTGTCTCTCTCTCTCTCTCTCTGTCTCTGTCTCTCTCTCTCTGTCTCTCTCTCTCTCTCTCTGTCTCTCTCTGTCTCTCTGTCTCTCTCTCTCTCTCTCTGTCTCTCTCTCTCTGTCTCTCTCTCTCTCTGTCTCTCTCTCTCTCTCTCTCTCTCTGTCTCTCTCTCTGTCTCTCTCTCTCTCTCTGTCTCTCTCTCTGTCTCTCTCTCTCTCTCTCTTTGTCTCTCTCTCTCTCTCTCTGTCTCTCTCTCTCTCTCTCTCTGTCTCTCTCCCTCTGTGTCTCTCTCTCTGTCTCTCTCTCTCTCTCTGTCTCTCTCCCTCTGTGTCTCTCTCTCTGTCTCTCTCTCTCTCTCTGTCTCTCTCTCTCTCTGTCTCTCTCTCTCTCTGTCTCTCTCTCTCTGTCTCTCTCTCTCTCTCTCCCTCTGTGTCTCTCTCTCTGTCTCTCTCTCTCTCTCTCTCTCTGTCTCTCTCTCTCTCTGTCTCTCTCTCTCTCTCTCTCTCTCTCTCTCCTCCTCCCTCTCTCTCTCCCCCTCCCTCCCTCTGGCCGGCGGCGCTCCCAGGTCAGCGCGTTGAGCCGCCGCCGTCTGGTTTGTGTTTGAGATTACGACCAGCTAAGAATAGCCGAGGAAGAGGAGCAGCAGGATGAAGGCCAGCAGTCAGTCGAGTTTCTAACTGATATTTTTTACAGTAACCGTCGTTTCTCTGCTGCTGTTTAGAGTGAAAAACCAGACAAAAGATCAGAAATTAAAAAACATCGACTGCTGGAGGGAAAACCAGCACTTCATAAATAACTGCTATAATCTGATTAGGGATGATTGATTAATCTGATTAATCTGATTAATCTGTTAAAACACAGAATGATATAAACATTGAGATAAAAACCTTTATCTGTTGAATCCTCTGGTTTCAGTTTCATCTGGTTCACATTCAGGGAAATTAATCCTCTATTAATGACATTTTGCATCCAGTTATTAATCAGCTAATCAATAACTTTCATAATAATGTTAGGATTATTTTGCTGAAGCAAAGCTGCTGTTGACTTTCAGCCAGGAAAATGTTTTTGTCATTTAAAACAGGAATTTAATTATTTATTTCCATCTTTCAGTGTTTTTATAAAATTATTCAAAAGAAATTTTAATGAAAAATTTGCAGATTGTGGCAACTTTTAAAATCTGATTAATCATTTAAACCTGAGACTAATGGATTAATAATCAGAATAATCGATTAATGATCAGTTTATTGGTGGAAGCGCTGAATCTGTTCTGCTCCATAAACACTTCAGGTCTGATTAGTTCTGTTTGTTAAGCCGGTCTGGCCGCCGGGTCGGGTCGGGCCGGGCCGGGCCGTGTGTGACCCGTAAACCTTTTAGTCGAGTTTTAAAGCAGATTAGCGGCGGTGCTTTAGCCCTGATTGTTGTTGCCGTGGCGATGCCTCCAGATCTCCCAGCGGCCTCTGGCTGTCGAGGCGTAGCGGCGAGTCCGGACCTCTCCGTCGTGGCCGGCCGGGGCGCTGACCTCTGACCCCTGTAGGATGCCGTCCCTCCCGGGTCTCTGAGCGCGGCAGGACGGCCGGGCGGCGGCTGACGGGGCGGGGGCTGCGGGCGGCCCTCAGCGGGCGGGCCCGGGTCCATCTGTTCAGGAAGGGAACCGCGGTGAGTGGAGCAGAGGAGGACCGGTAGAACCTCACGGCTGGTTCTGGTTCTGCTGAACCGGGTCGCTTTGGTTTAGTTTAATCTGATGGAAAGGGTGGGAATGGCTGGAGTTTCATCAGCAGGCCGGACCCGGTCCTGTAACTGGACCGGTTCAAGCAGACCACAACCTGTTTACTGGTTTACTGGCCGGGTCCAGTCGGGTTCTGCAGCAGGCAGCAGGCCGGCTCTAAATCTGGATTAAAGTCCTGGATGCTGCAATGGAAAAGCTGCGGCGGGTCAGAACCTGCTGGGTCGGGTCGGCGCCGGTTCTGGAGGTCTGACTTAGAGAAACAACTGAAGGAAATCTTTGGTTCATGTTTTGATTTTCCTAAAGTGATTAGATGTCTATTATTTCACCGATCGATTAATCGATCGATCAGATAGAAACAATCCGCCGCTCTGAGGTGAGCGGAGCTGCAGGGTCCAAACTGTTCGGGCCGAAATCACTGGTTCAAAACTTCTGACGGGTCAAGAAAATAAATGAAATAAAATCAAGGACACGTCTCCATTTTTCACTTTTGTACGACGTTTTTTATCGTAGAAATAATTCCTCATGTTTTCTGTTTTAAACTAAACCTGTAAATGAAAGAAACTGTCGACAATAATTTGACCGATTAGGAACAAAGTTTAATTAACTAATTGTCCAGTGCGGGGGACAACATCGTCCAGGGGCCACAAACGGCCCCCGAGCCGCTCTTTGGACATCCTGAGTGTCCAGACGGGTCTAGAGATATTGGACCAGGATGGAGGAAACCAGACACAGCAGATCAGCTGAAAATGTCCTAGTCAAAGTCCAGACCAAGCTGAGCAGAAACCATATCAAACTGATGCAGCAGGTTACAGGATGGAAACTCACCAGGTTCTGGTTCTGTGGAGGTAGGAACCCAACAGAACCCAACCGAGTCTCTCGGGTCGCGTCTCATTGTTTCTTCACATTCCTGAGAAATCCAGGAGCGAATCCAGAATGTTTCTACCGGGGCCCACGGACCCTCCCTGTGGAGCCCTGATAGATCCTCCATGTTCTCACTGCTTCTCCCTGTTCCCTCCTTCCTGTTCCCTCCTTCATGTTCCCTCCTTCCTGTTCCCTCCTTCATGTTCCCTTGTTCCTGTTCCTGTTCCCTCCTTCCTGTTCCCTGTTGCTGCTGCAGATCTTCCAGGTGCAGAAGGTAGGACCCTCCAGATATCTGTGTGTGTTGCCGTGGAAACCAGGCCACTCGTTAACCTTTGCCCTCGTTTCCCGTCTTTCAGAAGTATTACGGTCTGAAGCCCCGAGAGGAGCGGGCCGACAGTAAATGGGGAGACATTGAGCAGTGGATGGTAGATTCTGGAGAAAAACAGTAAAAGTTTGTGCACCCTGCTAACAGCCTGCGTGTGCCGAGTCCCTGATAATCCCCGTTAATCCCTTAAGTGGAAAATATGGATTATATTAAATCAAAGTCAGACTGTGGATGGTAATCCAGTTATTTGAAGGAGTTGGGTGTCTGACTGGATTAGAGCCACCATGACCATCTGCTGCAGAGTGATCAGTTTAGCTAACGCTACTGCTAACGCTGCTGCTGCTGCCGGACAGACGGACGCTTTTATTGGTCAGATTAGCAGATTTTCATCCTGCAGTTTATTAGTAACACATCCAAATCAGCTCTTTATCCTGATTGGTTGAAAATAATCTGCATGGAGTCACTGACTTCAAACATTCACTCCTACTGAGCATGCACAGGGCGACAGCGGAGAGGAAAACTCACCGTTAACAGGAAGTACAGACCTTGATTGTTTTGTTTTTCCACAGTTTTTTTCTAAAGGTTTTTTACACACCATGCAGCAAGATTAATCTTAGCACAGTTCCATTAACCGCTAGTAATGGAGCTAATTTTTAGCTGAGCACTTTAGCATTATTGCTAGCTTTAAAAACATTTAGCACACTTAGCTTCCCCAGATCAATTCTGAAGCACTAATTTGTTCGGCTGTTTTGTAAACCTTCAGTTGAATAAAGTTCAATGTTTGTGTTTCGGTTTTTGGTTATTTACCATTCAGAATTCGCCAAATAGACGTTTATATTCATGCTCTTATTTTGAAGTTTGTTTATGCAGCAGTTCTGTTTCCTGTCCTCATGTTATCTCATGTGGTGCCTCAGATATTCTGTACCCAGAATGCATTGCTTTACAGCTACGAGGCAAAACTTGTGTAAAAACAGCAACAGTTAGCAAAACAACTATAAAACTGAAACCAGGAGTTCAGTTTGTTCCACAGAATCACTTCCTGAAACACAAACCGTACAGGAAGCTGTGTAATGACAAGATGAGCCTGTAGAGGGCGATACGCTTAGTCATTGACTCATGATTGAATTTAGCACCATAGCATTAGCTACTGGCTAAAAACCGTGTTGGTATAGCATTTCAGTGTTAGCAGAGCTAATGTTTGCTGTTAGTGCTTCAGTGTTAGCGCAGCTAGCTTTGTAGCCATATTGTCCCATGTTTACCATATCAGTTCCTCTTTAATGAGAGGAAACGACCAGCAGGAGCAGAGCAGCGATGATGTCAGAGCAGCATGGAGTCTGGAGCATGTTGGTTCATTTGGTCTGTGTGAAACTGAACCTGCTGGACTGATTTAAATGCATCAGATATTAATTAATATTAATAATAACGTATTAGTAATGTGTTAATATTAACACTGCAGTGCTGGAGGATAATCAATCACTCAGCCTGAAGAAGGAAACTTAGAGGCAGAAAGTTTTAATAGCTTCATGTTTCAGATTTCACTGAATCTCCTCTTCCTCTCTCCTCTTCCTCGCTCCTCTTCCTCCTGCAGGAGGACAGTGAGAGGTTTTCTCGTTCTTCGCGGCTCCACACGGTTTGTTTCCTCTTCCTCTGTTTCCTGAACCGTTTCAAACTGAACCCAGTTCTTCCTGCTGTGTGTGGTTGTTCCGGGTCGGGTCCAGAGGGTTTCTCAGAACCGGCCCCTTTTCTGATCGTGTCGTTTTGCTCTCCACAGCTGTCTGATGACGATGAGCGGATGTCGGTGGGAAGCCACGGCAGCGTCCGGGTCAGTACCGCTCTCTCTCTGACTTCTCAGCCGGTTCTGGTTCCCAGAACCAAACGGACCTTCTGTCTGATCAACTCATTTTTCATCAACTTGTTTCTGTCCTCTCCAGTCGGATCTGGACTCTGTGGGGGCGTATGGTGGAGGGGTGAGACCTCGTTGAACTTTGACCTTCTCTAATTGTTTGTGGCTGACCCAGCATGTTTGACCCGATTTGACCCAGTGGCTCTGATTCAGCTGTGGGTGGGTCGGTCTGTCAGTCAGACCGAGCTGCTGATTCTGTCCGGTTGTTTCTGACATGGAAACTCAGGAACGTTGGTCAGTTAGGTTCTGGTTCTGACCGGTCCAGTTCTCATGTTTTCATTAGAAAAAGCTTCATTATCTCTCGTCGCTTCATCTGCAGCTGCAGAAAAATATCTGCACAAAGAAAACATCATTGAAATGTTATTTTTCTCAGATTCTGCACTGAGTGAGACGGAGAACAAGCACAAGGGGAGGGACGGGGCAGAGCACGTGATGACATCACGGGATGACATCAGAGTTCTCCAGTCTGGCTGAATGTGGGCGTGTCTAAAGGGGACAGCAGGGGGCGCATCTATTAAAAATGTGGATCAATTTGGATTTGTTAAAATATTATTACAATTTTATTCTCGCATTTATTCAACTTTTATTTTTGTAATATTTCAACTTTATTAGCATATTACTTTATCATATTTACGACTATTTCTCAAAATAAGACCTTTTCTCGTAATCAGTTTTTGTTGACCTAATGCTGTAGAGGCTGATCTGCTCCTCATCCTATAATAATATATTATTTATGTTTCATCCATTTTCTCTTCATTTCTGGTTTTATTTGATATAAAAGGTAAATACTGACTTGATTAAAGTCGCATTAAAACCAGTTTGTTTTTATGAAACCGTAATATGATCCACATCGTTCTGCAGCAGAGAGTGAAACCAGTTCAGCCTCTGGAGAAACAATTCATTCATTCACCACTAGCAGGAGCAGAGCGGCCACCAGGGGGCGGAAGCGGCGCCATCAGGTTAATCAGGCAGTAACAGGAGCGTCAGACGACCCATCAGTTGGCAGCGCAGCGTCGTGGAGGAAACTGCTTGGTGTCGTCCAACAGTTTCTCTCTGCATGGTGTCACTGTGGATGATGAATGAATGAATGTTTTCATGTTTCTGGTTCTGCTGTTGAATAACGTTAACTGAGACCAAACTGAGGTGAAGACCGATCCAATTGGGTTCGGTTCAGTCAGACGGTTCTGTTAGAGAAACACTGACGACTAGGGACCCAGAAACAAGCCGGGGAGGGGCTCTGTCCTCGTTTCCTGCTGCTTCCTGCATCATGGATGTGATTCTTCTTCTTCTTCTTCTTCTTCACTGTTTTCTTCTTCTTCTCTCAGGGTTCCTCTTTGCACAAGAAGTCAAAGAAAAAGAAGAAGCATAAGCACAGAGACGTGAGTGAGGAAACGTCAGAGTGAGACGCAGAGCGATCTGCTCGTCTCATCAGGTGTTTGTCGTTCACAGAGAAACGGTTGCCATGACGATTACAGCGCGCTCTCTAGCAGGGTCAGTGGCTGCGTGACAAACTAACGCATGACGGGAACAAACGTGACGTAAAACACGCTAACTGCATGTAGAGAAACCCACATCTGTTTTTGTGGTGAAACTTTAGAAACATATGCAAGAAATTCTGACTTTTTTTTGTCATTAAACGTTTTATAAAATCTACATGTAGAAGAAAAAACATGAGAACAAATAACAGACACATTCATCACACAAACCTTTTCATTCTTTAAAATCTTAATAATAGCTCAGTTTTTGTTCTTCTCCACGTTGATCAGCCGAGGCAGCGGTGGAGAGAAACACTGCCACCTGCAGGTGGGAGTTGGCATCACAGACTCAACGTTTTCCACCATTTTTAACATTTGAAATAAACTCACAGCGATGCATCAGCATGAAAAAATGCAGAGATCTGTTGATTTTTTTTTGTGAATCACCACAAACTGAAGGAACTGATTTATTAGTGATTGTTTCCAGAATCTGATAAAACCCTAAAGCCACAGAACCGATACCAGAGATAAATCACAGAATCATCAGCAGACAGTTTGACTTGCTGCACCTTATTGGTGCAGAAATTTATGAAAGTGGAGAAAAGGCAGGAGATATGAACCAGATAGAAAGCTGAGCTGCTTCCATGAATCATTTGAACTTTTCAGAAACATTTTAACAGAATCAGGATTTTTTTGACTCTTTTCCTTCCTTTCTGCTCTGGCCTGTCGGCGCTCTGTCCTCCTGCGAAGTCTGTAAATCACATGTACACTCCAGGTTTAATCAGGTCTAACTGTTCAGTGATGCTGAAGCTTTCAGATCCTCGGTCTCCATGGCGATTTCCGCCTTTTCTGGGTGGTTGGGGAGCCCGCAGCATCACTCTTTTCTCAGAGCCTTCTGTGTTTCCCTGTTTGGCCTCAGAGCTCCAGGCTGAGCGATGACAGCAGGATGTCCCGATCGTCCAGACTGGACCTGCAGCCGGTGCGTGGTTCTGTTCTGGTTCTGTCCTGGTGTCGTGTTTTCTCCTCTAACGGCGCCGTGTGGAGCTGATGACTGCGGCTCAGAGTATTTCACCGGAAATCAGTCTAACCAGCATGCTGCATGCTAAGAGATGGCAGAGGACATATTATATTGTCTCTTGCATGAGTTCTGGTTCTGGTTCTGATAGCTTCTGCTGTGGTTTGAGTGCTGAAACGTTGCGATATTCCTGATGGATCTCTGATTGCTTCACTTCCTCTCTCCAGTCTTCCTTCACTTCCTCCGACCTGTTGGATCTCAGCGGTCCATCCAGAAACCCCGGCTTGTCTTTCAATGGCTACCAGGTCCGTAAGCTAACGGTAGCTACCAGGTCCGTATGCTAACGGTAGCTACCAGGTCTGTATGCTAACGGTAGCTACCAGGTCCGTATGCTAACGGTAGCTACCAGGTCCATAAGCTAACGGTAGCTACCAGGTCTGTATGCTAACGGTAGCTACCAGGTCCATAAGCTAACGGTAGCTACCAGGTCCGTAAGCTAACGGTAGCTACCAGGTCCGTATGCTAACGGTAGCTACCAGGTCTGTATGCTAACGGTAGCTACCAGGTCCGTATGCTAACGGTAGCTACCAGGTCCATAAGCTAACGGTAGCTACCAGGTCCGTATGCTAACGGTAGCTACCAGGTCTGTATGCTAACGGTAGCTACCAGGTCCATAAGCTAACGGTAGAATAGAATAGAATAGAATTCAACTTTATTGTCATTGCACTGTCACAAGTACAAGCAACGAGATGCAGTTTGCATCTATCCAGAAGTGCTCTACGAGATATAGATATTTATTTACAGATGTACAAGACTATGTATGTATGGACTATAAGGGGTTATAGCAAGAGATATAGATATTGTGTATAAATATAAATATGGGAGCTGTATGCACAGATTATACAGAATATACAAGAATGTTAGGGAATGGATTATATATGTATATAATACAAGATAAATAATGGCAGATAAAATTTACAGGTTGTATGTGTGTGTGAAGAAAACAGTCCGTGATGTGTGTGTGTGTGAGGATAGTCCATGTGTTATTGTTGTATGAGAGGATAGGGGAGTACAGTCCTTATAGTTTATGTTTTATGTCAGGAGGCGTTCAAAAGCGTGACAGCTGTGGGAAAGAAGCTGCTCCGGTGCCTGGTGGTTCTGGTCCGTAGGCTTCTGTAGCGCCTCCCAGAGGGCAGGAGGGAAAAGAGTGTGTGTGCTGGGTGAGTGGAGTCCTTTGTGATTTTCCCGGCCCTTTTCAAACACCGCTTCCTGTAGATGTCCTTGATGGCAGGGAGCGGTGCCCCGGCGATATACTGGGCAGTTTTCACCACCCTCTGCAGCGCCTGCCGGTCGGAGACAGAGCAGTTCCCGTACCAAGCTGTAATACAGTTGGTGAGGATGCTCTCAATGGTGCAGCGGTAGAAGTTCGTGAGGATCTCTGAGGACAGGTGGTTCTTCCTCAGGGTCCTCATGAAGAAGAGGCGCTGATGCGCCTTCTTAATGAGTTTGGAGCAGCTGGTGGTCCAAGTCAGGTCCTCGGAGATGTGGACTCCCAGGAACTTAAAGGTGTCCACACGCTCCACCACTGTCCCCTTAATGTGGATGGGTGGATGTGGGTCAGCGTTCCTCCTGAAGTCCACGATAAGCTCCTTGGTCTTCTCGGTGTTCAGCTGCAGGTTGTTTTTGTCGCACCACTCAGCCAGACGGTCTACCTCCTGCCTGTAAGCGGCCTCGTCATTATCTCTGATGAGGCCGATCACCGTGGTGTCGTCTGCGAACTTGATGATGGCGTTAGAGCCATGGACAGGTCTGCAGTCGTAGGTGAAGAGGGAGTAGAAGAAGGGACTCATCACACAGCCTTGTGGCACTCCGGTGTTTATGATGATGGTGGATGAGAAGTGGTTGTCCAGCCGGACATGTTGAGGTCGACTGGTCAGGAAGTCGAGCAACCAGTTACACATGAGTGGACTGATGCCGAGGTCTGTGAGTTTGGTAATGAGTTGTGATGGGATGACAGTGTTGAATGCTGAACTAAAATCTAAGAACAACAGTCTGGCGTAAGTGTTCTTACTGTCCAGGTGAGAAAGGACAGAGTGCAGCGCTATAGAGACTGCATCCTCTGTGCTCCTGTTCTGCCTGTATGCAAATTGGTGGGGGTCCAGTGTGGGGGGGAGACAGGATCTGAGGTGAGCTAGGACCAGCCGCTCCAAGCACTTGGTAATGATGGGGGTAAGGGCTACCGGGCGGTAGTCATTGAGTCTGGTTGGGTTGGGATTCTTGGGGATTGGGACGATGGAGGTAGACTTGAAGCAGGTCGGTACCACAGCGCGGGCCAGGGACAGGTTGAAGATGTCCGTCAGCACTCCTGCCAGCTCCCCAGAGCAAGTTCTGAGGACACGTCTAGGTATGCCATCAGGACCCACAGCCTTGTGGGATTTAATCCTGCTCAGAGCCGCTCCTACGTCAGTGGGGAGGAAAGTCAGTGGCTGTTGGCCTGGGGTGGTAGCTGCTTTGGTTGCAGTTGTGGTATTCCCTCTCTCAAAACGAGCATAGAAGTTGTTAAGTTCGTTGAGGAAGGAGACATCAGTAGAAGCGGGGGTGGTATTGGGGTTCTTGTAGTCTGTGAGAATCTGAAGGCCTTGCCACATACGTCGGGGGTTGGTGTTAGAAAAATGATCCTCCACCTTCCTTTTGTAGTGGTGTTTGGCCTTCTTGATTCCCTTCTTCAGCTCAGCCCTGGCTGCACTGTAAGTCTGTGCATCCCCTGACCTGAAGGCGATGTTGCGGGCCTTCAGCAGGAGACAAACGTCTCGGTTCATCCAGGGTTTCTGGTTGGGGTACATGGTAATGCGTTTGCAGGTGGTGACACGTTCTATGGTGGTGGACATATGGTTCAGTACAGATGAGGCGTACTGATCCAAGTCTGTATGGTGGAAAATAGTCCAATCTGTATTCCTGAACCGGTCCTGGAGCACAGCGTCTGAGCCCTCTGGCCACACCTTTACTGTCCTCACGGTAGGTTTCACACGTTGGATGAGTGGTAAGTACCGAGGTGTGAGGAACAGGGAGAGATGGTCTAATTGTCCGATGTTGGGGAGGGGTGTCACATTGTAGGCTCCAGCCAGATTGGAGTAGACATGGTCCAGGGTCTTGTCTCCTCTGGTGTGGCAGGAGACATGTTGGTGGAATCTGGGAAGAACTGTCTTCAAGTTGAAGTGATTGAAATCACCCGCAACAATAAAAGCAGCCTCGGGGTATTTGGTTTGGTGTTTGCTAATAGCCGCATAGAGTTCTTTCATGGCTAGCTTGGCATTAGCATCCGGGGGGGTGTACACGGCAGTGAGGATGATCGAGGTGAATTCCCTTGGGAGGTAATAAGGTCTGCATTTGACCATTAAAAACTCCACATTCTGTGAGCAGTGACTCTCGGTAGTAGCAGAGTCTGTGCACCAAGCTTTGTTAATATAAATGCACAAACCGCCGCCTCTGGTCTTGCCGGAGTCATCTGCTGTCCTGTCGGCTCGGTGTGTGTGGCGTCCAGTTAGCTGGATAGCATTGTCCGGGCAGCTGTTGTTTAGCCATGTTTCGGTGAAAAACATGACATTTGAGTCCATAATCCGTCTGTCACTCGTGATGGATAGTCGTAACTCATCCATTTTATTAGCCAGAGAACGGACAGGTCCATAAGCTAACGGTAGCTACCAGGTTCGTATGCTAACGGTAGCTACCAGGTCCGTATGCTAACGGTAGCTACCAAGTCCGTATACTAACGGTAGCAACCAGGTCCGTAGGGTAACGGTAGCAACCAGGTCCGTATGCTAACGGTAGCTACCAAGTCCGTATACTAACGGTAGCTACCAGGTCCGTAGGGTAACGGTAGCAACCAGGTCCGTATGCTAACGGTAGCTACCAAGTCCGTATACTAACGGTAGCTACCAGGTCCGTAGGGTAACGGTAGCAACCAGGTCCGTATGCTAACGGTAGCTACCAGGTCCGTATGCTAACAGTAGCAACCAGGTCCGTATGCTAACACTCAGAGTGAAGTTCTGATTGGACCCGTCTCTGCAGTTTTAGGTTGGTTCTAGCTCTGTTAGCCATTAGCTAGCCAGCGTTTGGTGACCATCGAACACTCAGCACTGATAACATCGTGTGTGTGCGGTTCTGCTGATCCGTTCCCCTGCAGAGTTCTCTGTATGACGACGGTCTGAGTCTGTGTAGCGGCTCCCGCAGAGTCTCCGCCTCTCACGTAAGCCAGCAGAACGGGTCCAAACAGGTCCAGTCTAACATCTGGGAGGGTAATGCAGGCAGACTGACAGAAGTGTATGTGGTGTGTTCTTCCTGCAGCCTGTGGAGTACAGTAGCTACCGCAGCTCCAGAGCTTCCAGCAGGGCCAGTTCGGCCCGGACCAGCCCAGTGGTGAGAGCCACCGGCTTCTCTAACCAACCGGCTCCGTTTGAGTTCATGCATGGGTTGGTCTGCTGCTGTGCATGCTGGGTAGAAACAGTTCAGGCACTGCTAACTGAAAAGCTAGGTGTGCTAGCCCTAAAGCACCAATCAGAAACATTAGTTCTGCTAACGATAAAATGCTAACCAGCATCATGTTTAGCAAAATCTAATTCAAAAACGCCAACTGCTACAACCGTAGAGCAAAAATTTAACTTTGACATTATAATTTACAGGTTCCAGAAAACCCTTAAATATTTAATTCAGGTTTATATCTGGTTCTCTGTTTGTCAACTAAATATTTAGTTTCAAGCTAAAAGTGTATTAGCAAGTTAAATATTTAGCATGATGCTAAATATTTGGCTCACTAACTGAATATTTAGTTTGGAGCTAAATATTTAGCTGAATAATTAGCTACGTATTTAGTTGGAAGTTAAATATTTGGTTTCAAGCTAAATTTTTAGCTCCAAACTAATTGCTTAGTTTAAAGCTAAATTTAATTTCTCGCTAAATATTTTTGTCTGAGACTAACTAGCGTGGAAGCTACATGAACATTTGAAGCTAAGTGTTTAGCATCGAAGCTGAATATGTTGTTGGTAATCTAAATGTTTAGTTTCAAACTGACATTTGAATTAAAATAGGACTTTGCAGTAAACCTGCATTTTATTCTCCTACAGGCTAAATAACCCAAATTATTGCGGTTAATTTCTGACCTTTATGATTGGCTTCCCGCAGAGTTCTGCTTTATCACACCTGGCTCAGGTGACTGACGGCAGGAACCTGCAGTTTGAGTCCCGGCCCTTTAAGAAACGCCTGCAGGAGGAATGAAGGCTTCATGTCCTTTAGTTTCACTTTTTTTTCTTTTAACTGTTTATTAGCATTTTCCACATTTGTTTACATACATAATGCGTATGAACAATTCACATTCAACATTAAATAACATAAAACTTTTGCTTGGGAGCCAGTCCTCTGTGACCTTTGCCCCCTCCAGTTTGTCCAGTTCTTTCTCTATTTTTGGTTGCTGTCTTTTGTCTTGATTATTGTTCATTTCATCCATTTTTCTTCCATTTGTGCTTCAGAGTCTCAAACCATGATTTTTCCATGTGGACTCCTTCATATCCGTCTGATGCGTTTTCCACATATCGAACATCTGCAGTCGTCATGCTAAGCTCTGATTCCCGCTTTTCTTTTATATACTTAGTTGAATGTTTCCTCAGCATCAGATTTTGATATTGAGTAAAAATGATTTTCATTTTTGCTGCACTGAATGAATTTATCAGTTTGAATCACAGACGGATCCCACCTGATGTATCTCCTGTAATAGTCTCTCAGTTGCAAGTATCTGTGAAATTCATGATTATGTAAATTATACTCGTCCTTTTTGAAACGCCGCAGCGCCCCGTCTTTCTGAAGGGTGCACCATCCTGTGACAACTCGGTTATTAATTAAAAACCTTTTATCAAACATTGCTAGTTTAACTTTTAAACAAGTCAGTTTGTGTGCGACATCTGGAGTTTGCTTTAATACCTGAGGCTAAATAAACCTCAGATATAGTTGACCAGTATAGAAGCAGATGGTTAACCGTTTCCTCTGCTGAGTGGACCAGGTGTGGAAACGCTGCCCCAGGCTGGCAGCTTTCAGTAAACTTCAGTGAAAAACAAATATTTAATTTTTACTTTCAGTTCATATCAGACTGGTCTGTCCTGGTGAACCAGTGTGTGTGTGTGTGTGTGTGTGTGTGTGCCCTGCATGCAGCACATTGCTGTGTTTTTCCCTCTGAAGATGGAAACAGCCAGTTTGTTAGTAACTCTGTCCTTGTTGACGTCCTGTTGGGTTTTTCGTTGTGTCTCCCCCTGGTGGCCGCTGCAGGAGAACTGCGGCTCTGTCGCCAGTTTTGTTAGGAGTGCGTTGAGCAGCAGCGCCCTCTCCAGGCACCTGGATGACGTCACCATCCCTGACTTCCCTGAAGTGAGTCCCCGGCTCCGGCGGGACGGCAGGGTGTGTGTGTGTGTGTGTGTGTGTGTGTGTGTGTGTGTGCGTGTGTGGGGGTGTGTGTGTGTGTGTTTACCATCCTGATTGGATGACGTTCAGGCGTGTTGGAGCGTAACAACACCTGGGGTTTATCTGGGATCTGATTGGATGCTCTGAAGGTGGTTTCTTTAACTGGAACGTTTTGAGTTTTTGGTGAATTTGCTGCTCGTCTGGTTGGACCTGAAGCCTCTTCATCGTCCTGATGTCTGTCTGTCTGTCTGTCCTGATGTCTGTCCTCTGTCTCTGCAGGTGGAGGACAGAGACTTTGACAAGGTGAGAACCAGATCTGATTGGAAACTTGATCTTCATCTATAGTTTTTCAGACTCCGTCTTTCTGCTCCTGCTCTGATTTCAGAGTTTCTTCTTCTCTGATCTGGTTGTTTCTGCCTCAGGGACCTCGAGCCGCTTCGGCCCTCACGGCGGCGACCCTCGCCTCGGTGGGCGGGACTTCCTCCCGGCGAGGCAGCGGGGAGACGGCGCTGACGGTGGACGCCGATGGCTCCATCCGGGAAATCAAGGTAACGCCTTCTGGGCCGGAGTCGATTCTCAGACCCGGCTGGAGAACCCAGAAGTTCAGGAAACTGACTGCGGAGCGTTTCACTGCAGGAACCAGGAAGTGACCGGATTTGGTCAGAAATCGGACCGGTACCGATTCACCCAGAACCTTCAGGGCTTCTGATTGGTTAAAGGTTTCAGGTTTGGTTTAATCTGAGCTGGAATAACTAAAGTCAGGATAAAACCCAGATAGAATCACATTGTTTGGTTCTGATACCGATCCGAACTCATGAAAGTCTGACCAGATTTTATTTTTCTCTCCATTTTCAAAGTTCTGTGAAAGTAAAAGTAAAATGTCAAGATTGAAATATTATCAAAATGTTTCTCTTGATAAATGTATTTATCAAAGGGAAGCATAAAAAGTATTTCTATAAAATATTTCTTTCATTTCTCCAGCAAACAAACCAACAGAGAGGAAAATAAAAATATTTTAAAGATTTTTTCTTATTCATGATGGAGGTCATGGCTAAGAAAAAATACTTTAAAATATGTGGAAAAAGTCACAATATTACCAGAATGCTGTGATATTAGCAGAAAAGTGGTAATTTTATGATCCTCTAATGAACCATGAAAATGAGGAATGTTGAGCAGCTCGTTAAATTATACTTTGGTTTCATCAATAAGGAAATATTTCATCTTTGACACATCAGCATTAAATTCACAAACTTCTTCAAAAATCGCTGAGAAATAAAAAAGTAGATTTAGAGAATGATCTGGTTGGACGTTTGTGACTTTGTTTGGCGGTTCTGCAGTAAAAAGTTCTGGAAACTGAACAGATTGAAAATCTGATCCAAACAGAGTGAAAAGTTTCTCAGGAGGAACCAGAGAAACGTTTCAGCAGGATGAACTTCAATCTGTACATGAAAAGATTTTCTGCGGTTTACTTCAGAGGAAACGCTCCGTCAGGCTCGGTTCTGAGACGGACAGACGGACCCTGCTGGTTCTGCTCTGACCTTTTCTCTCCACATCACTTCTGCCGCCGCTGCCGTCACCGTGCTTCACCTTCATCGCTCCTCTTCCTCTCTGCTGCCGCTCTGCCCACCAGGAGATCCATGAGCTGAAAGATCAGATCCAGGATGTGGAAACAAAGTACCAGCAGAACCTGAAGGAAGCGAAGGTACCAGCCTGAAGCGTTGCTAACTGACTGAGCTAGCTTCAGCTAAACAGCTTCATATCTGCAGCACAGGAACTTCCTCCGGTTTGTGTAGAAACCGCTGATCTTCCTGCTGAAGCTGCATCTTCATCTCTGCTCTGCGCTCGTCTGCTAAGGTTTTACTGTTTGATGTCACTTCCTGCTCCTTCCTTCTCCACCAGGAGGCGCTGGCGGAGGTGGAGGAGAAGTACCGTAAGGCCATGGTGTCCAACGCCCAGCTGGACAACGAGAAGAACAACCTGATGTACCAGGTGGACACGCTCAAAGACTCGCTGATGGAGCTGGAGGAGCTGCTGTCCGAGTCGCGCCGCCAATACGACGACAAGCTGAAGGTGATCAGGACGGGTTTTTGTCCTCACCGTGAATCTGAAGCCAGGATGTTTTCCTTCTCACCATGAAGACAAACTGGAACCCGGTGCCAAACCCGGTGTCAAACCCGGCGTCAAACCCGGTGTCAAACCCGGTGCCGCCGGAGCAAGGCGAGGCTCCAGCCCTCCGTCTGCGGTGGCACGCTAACTCACAAGTTAGCCAAAACCGCTAACCAGAAACATTACTACCTGCTATCACTAAAGTGCTATACCTACACTGTCATTAGCAGAAGCTAATGCTAAAGCGCTAACTTCAATTCAGATTATATCTGCCCTTAAAGGCTACAACCTTCAAGCACCAATTTAATTTTGACATAATTCACATTTTCTAGAATGGCCTTAGATTGTAGGTTTATCTGCTTATCTTTTTCTGTACTGTCTGATTTTTGTTGTTTTAAATAAAGTGGGTTAGCTCCAGATGCTAGCTGCGGTTTCCTCACCAGCTCTGCTGTTCCCTGCAGGAGTTTGAGCGGCAGAAACACAACCACAGCGTTCTGCAGTTCCAGTTCGACGAGCTGAAGGAGACATTGAAGCAAAGCGAAGAGCTGCTGAACGTGAGTGCTCCTCCTCTTCCTCCTCCTCCTCTTCCTCAGGGATCCTCCTCTTCCTCAGGGATCCTCCTCTTCCTCAGGGATCCACTGCTTGTAAAGTTACCCATAGGATTTAAATTAAAGGCTTTAATCTTGAAATTCCACATCAGATCTGGTGGAAATTTGGTGTCAAGTGATGCAGAGTTGTTATTATTATTATTATTATTATTATTATTCTGAGATAGACTCAGAAACATCTGAGTTAATTATCACCAAAAATTACTTGAAGTTATTACATATGTAACAATTTTCTCTTATAAATGAATAAACTGGAAGTCTTAAACTTTGATTGATCTGAAGCTAATTTATAGCAAATCAAACATGAACCA
Source organism: Xiphophorus hellerii (assembly GCF_003331165.1). Classification (NCBI taxonomy): domain Eukaryota; kingdom Metazoa; phylum Chordata; class Actinopteri; order Cyprinodontiformes; family Poeciliidae; genus Xiphophorus; species Xiphophorus hellerii. The sequence continues at coordinate 31,868,875 of NC_045678.1, read as the reverse complement.
GGAGCTAAATATTTAGCTAGCAAGCTAAATATTTAGCTAAATATTAGAGCCTAGCTTCGGTCATCCAGATGAAGCTACAATCCTTTAGCATCATCAGGTTGTGAAGGAGCCTTTGAGATTTCAGCTAGAGATATGAAGGACTTTATAAATAAAATGGATTATTATTATTATTAGTTTTCAAACTAAATATTTAATTTAAAAGCTAATTTTAGGTAGCAGGCTAAATATAACTAAATAACTAAATATTTATTTAGCTTGGAACTATGAAATTTATAAATGTATTAATAACAAGGTGGGAGTATGTCTTTAACATGGAGCCCATTTTTTCTCTAAATTATTGATGATTTTATTGTGTAACTTTACAAACAGCTTCCTGTAGTCAGACTCATGTCTGACAGAAACTCAGCCGCTCGGCTCTAACCAGGCGGCATGTTCGGCTGCAGCGTGTTCGGCTGCAGCGTGTTCGGCTGCAGCGTGTTCGGCTGCAGCGTGTTCGGCTGCAGCGTTTTCGACTGCATGTTCGGCTGCAGCGTGTTCGGCTGCATGTTCGGCTGCACTCACTTCCTCCTCAGCGCTCACTTTCCTTCTTCCTGTCGACTTCTCCTCCGTCTTCCTGCCGTTTAGGAAATCCGCCAGCTGCGGCTGAAGCAGGACGGTTACGTTAGAGAAATATCTGACCTCCAGGAGACGGTGGAGTGGAAGGATAAAAAGATCGGGGTATGACCTCTGACCCCATTCCTCCTTTTGCATGAAAAGTTTCCGCTCTGCGTCTTCTCACTGCTCCTCTGCTTCCCGCTGCCGCTCAGGCGCTGGAGCGGCAGAAAGAATACTCAGACGCCATCCGCTTGGAGCGGGATGAGCTCAGGGAGGAGGCGGTGAAGCTGAAGGATATTCTGAAGGTACCGAGCGGAACCCGCCGCTGGTTTCCTCTGCGCCGCTTTCTGCCGCTAACATGCTAGCTGTTCTGTCCAGAAACACGGGATAGTGCTGGGACCGGACCTGAACATCAACGGAGACGCCGGGCCGTCGGAGGTGGACGGGTCAGCTGGAGCGGAGCCGCGGCCGGCCCAGGAGACCCAGCCGGCTGCCGCTGAAGGAAACGGCGTCCTCGGTAAAAACTGCTGCTGCTGGGCTCAGACTGAACGCATGCAGCTCCTCCTGCTCCTCCTGCTCCTCCTTCTCCTCCTGCTCCTCATTCCTGAGTCATTTCACTGCTTCCAGTTCGGTGATCCTCTGAGTTTTTCTAAAATTCAGTTTGTTTGAGATGTGATTTTACTGAACCTTCAAACCCAGAAGGATCTGATTAAAGATTATCAACATTTCTATCATTTTTAACGAGTCGACTGGAAAACGAGATGTAATAATTCACAGAAACGACAGTAAAAAATTATAACTGATTATCTGAAAACAAAGAGAATCGCCAGCATTAATTCTTAAAGGGACAGTTTGATGGTTCAGTGGAGAAGTTATAAGCAGTCAGTAGCTGTAAATATTTAGTATTGATATCTGTAATATTCTCTGCTGTTTTCTGGATTATTTCCTGAAATAATAATAATAATTAAAATAGTTTCTGCAAAGTTAAAATCAGTTGAGTCTGAAATGTGTCACCAAGTTTCCAATTAGAATAGAATAGAATTAGAATAGAATAGAATTCAACTTTATTGTCATTGCACTGTCACAAGTACAAGCAACGAGATGTAGTTAGCATCTATCCAGAAGTGCTCTATGAGATATAAATATTTATTTACAGATGTACAAGACTATGTATGTATGGACTATAAGGGCAATCAGGATGAAGAATTCAGGAAAGCTGCTTTCTGAGAGCTTGGAGACTTAACAGCCTGGCACCCCACCAGAGGTTTAAAAGCTCTGTGGTGAGGCCCGTCTACCTGGAGCTCACTTGTCGTTTAGGCTCTGATTCTGACCAGCATTGTTCCTCTGATCCCTTGTTTATCAAACCAGTATAGCGTACACTACGTTAGCGACTCTTACAGTGACTCTGTGAGCCTCAGTAGCCTGTCTAAGGGTTTAGGTTCTGTCCTCCATTACTGTCTGTGCAAGAGTCCAAACTGGTAGGACAGTGACTGCTTAAAACTTTCCTCTGACAAACCAAACTGTTCCTTTAAGTAGGACACATGCACCCGACATCTAGCTGTTCCCTCAAAGCTAACGTCTGCTCTGCAACTTCCTCCTCCTCCATTGTGAGTTACTTCCTGCTCTGGCTTTAATGGGGCGTCTCCTGATCTGATGGGAGTTGGGTTATGAGCACTGAAGTGTTGAGCGGCTGCCTCCTGGTGCGATCCACGCCGTTTTCTCTTGATGATCGTCTCCAGGCTTCCTTCTCGTCCCCAGCTGGTGGGGAATGAAGGTGTTCTTCTTTTCCTCTTTCGCTTCTCCTGCTTCTGTCAGACATCTTGGCTCTGAGCTTCACCGAATCGGTCCGTTGTTCTTCCTGTCCCTTGCTGCTGGCGCGCCTCCTGATGAACTTTGCAATGCAGAAAGCTGTTTGTTGGCCGTCTATCACCGTCTGCTCTCCATGATCTCCCAGGCAGCACAGAGGAGTTGAGGGCTTGCAGAGAGGAAGACGTGGCTCCAGAGCAGCAAGAGGAAACACTGGAGGACGTCAAAGAGAATCACTTGAGCTGCGATGAACTGGCTCCAGAAGCCCAGACCTGCTTTCCCTCTGAGGAAACTCACCTCCACGGTCAAATGACCGCAGATCCGATTGATCGTCCAGATCCTAAAGCGAAAGCCGTAATCGTTGTCAGCCAAGATCTTCAGCAGATCCAGACATCTGGAGAAATAGAAACATCTGAGGTTGATTCCATCAGTCATCCAGGTTTAACCCAAACCCAAAGTACCGGCACTGAAGCAGCTGGCGGTGACCTTTCAGGAGGTCAAGAAAGTAAACAGGAAGTTGTTACGACAGAACCTTTAGGGAAACAAGCTGTTCCAGTTGGACTGAACTCAGAACCTCAACAAGAGCCTGAGGAGGCAGAAAACGACGAGGCTGAGGAAACGGCGAGTAAGTCCCAGGCTCAGGTCTCCACCGCGTCAGGGAAGAAGAAGAAAAGGAAGAAGAAAGGAAAGAAAAAAGGAGGAACTCATGAAAACAAAGACCAACAAAAAGCTGGAACCGAGAAGCAAAACGAAAAGACCAGTAAGGATTCAGTCGTACAGAATAACGGGCTCACAGCAGAACAGGATACCAGTGGGTCCACTGCTAAACCTCAAGACAACCAAGAACCTGAGAAAGTAGAACATCTGGAACCCTCTGAAAATGTTTCTACCAAAGAAAATCTGCAAGAACCGAACACAGATCCGGGTTCAGAAGGTCACAACCAAGAGAAAACTACAGAAGGAGCTGATGGTCTGGGATCAACCCAGGAGCCTCGTCTTGGAGTGGAGATGGTTGATGACACGCAGAACCAGGAATGTGAAGATCCAGAAAAGCCAAATGAAGGTTCTGCTGTTGAATCCCTCAAGGAATCTGAAATAACTGGTTCTGATCAAGAAGGGAATCTCATCACATGTAAGAGCAAAGATGATCCTGATTCGAGTGAAGATATCCCTGCAAGAGAAAACGCCTCAGGTCTCCAACAGTCAACCACAGATCATGTTTCAGGAGATGAAGGGAAAACCGGAAACACTGAGATGTTGGAACAAAGTGATACTGTGGGATCTTCTGAAATATCTTGTCACATCAGAACAAGAGCAGAGCTTTCTGAGGACGAACAGAACAAGGAAACATCTCCAACAGCCAAAGAAACTGCAGAACCCCCTGAAGGATTCCTCCAAGACGAACCACTGGAAGAATCTGATCCAGAGACCAAGATGGTTGGAGGTGATGCTGGAGAAACAAATCTGCCCTCAAACAAAGGCATTGAAGGTCCAAACAAACACCTTCCATCATGTGACGATACTGGTACTACCCCAGCCTTCCAGGAACCCGACAATGATCACGTTTCAGGAAACCAGGAAGAGGAAACTTTGACATTCAAGATGCTAGAAGAAGCTGATGCTGTGGAATCACCCGAAACTCCAGATGAGGAGCTTGTTCAGGTTCTGCAGAACCAGGAAGAAACTTCAGGACCAGAGAAACATGAATCAGTGCTGCAAACCACAGAAACTTCTCAAGCTGAAACAATCAAGGGACCCAATGAGTCTGAAACGGCTGAAGATGTTAAAGAGATGGAGTCTGAAACCGGTTCTGATCGAGAAGCAAACCTCCTGACTTCTGGAAAGAGCGAAGATCCTGAAGAGTCGTTTCCTCCAGACAGCTCTTCACCAGAAGACCAAAACGTCCGCACCGAGTCAGAATCAGTGGATGGAGACGAGAAGATGATCAACAACCCTGAAAGCATCGTTGAATTGGCTGGTGAAGAACATGATGGAGTTCCTGAGTCCAGAATCGGTTCTGAAATTAATGAGGAAACATCTGCATCATCAGCAAACGATGACGCCAGAGATCCACCCGAAACCTCGTCAACCTCAAAGAGCCCCAAGCCCTCCATGACGGAACCAGAGGAGGCAGCTGAGCCAGACAATGGAGGACCATCGGAGACCTCTGAAGAAATCTGCCGAGACGATGAAGAGTTGATTGGAGGAAGAGGAGAACCTGAAGATCCACCATTACACATGAAAGATGAGGTGGAATTAGCAGATCTAACCAAAGCAGAAACTGGAGATACTGGTTCTCCTCCCAAAGAGGAGCAGAAGGAAGCGACTGCTGAACGCCCAGAGCCTGAAGATTGTCCAAACACTGAGGAGGTAAAAACTTCTCAAGGTCTTCTGGCTAAGCAGGTGAAGGAGTCCATGGAGGAACCTGAGGGGGATGATTCACCTCCATACGTTCAGCTGGACAGGGACGAGGACGACGGAGAGGAAGATGAAGGACAGTCTTTTGATTTTGATGACTTGGATGTGGAAGCAGCTGTTGAATCTTCTCTGCCCAACAAACTGGAACAGGAAGACGTTGAGGAAGGAGCTGAAGTCAACGGGAAGAGTCCAGAGCTTTGCCAAAGTAACGCGGAGACAAAGACAGAAGATGGTGAGGAGAAGGTGTCCGAGGATGACAACAGCAAGGTTGATCAGCCTTCAACTCAAAACGACCTGCCGTGTGGAGACAACACACCTGAAAAGGTTGAAAATGTTCCAGAGAACATCGAGCAGAAAACGTCCTCAACAGTTGAGGACGGGTTAGATGCCACCGAGGTGCCTTCAGATCCACAAAAGACTCCAGAACAAACCGATGGCGCCAAAGAGGCACCGCAGGCGGGGAAAGACCCAAAGAAGAAGAAAGGCAAAGGCAAGAGTAAAGAGGACTGTAAGATGTCTTAGTTGGTCTGGGACAACAGGGTCCAACACTCAGCAGGACGGGTCTAAAATGGACCACATGCACACCAGCGATGGTTCAGTTTGCAAAGAGCTGGAACATCTAGAACCTGATCGGTACTGGCTACTGAAGCAACCAGAGGCGGTGCTAGCAGCACTTCATGGAGTTTGACGTCACAGTGACCCGATGGTGGAACCAGAGAATCCACTCGTTTCATTGGTACCGTGTTTCAGAACCAGACTAATCTGCTTCTATACGATTCAGCAAGAACAAAAACAAGATTCTGTTCGTTCAGGACGCTTCATACATCTCTAGAAACACAAGAGCAGAACTTCCACCACATCGCACACCATTACTGTAGCCACGCCCACTTCAGATTTTAGACCAGTTGCAAACTCCCAGATCAGATCTGCAAACAAACACCTTTGGAGAAAGAACAAATGTCCTGGTTCTTGTGGAGTATTTCCATCCCTTTCGGACGGTGGCTGACGGCGAAACACTGGGAAAACGTGAATGAAACTCCGAAACACAAAAACAACAAAAAAATGAAATGAAAAAGGGAAAATAGAAAATGATGCAAATAGCAAAAACAGCAGGAAGTATAAAATGCTGCAACCTGGTTCCACAAACAGAAGTCCTCCAGACCACTAGGGGGAGTCTGGAGCAGGTAATATTACCTACAGAAATATGCTGCTTTTCTGTAAATGATGTGAAGCATAACCGACCTTTTCTGTCTTCCTCCAACTTTCTTCTGGACTTTACTGAGGACCCAGATGATTTGGTGACCGACTCCCCCTGGTGGTCTGGAGGACTAATGTTTCATGGAGCCAGTTTGCAGCATTTTGAACTTGCTGTTGTTTTTACCATTTGTGGCATTTTCCCTTTATCTCCTGTGGTTGCAGCGTTTTCTGTTGTTTGAGAGTTTGTGTCAGTCATGTGAATGCTGACACACCATCACATGTGGGTTTGCACCATCACATGTGGGTTTGCACCATCACATGTGGGTTTGCACCATCAGACCTCCGGCTAACCCACAGTCAAACTCCCTGAAGTTCTGCTGAGTTCTGGCTGATCCATCCCAGACCAACCAGCTGCTCGGTTCACCGTCTCTGGTCTGCATGTGGCCCAAACCACAGAAAAACTGTTACACAGCGATGTGGCGTAAAACACCCTCTGCTGGAGAGTTGAGCTCTCTACAAGTTGTCAGAATATTTAAAGTCCTCTCAGCACTTTGATGTTTTCCTGTACGAACTGAATGCAAGAGATGTTGAGTGACCAGAACTGTTCATCTCTGGTTTATTGAACTGATATCATGTTTACCGTCTTCCTGCCTTCATGGTGTAACTGTAAACATTCAGGCCAAAGCAGCTTCTCCATATTTTTCTCTGTTTAGAGCAGATCAGACTCTTAGCTTCCCTCTGGAGTTCAGAATGACTTTGATTTTGTTTGCATCTTGTTGCACTAAACCGTTAAATCCTGCTGTTAGCGTTGCTCTAAATAAACATCTACTGAAACTTTTTAACTAGTGGCGGTCGGTGTGTGTAATTGACTGTGTGCATGCTAACACCATCACCCCTCCACCCCTCCTGGATGCTGCTGCGCTGCATGGCTTGGTTCTCCCTCCCATCCGTCTCCCTGGCTGCTGCCACCCTGCGGTACGTTCACACACTCCCCTTTAAATAAATCATTGCTGTATTTATTGATTTGATCTGCGATGCTGCAGGAAAGTCTTGATTCTTCTCCTTTCTGTAAATTTTGAAGATAAGACTTTGCTTTTTCACTCAGTTATATTAATTATTTATTTGTAGATGTTTTTACCTGAAAACATGCAAAACAAAAAAAAAAGGGTTTTTTGGGAAATTCCTGCTACCATTTGGAGCATCCAGAGATTCTAGTTCGTTTTTTAGCTCCTGAAATCTTTAGCCTCATCTCTGCCCCAACACATGATGCTACGGTATTGGTGCCAAAATTCAGACTATGGCTCATCTAGCGGTGGCTACATTCATGTCGCAGGAGAATATTTTCAGAAGCTAGCTACTGATCCGGTACCGCTAACTAAGTCTGCCGCTAAATGAGGAGGAGAGTTAGTTAGGATTAGCTTTGGAGATGATTAGCCTAGGCTGAGGACTGTGGATCGTCCTCTGCTGTCCACTAGCACAGCTAGGCTAGCGTTAGCTTAGGATAAGCTAGAGTTAACATTGGATAGGCTAGCATCAGCTCTGGATGGGTGCTGGCGTTAGCCTTGGACAGGCTAACAACCATTGTGCCGTGGCTGTTCGTCCACAACTTTCAGTGTCTTTTATTTGCCCTAGTTTGAAACTTTCAACATAGACACTTAAAACCTGGACTGGATTATTCTGCACTAAAAGCAGAATGTTTAAAACTATTCTGTGAACGTTCAATAAAAGAATGGCTGGTTTAAACGGGATGTCAGAAAAACATCTGCCATATTTAAACACTATGTTTTCCTACGCTTCCAGTTTCGAAGAGCAGAAAAGAGCATCGTGCATCAAATGTTCTTAAGGAACATTAAAGATGCCAGGAATTGAGGTAGCAATGATTTTCTAATTTAACAAGAACATGAAGAATTTTTTTTGAAGATCGCTTCAACAGACAACAGGAAGGTCTGAAACTGAACTGATAAATTACACAAAACTAATCATTTATTTCACTCATAAACAATGTTTTGTCTGTTTTCAGAGATTCGTTTGAGGAAACTAGTGGATGAGCGTGAAAAAATGATTGAGCAGGTGAGTTTTTAAAGGTAAGATGATTTATGAATCTGGAGGTTTAACGTCAGGAGATCCTTTCGCAGATAAAGAAACTAAAATCCCAGCTGGACCAGAAGAACGGCGCAGACAGCGGTTCCAGTCCAGACGGGGAAGTCGCTGAAAACGGGAACGACCCGAACATCCTGGAGTTACAGAGTAGGTGGAGCGGGCCGTGGAAACAACTTCTGGGTTTTCTTTAACGTTTCAAACAAACGAGCGTTTTCCTGTGATTCTTCTCCAGGAGATTCCAGCAGGCAAATAAACGACCTGAAGTTCAAACTGGTGAAGGCGGAACAGGAAGTGACGGCTTTAGAGCAAAACGTGAGCAACAGATCGTCTGTCTGCTCCACAGGCTGTATTTTAGAAAAATATTCACACCTCAGCTTTATTTTTTAAATTGGATCACATTCAAACCTCAAACTTAAATAGTTCTTACTGGTTGGAACTTCAGAAATGACCCAACTACTTAGCTGATAAGCTAACTAGCTGTTAAGCTAGCGGGTCAACTAGCATGCCATTTCACTCTCAAAACAGTCGACATAAGACTGGTTATGCAATGTTATAAGATAAAAACTTCATGGAAATAATTTTCATGTGCTTAGTGACGTTAGTCAACCTAAAATTAAACAAAAATAAGACGAAGACTTTTTACTTCTAGTGAAATAAAGCAGGAAAACAATGCATCAAACCGTCACATGGGAAGCACCGCCACCTTGTGGTATAACTCGGTACAATACTGAAGGCTAAGTATTCAGTATACTTTTGCCTTTTAATGTTGTTAGACTATCAAAAAAGTAAAACAATGTGATCGCACCAAATTCAATCAATTTGTTACATGTTGGATCATGTTGAGGTATATTTAGACATTGAACTTTGAAAAAAATGATTTAAAAAAAAGTCTAATTCTGGTTCTTTTGTTAAAGTTTGGTTTGAATGTGACAAAATGTGAAAACCTTGAACAGGTGTGAATGCTTTAGAGCGGTTCTGTGATCTCCTCGGGGTTCTGAGTGGTCTCTGTGGTGTGCAGGTGACCAGACTGGAGGGTCATGTGACTCGTTACAAATCTTCAGCGGAGAACGCAGAGAAGGTGGAGGACGAGTTGAAGGCGGAGAAACGCAAACTGCAGAGAGAGGCACGGTGTTTCTGGAAGCTGGACTGTCCAGAAAGCAGAGTTCAGGCTAACTGTGATTCTCCTCTGGTCCAACAGCTGCGGACGGCGCTGGATAAGATCGAGGAGCTGGAGTCGAGCAACAGCCACCTGAATAAAAGACTGGAGAAGATGAAGTCGAGCCGCGGCATGGCCCAGACGCCGTAACAGAACCCGTCAGGATCCCTCCACACAACCCAACTCCCAACGTGCCATTTTCTGTCTGCTCCCCGTGGGAAGGAATTCTGCTCGGCGTCGATCCTGGACCCAAACGGGTCGGTGCGGACGCTCGTCTTCAGCTCCAGCTGCAGGTGGAAGAGTTCAGGCTCTGTGTGATCGTCCGTCTCCACCTACAGACAAACTGTTTCCCAGTTTCTTGAACTCAACACATTTTACAGGATCGATACCTTCCTATTCCTTCTGTCCTTCACCGTCGGTTCTGTACCGCAGCAGTTTGACTCGACGCCGACGCGTCTCCACGCTGCTTCCTGCTTCCTGTAGTCGGTCACTGGTTGGCTCGTAAAAACGCTGAGACTTGCTGAGGAAACACAGGAGTTACCAAACACACTGGGGAGATGCTGTTCACTGTTTACAAAGCTTTAAATGTTTGTAAGGACACATGAAGAACTGCAATCTGTGCAATAAAATATCTGAGATTCTCTTCATTTTTCCACTTTGTGTTGTTGGACTTGCGGTCAGCAGGTCCTGCAGTGGATGTAGCGCCTCGTTTCAGGCTGTTGCAGCCTGGACCTCATTAAATACTGTACGGGGCAAGATCACTGTCAATAAGAAATGAGTACACAGGAGTCCACGTTTGTCAGTAAATATGCATAAATTTGAGATTTGTATTTGTTCTGTGTTTTTAATTTTTGCAAGCAGAACAGATCACAAATTTACGAGTTCAAATCTTCAACAATGAAGCTGTCAAAATTACTGACATTATGAATCTTCAATCAATTGCAAATTATTGTAACTTGATCGCAATAATTGCAATCAAGTTACAATTATTGCAGAATTGTAACTTCATTCGTAACTTTAAAACTTGTATTCTCACAGATAAAACCTGAATTCATATGTATGAGTTGAAAAACACGGAACAAAAGCAAATCTTAAATTTATCCACGTTTAGTGACAAATTTAGATTCCAACACTTACATTTGTTATTGGCAGTAATCTTTTCCCGTATGTGAATGCTGCTCTGCTGAAGCAGAAACTTTTATTTGGTCTGTTAAAGTATATTAAAATATTAAGAAATATGCTAAAGTGAGATACAAACAAACTGGATGTCAGAAGGTTTATTACTGTAGAAATAAGTTTTAAATGTTTAAATGTTACTGAATCTCTTGGAAAGTTGACATTGGTTAGCATACTAGCACTAGCTAACATTTTAGCTCTAGTTTGTTAGATTAGCTGTTATGATTTCTATGTTAGCAGCATTAGCCAAAATGCATTTGAAATCTGAAAGAAATTCCCATCAGAATAATTGGAACTCCTTCATGTCGTGTTTTTATTTAAAGGATCTCGGTTCATTTACATAAAAATAAGAAAAAGATTATTTTAAAAAATAAAAGTTTAAGCAATGATTATTAGTGTGAGACACATTAGCTGTTAATGCTAACATGTTAGCATGATGTTTGTTGCGTTTCAGTGACTCTAGTGACTAAAAATCAGATTTTATTGCATAAAACTTTGGGAGTCATTTCCTCTTGCAGTCACATTTGCAGCAGGCGGTTCTGCAAACTCTAGATGGCGCCACAGTTTCTGGTAAGAACAAAAACATTTTCTTTATTTTACCGGGAGAAATCCTCAAAAACTGAATCTGATTTCCTGAAGGTCTTCTAGTGTTAAGATACTAATCAGTTTATTATTATTATTGTGAGGCTAGTCAGACATAGCATCTTAAGGAGTGATGATTTCTAGCCAACCTAAAAATGCTTTAAAGTAAAATATGAGGAAAATAACATTGATCTGATGAAAATGTTTTAATTCTCTGGTCCAACAGCTATTTAGAGAACTTTCAAGAAGAGACAGAAGTAAAACAATTTCTTATTTCTTGATGTTTTTGTCTTTTTTCCAGACAAATTTGTTTATTCTGAATAAATTAAACCAAGAAGTGAAACTTTACCAACATTTATACAAAGAAATAACTGATGTTCTCTGTTTCCGTTGCTTCATAGATCTTTAGACACTCGTCCAGGTTTGTGGGACAGACTTCTGGGTAATGTAGTTTCTGACTCTGGATTGTGGCAGTAAGTCCGGTTCTGGATGCGTTGGACCATCCGCCGGCCGTAGAAGTCCCGGTACTCCGCCGGAAGCTCGTCCAGAGCGTGCAGCGCCCTCTCCAGAGTCTGCAGCGCCCGAGCAGCGGCCACCGGGTCTTTGTTGCCGTACGGGTCCTTCTTGTCGTACGCGTCTGCAGGCAGGTGGCGCCAGAAGACGTTAACGCCGACTCCAAAGTGCAGAGCGAGGGTGTTATGGAACCACAGCGCTGGGGAGGACGGGACGATGGGACGTTAGTTTGGGTTCATCCAGAGATTTTGGAGCTTTAAAAGTTGTGAAATCTGGATTTTCCTACCAGGAATGAAAAGCAGATCTCCAGGCTCCAGAACGCAGTCGTATCTCTTGGCTTTTATGAACTCAGGAAACCGTTTCAGATCTGGAGCATCGATGTCCAGAACCTCTGATTTGTCACCTGATGTGTTGAATCAGCAAAGCGACACTTTAACGCCTCACCGACCCATTTACCTCAGAGTTTAAACATGGATGCATCAGGTTCAGGTTTTCATTGGACCTCACCGTTGAGGTAGAGGTGCAATGCATCCTGGGGCCTGTAGAGGGCGACCCTCTTCCTTCCTGTGACCTGAGCCAGCAGGTTGTCCATCACCTTCAACAACAGAGCAATCTGAAAACAGCTGGCCCGGACACTAAAGCCGCTGAGACCCGGTCCGACCAGAACTCACGTCATAGTGGGTCCACAGCTGCAGACCACAGGAGCTGATCCGGAAAACACTGGAGAAGAACCGGTCCGGCTCAAAGTACCGCGGCGTGTGAAAGTCCTCAGCCAGGTCCGGGAATTGTCTGCTCAGGTCAGCGGGTTCCTGCAGAGACAGAACCAACCTGAGGAAAACCGGACCTGCAGCCCATCAGAACCCAGAAACTCAACATCTGAAACCCAGAACTGACCCAGCTGAGTGAGACCTGAAGGAGGCGTCTGCTTTCAGAACCTAACAGGAACTACGCTGCCAGAATCAGAAAAATCATCTGGGACCAAGTCGGACTTGTCTGAGGATTTTGTTGCGTTGTGAACTCGGAGTTGGGTTCGGTGTCAGACCTGGACCAACAGTCAGCGAGATCAGAGTTCCAACATGGCGACGCCTGTAGCTGTGTCCGAACATCAAATTAAGTTTCCTTTCCATCAGCAAACGCCAGCTTTAATCTGTTCAGTTTGGAGCTGCAGGCTGCATGGAGCATCGATTTTAGACTCATGTCTTATAAAATAAACATGTTTCGACCTCAGCTTCCTGCTGTCGATATGAGGAGCGGCCATATTGAATCGCTAAATCGGCCTTACAAGTCGGTTCAGTCGGAGTTTCTCCCAGTTTCCCAGTGGGAAGTCCGACTTTGGACAGCGTTCCATCTGATATTCGAATATTTACTTTGAGTTTCAACATGGCCGCTCCTCACATCAACAGGAGGAAACATGAATAAGAGTGCATCTAAAATCAATGCTACATGTAGCGCTTGCAGCGCTAACAGATTCAAATTGATGGAAAGTAAAGCTGCAGACGATGTTCGATCAGCCGTGTGCGATAGTGAAGAATCGCATTAGAAATAGTTCACAGAAAAGGCAAAATTATAAATAAATTCATGTTTCATAAAAACATTTTTACGCTTGCTGTTTTTTGGCTTTTCTAAAAAATCTTCAACATTCTAACAGGGAGATGGAAAACGGTTTGCAGAATAAGTTCTGATGTAGAGAACTTTTCCGTGCCTTACCAGAGCCACCAAACTGAGTCTTCCTCTATTGTTTGACTTTTGGTCCAAAGTAGTGAGAAACATCACTTCCTGTTTACTGCAGCCATGCGGAGCGTCAACAGCTGATGGAAACACACCTAATTCACATTTTCTTTTTTATGACATTTTCCAATCAGGTGTGAAACGCCTATGAAGACGAGTTAGTCCAATCATTCATGTCTCATCATCCTCATCCTCATCCTCATCCTCCCAAAGGCAGCCAGACTGGAAACTCAGGTTTTCTTTAGGTCGTTTCAGTCTTTTACCTTCCGGACGTCCTCTCCCAGTGAGCGCAGGTAGTAGCTCTCCTCCTGAAACCCCAAAGCCAGGAGTTTATCCCAGTGAAGGAAAACGATCCGCAGTAAATCCAGCTGATCCGATCCTACCTCAGCCAGGAAGAAGTCAGAGTGTTTGGTCTCAGCTGCTTTTTTGACGAACTCATCAAACGGCAGAGTCCTGATGATAAAACGTCCAGACGGTTAGCGGTCGGCTCCTCCGTCACAGCTGAAGCTCTGGATGTTGGCGCTCACCTGTAGATGAAGTTTTTATGAAGAAAATCCATCTGAGGTACGGAGGAGACGTGGATCTTCACCTCCCTCTGACCTCCTTTCATCGCCAGGTATTCAACCGTCCACCTGTCCACACACGGGCCCAGATCCACGCCCCGCAGGACCGCCGGGCTGCGCTGGAGGACAGGGACATGTCGCACCAATCAGAGTCAACAAGACACAACTAACTCTCAAGCATGGTAGTGGAGGAATCATGATCTGGACTTGTATTAATGTATTCTAGAGTCCAGTTTTAGTCAAGCAGCTGAAGATATTATCATGAAGTATCACTACTCTTGAGTAGCTTCTGCCCACCGTGAGAAACTAACCTGAATGATGAACAATCAAAAATGCACCAGGCACGATTTGTTGAAGAAAGCCTTTGGAGCCATTTCGTCCATTCTAACACATTTTTACATTAATACCTACTTCATAAGTTTTATGTAAAAAATAAATTTGTAGTTATTTATTATAATTTTAGTCTTTAAAGCATCCAATTTTGCTAATAGCTTTATATTTTCTGTCAGTCATCTTTTAATTTTTTAAAAATTAAATCAGATCAGTTAGTCAGTACTCCAGTAGATGTTTCTGCTGTGACTAGTAAAACTCAGGTGTTTCACTGAAAACGGTCCTCGTGTTAGCTGGAGCCGCGAGGAGCGCCTGAACGGAGCCGTTCCTACTTACCCCGGGATAAACCTCGTTCAGAAACACATCCCGGTCCACTTCAGTGAAAATCGGAACCGCTACTCTTTCCTGGAGCTCCATTTAAAGTAATTTAGGACTCTATTTATCTATTCACGGAAGTTACGGGATCAAAGCTTCCGCTGGTGTTACTTTGTTATCGTTCCCCACATGGAGGAAAAAATTAGATAAAGATATCTAAACAAAAACTATTAAATGTTATTTTAATAAATTGCAAAAATGTTTATTGTTTAGTGAACGTGAAGCTGGGTCACGGATATAATTTCTGCTGGGATTTTCTGTCTGAACAACTTGTTTCGGACCGGAACCAGCAGTAAAGCAGACGGTAAAGATGGTGTCCGTCCTGTTCAGATGTTATCCTCGGCTGCCTTCATCCTTCACTCTGGCTCGGTTCGTTTTAAACCAGAATCTGGTTAGGAGTCAGCGGTGCTGTCTGGTCCGGGCGGGTAACCTCCCGGCCAGACGGACCTACAGCTCGGAGCGTGATCAGCACCACCCGAAGCCGAAGGTGGTGGTGGTCGGCATCCCGAACCCGTTCATCTGGTTCCGGACCCGAATCTACTACTTTCTGATCAGAACCTACTTTGACAAAGAGTTCAGCATCGATGAGTTCACAGAGGGCGCGAAGCAGGTTCGGTACAAACCCGGAGACCAGATCTGGGTTCTGGTCGGTTCACAACATCCATCCATTCATTATTATTATTATTATTATTATTATTATTATTTTCATTTTTATTATTAGAGTGACAGAGATAGTTTTATGATTTTTTTTTTACATAGCATTTGATATAAAACTCTTAATTGACTAGTAAAGTCGGCTGTTCCGACTTTATGTATTAGTTTGGTTTTTAATTTTATGAATAAAATGATATGAATGTTTGTGTCTTGTGTTTGTTTTATGGGACTACGGATGGAGATGAGCACTTTGATAAATCTGGTATATTTACAACAATGTTATGCAGTCATTAATATGCACATTAATATGTCACATCCATCCAACATCCATCCATCAGCGTCTCTGTCCTCCATCTTGGTTCTGTCCTCCAGTGATTTGGACTCTGTCCTCTGTCCTCCAGGCTTTCTCCCATGTCTCCAGACTTTTGTCTCGGTGTCAGTTTGAGGCTCTGGAGGGCCTCGTCGCTAAAGATGTGAGTATGAAGATGATGATGATGATCTGAGTGAGTCAGCAGCAGCATCTTCATCCTGTCTTCCTCCTCTGTCCTGCAGCTGATCGGGAAGCTGGAGCAGAAGTGCGGCTCTTTGCCGTGCAGCTACCAGAGGGCTCTGTGTGCCGAGCTGGAGGACGTGATGTACACGACGCCGGGAGACGTGGGAATCTTCTACGACGACGACGGTGAGCTCAGAGCCGGCGGCACAAACAAAACACTGAAGACAGCACATTTATTCCTAACAGGGCTTTTTATTCATTTATTAATTGAAAAGCACACATTTATTTATTCAAAATAAGATATGCGTTCATCATAATTTCATTTATTATTTATAAAAACCACAAATGATTTCTTACAAACTGTGAAAACTTACAAACTATTTTTATTTATTTATTTTGAAAGGCACAAATTAATTACTAACAAATATGTTTGTCTTTTTTAAGTGTTTAGATTATTTATTTTTAAAGAACTAGTTTATTGCGAACGGTAGCTTCCCCCGATGCCACAAAATGAAATACTAATGGAGCTGCAAAAAAGGTTTTATAATTATATTGCTAAATTATTCATTTTATTTTGAAAGAGAGCAAAATTAAACTAAAATTAATTTATATTTTCACATTTTAGAACAAAGTAAACCAAATAACTTACAGGCTGAGTCACTTTTCCATAAATATTAAATAAAGAACTAGAAAATTCCTGAAGAAATTTAACGGGGCCTGCCAAAGTGTGCCCGTCGGTTTGGACCCAGCGTTCTGATGCTAGAAATTAGCATCAATGCTAAAGAAAGCTGCAATGTAATCAATAGCATGAGGAGATTGACAAGAATGTTTACCAACATGGACTTGCACCATTCAGTATGATAAAGTGTATCAGCTAAAATTAGCAAAAATGCTAATGTTAGCGTGATTGCTGTCAGTAGCATGTGGGACATCACTAGGATGTTTTCTATAATGGACTTACTCCATTCAGTATACTAAACATGGCTAAAAAGAAAAATAAATAACTAATAGCTTATTTAAGCTAAAATGCTAATGCTCTCCCTAACCTGAGAGAAAAAGATAATGCAGAATAATATTATTGCACCGCCACAGGCGGTGCACTAACCTGAGGGGCATATTGAGGCTTTTACTTTGAAATTTTTGTTAAGCTTAATTTCAAAGGTCCAAACTAATCCCATGTCTAATAGTCATTGGGTTAAATCAGTTATATAATGCCCAAAAGAGCCAATACCTTATGTAAAAATATTCATGGCTTTTATTTTGAAATTTTCAGTATGCTTGATTTTAAAGTTCCAAACTAATCCCATGTGTAACAGTGACTGAGTTAAATCAGTTATAAAAAGCCCAAAACACAATTAGTTCTAAAGGCCAGTTCAGTCCTCCTCTGTTTCAACTGAGTCTTCCACCATAGATAAAACTACAGTGATGCGTATTTGTAGTCCTAACCAGCAGCCAATAGCCTCCTGAGTTCCGTTGCTATGGTAAATAATTGTCTCTGCCAACTGTCAGCTGTGAGTGAGACATGCAGGGGGAGACAATTCTCTGTTTGAGCCAGCCAGTTTGACCCAAAAAAAGCATTCGGAACAACTCCTTCCCGTTCGGGAACCGTAATACATATTTGAAAACCGTTTGAAGCGTATGAGAGGTCTATTTTTCGTCTCCGATAGTCCCGCGATTCATATCTCTACCTCACTCATAGTATTAACAGCGACGAGAGAAAGAAATGGTGTGCTCAGATCTGACATTTTTGAGAAATATATGGAAATACATGGGAGAGAGCCTGAGAGAGCGATAGAAAATCCTGTCGCATGACTTTGCTCTGAAGCACCGTGACAGAAAACCGTACGGCCTAGATAAATTTCGAAAACATTTTACTGGAGCAGGCATGCGTATCAATGCCAGGACCGAGATTGATACCAATCATGCAAAATTTGTGGGCATGAGGGCGAGTTAAAAAAATGATTTGGGGTCAAAATGGCACTCCATTTCTCACTCTAGCGGAGCGGCAGTTGGTGTCAGTTACACTCTAATTTTTTTGAAAAATCAAAAACTTTGGGTCGCTTAGACACAAATTGTGGACAAACTGTAATGGGTATCGACGAGCCGTCTTCACTTTAGAAGAGATCACAGACGTATCTACAAAATGTAATTTGAATGGCATTTCTACGTGAATTCATGACGACACAGAAAATCCTCAAAAATAGGGTATTTCTAGGATTTTTCTGTCCTCGCTTCATTGACTTATAATGGGGGTTTTTTTCGTCGTTTTTTGCAAGTCAGTACTGCCTCCATGCGTTGCTATGGGCAGGCCCCAATGATAGCCCACATAAAGCACATTGTCTGACGGTAAAAAATGTAAAATGATTTTAATTATTATTATTTTCATAGCATTGTATCATTGGTTGTCTTTCTATTAGAAATCTGTAGATCTGTCATGGAAATAATAAAACCTTTTAGTTAGCCTTCGTTAACTAAAACGTCCTCTTGTTTGGTTTTCTTAAAGAGACAGTGCAGGAGCTGAGCTACGGTGGCTCACAGGGATAATGCAAACTTCAAAACACAGAAGAAACAAATGCATCAGAAAAAGAAATGAGAAGCTGGAAATAGAAGCTAAATATAAAAAACAGCAAATTTAAAATGCTGCCAACTAGGCCTGTTGCGATAAACGGTAAATCAATTAATCGTACGATAAATTAAAACTATCGACGTCATTTTAATTATCGGCATTATCGTCTCTTCCGGCCTTTTTCTCTTTCTGTTAATGACACCGAATGAAAAAAGGCTCAACTCCGGTTCTCTCCACTGATCCTCCCTTCCTCATTTCCTCAGTGTAAAGCCCAGCGCACACTACACGATCTTAGAGCTGTCGGCCGATTGTCGGCCCATTTTTAAAACCTGAGGCCACACATTATCCGACAGAAATCCTAGGTATAACGGTTCGATCGGTTCGTTCCTGCCCTGTGGTGTCCAACAATGGGCACAAAATAATGGCTACAAGTTCAGTGAACTAATTTTAAAACCAGGCATTAATCAATGCTTTACTGCAATCTACCTGCAATGCATGTGGCTAGTGTCAGCGTAAAGTCCTGACTGAATGAAAATCATTAGAACCTATTTACGTCACGTTAACGAAGAACAGCTGAAAAGTTACCGGGTTTATCAACTGCGGTAGCAATTTCGCTCCAACTCCTCCTCTTGTCATTTCTATATTCTTTGCATGTTGAATAAACATTAATGTTGTTTCCACATATCATCTCCAATGTCCGCTGGACTTCGGGTTGCTCCGTATCAGCTGTTTGGGATTCCCCTCCGTAATTTACCCTCAGAAAACACAGAGGAGAATCCGCGCTTTCTGATTGGCTGCCTGTCACATTCAACAGGAAGCGTTAAAGATCCCAGTCGGGAAAAAACCCTGATTTAGATCGGAAACGACGATCTACCGTAACACACCACACAATCTTAGAAAGACCAACGATCTAAGATTGTTGTAAGGGGAAAAATAGGAGCAAAAAATCCTGTAGTGTGAATTATTGCATCAGGTAGTCGATGTGCCCATCTTCTCTATTTAAATCTAATTATTACTGAAGGCTCCTCCATGGGCTGCCACCTTATCGTGGTGGAGGGGTTTGAGTGTCCCAATGATCCTAGGAGCTATGCTGTCTGGGGCTTCATGCCCCTGGTAGGGTCACCCAAGGCAGACAGGTCCTAGGTGAGGGACCAGACAAAGAGCAGCCCAAAGACCCCAATGATGAAGGAAAACTTTGGACTTGGTGTTCCCTCGCCCGGACGCGGGTCACCGGGGCCCCACTCTGGAGCCAGGCCTGGAGGGGGGGCACGATGGCGAGCGTCTGGTGGCCGGGCTTTTACCCATGGAGCCCGGCCGGGCTCAGCCCGAAGAGGAAACATGGGCCCCCCCTCCCATGGGCCCACCACCCGTGGGAGGGGCCAAAGGGGTCGGGTGCAGTGTGGGATGGGTGGCAGCAGAGGGAGGGGACCCTGGCGGTCCGATCCTCGGTTGCAGAAACTGGCTCTTGGGACGTGGAATGTCACCTCTCTGGTGGGGAAGGAGCCGGAGCTAGTGCGTGAGGTCGAGAGGTTCCGGCTAGAAATAGTCGGTCTCACCTCGACGCACGGCTCTGGTTCTGGAACCAGTCTCCTTGAGAGGGGCTGGACATACTTCCACTCTGGAGTTGCCCAAGGTGAGAGGCGTCGGGCAGGAGTGGGCATACTTGTTGCTCCCCATCTCGGCGCCTGTACGTTGGGGTTTACCCCGGTGAACGAGAGGGTAGCATCCCTCCGCCTACGGGTGGGGGGACGGGTTCTGACTGTCGTTTGTGCTTACGGGCCGAACGACAGTTCAGATTACCCACCCTTTTTGGAGTCCTTAGAGGGGGTACTGGAGAGTGCTCCTCCTGGGGACTCCCTTGTTCTGCTGGGGGACTTCAACGCTCACGTGGGCAATGACAGTGAGACCTGGAGGGGCGTGGTTGGGAGGAACGGCCCGCCCGACCTGAACTCGAGCGGTGTTCTGTTGCTGGACTTCTGTGCTCGCCATGGATTGTCCATAACGAACACCATGTTCAAGCATAAGGGTGTCCATATGTGCACTTGGCACCAGGACACCCTAGGCCGCAGTTCGATGATCGACTTTGTCATCGTTTCATCGGATCTGCGGCCGTATGTCTTGGACACTCGGGTGAAGAGAGGTGCGGAGCTGTCCACTGACCACTACCTGGTGGTGAGTTGGCTCCGGTGGTGGGGGCGAAAGCCGGTCAGACCTGGCAGGCCCAAACGTGTTGTGAGGGTCTGCTGGGAACGTCTGGCGGAATCCCCTGTGAGACGGAGCTTTAACTCCCATCTCCGGCAAAACTTCGAACACGTCCCGGGGGAGGTGGGGGACATGGAGTCTGAGTGGACCGTGTTCCGTGCCTCCATTGTCGAGGCGGCCGATCGGAGCTGTGGCCGCAAGGTTGTCGGTGCCTGTCGCGGCGGCAACCCTCGAACCCGCTGGTGGACACCTTCGGTGAGGGATGCCGTCAGGCTGAAGAAGGAGTCCTATCGGGCCTTTTTGGCCTGTGGGACTCCGGAAGCAGCTGATGGGTACCGGCGGGCGAAGCGGCATGCGGCTCGGGCGGTTGCTGAGGCAAAAACCCGGGCGTGGGAGGAGTTTGGAGAGGCCATGGAGAAAGACTTCCGTACGGCTTCGAGGCGATTCTGGTCCACCATCCGGCGTCTCAGGGGGGGGAAGCGGTGCAGCACCAACACTGTTTATAGTGGGGATGGTGTGCTGCTGACCTCTACTCGGGACGTTGTGGGCCGGTGGGCAGAGTACTTCGAAGACCTCCTCAATCCCACCAACATGCCTTCCACTGAGGAAGCGGAGCCTGGGGACTCTGGGTTGGGCTCTCCAATCTCTGGGGACGAGGTCGCCGAGGTGGTTAAAAAGCTCCTCGGTGGCAGGGCCCCGGGGGTGGATGAGATCCGCCCGGAGTTCCTTAAGGCTCTGGATGTTGTAGGGTTGTGTTGGTTGACGCGACTCTGCAATGTCGCATGGACATCGGGGGCAGTTCCCCTGGATTGGCAGACTGGGGTGGTGGTCCCCCTGTTCAAAAAGGGGGACCGGAGGGTGTGCTCCAATTATAGAGGGGTCACACTCTTAAGCCTCCCTGGCAAGGTCTATTCAGGGGTCCTGGAGAGGAGGGTCCGTCGGATAGTCAAACCTCGGATTCAGGAAGAGCAGTGTGGTTTTCGTCCTGGTCGTGGAACGCTGGACCAGCTCTACACCCTCGGCAGGGTCCTGGAGGGTGCATGGGAGTTCGCCCAACCAGTCTACATGTGTTTTGTGGACCTGGAGAAGGCGTTCGACCGTGTCCCTCGGGGAGCCCTGTGGGGGGTTCTCCGGGAGTATGGGGTACCGGGCCCTTTGATACGGGCTGTCAGGTCCCTGTATGACCGGTGTCAGAGTCTGGTCCGCATTGCCGGCAGTAAGTCGGGCTCGTTTCCGGTGAGAGTTGGACTCCGCCAGGGCTGCCCTTTGTCACCGATTCTGTTCATCACTTTCATGGACAGAATTTCTAGGCGCAGCCAAGGTGTTGAGGGGATCCGATTTGGTGGCCTTAGGATCTCATCTCTGCTTTTTGCAGACGATGTGGTCCTTTTGGCTTCATCAGATCGTGATCTGCAGCTCTCGCTGGAGCGGTTCGCAGCCGAGTGTGACGCGGCCGGGATGAGGATCAGTGCCTCCAAATCCGAGGCCATGGTCTTGAGCCGGAAAAGGGTAGAGTGCCTTCTCCGGGTCAGGGGGGGTGTCCTGCCCCAAGTGGAGGAGTTTAAGTATCTCGGGATCTTGTTCACGAATGGGGGAAGAAGGGAGCGGGAGATCGACAGGCGGATTGGCGCAGCGTCTGCTGTCAAGCGGGCGCTGTACCGGTCCGTCGTGGTGAAGAGAGAGCTGAGCCAAAAAGCGAAGCTCTCGATTTACCGGTCGATCTACGTTCCCACCCTCATCTATGGTCATGAGCTTTGGGTCATGACCGAAAGAACGAGATCGCGGATACAAGCGGCCGAAATGGGTTTTCTCCGTAGGGTGGCTGGGCTCTCCCTTAGAGATAGGGTGAGAAGCTCAGTCATCCGGGAGGGACTCAGAGTAGAGCCGCTGCTCCTTCACATCGAGAGGAGCCAGTTGAGGTGGCTCGGGCATCTGGTCAGGATGCCTCCTAGACGCCTCCCTGGTGAGGTGTTCCGGGCACGTCCCACCGGGAGGAGGCCCCGGGGAAGACCCAGGACACGCTGGAGGGACTATGTCTCTCGGCTGGCCTGGGAACGCCTCGGGATTCCCCCGGAGGAGCTAGAAGAAGTGGCTGGGGAGAGGGAAGTCTGGGCCTCCCTTCTGAAGCTGCTACCCCCGCGACCCGACCTCGGATAAGCGGAAGAAGATGGATGGATGGATGGATGGATGGATATTACTGAAGGGCAACATAATATACAGACTTCATAATCTGCACTCTTGGTTGAATGCAGTATTTATTTCCACTTTGGCTTTATGTTGTTTAGTTTTTATCAAGTACATTTTTTGTTAATGGAGACTGAGAATCCATTTTGTTTTTGGTTGTTTTGTTTATTTTGTTTATCAGCTCCAGTGTTAAATGTTCTTTTGAAAATAAAGTGTATCTATCTTTGGCAGGAAATCACCTGCATTATTACGTCATTTCCATTAAATCAGTGTAAAAAGGTCTTCAGACAATATTATCGTTTATCGCAATAATTTTTGAGACAATTAATCGTTGAGCAAAATTTGCTATCGTGACAGGCCTACTGCCAACTGACTCCACTAAGTGTTAGTCCTCCAGACCACCAGGGGGAGCGGATCACCAGACTATCTGGGACCAGACTGTTGGTAAAGAAGGAAGAGTTGAAGGAAGTAAAGTTGCATTATACCTCACTCTTTTCCGATATTTACAGAGCTAATATTACCAACTCCAGACGCCCCCTAGTGGTCCGGAGGGCTTCTGTTCTGTGGAGCATCTTTCAATTGTTGCTGTTGCAGCGTTTTTCAGTTGCTTTTGTTTATTTGTGTGTCTTTGTTTTTGTGTTAAAGTTTGGACCCGAGAGCCACATGTGGCCCGGGAGCTGCAGGTTGGAAACCCCAGGTCTTAAATCTGTAAAAACAATATCCGATTCTTTGGTTCCTCCGTGAGAAAGAAAAATCCCGCTTTCGTTCTCCAGGCAGTAAACCAGTGACATCAGAGCGTTCAGTTTATTTAATGATGTCAGATCTGTTTAATCGGACCTCTCTCCTCTGGTTCTGGTTCTGGTTCCTCCGTGTCGGACTGCAGGCAGGAAGTTCGTCAGCATCCTGATGCGGTTCTGGTATCTGACCAGCGTCGGTCTCCCTGACGACAGCATGGAGGGAACCCGGATGTTCACTGTGTCCATCGGCGACGGAGAGACGGAGGCCAAACGGCTGCTCACCGCCATCTACGAGTCGGTACCAGAACCCGAGCAGAACCGTTCCTCACACTGAGCGATCCAGACCCTAAGGTTCTGTTGTTGTTCTGGTTCAGGTTCCAGAGGGAGTTCACCAAAGGCGTCGCTCCGGACTGGACCATCACCCGGATAGAACACTCCAAGCTGCTGGACTAGCCCGGGTCGGGCCGGTACCGAGGACCGATCTGTTCGCTGCTCCTCACCAGGAGCCCAGAGGGACAGAACCAGAACCACCTTGACTGGATCTGGGTCCGGTTCCGAGCGGATGACATCATCACCTGCTGACTGGATTTAACGTGAAACTGAAGGCTGAACATGGAGTTCTGACCCAGACCTGCTGCTGACTGGTTCTGATTCTACGACCCGGTTCTGGTAGAATCAGGACCTCCATGTTGTTTCTACATTAAAATAATATTCCACCATTTTCTTTTATTGTTATTTTCAACAAACTTTCAACAACAGAAGATTCAACCAATCAGAGAGCTGGAACCTGTGAGAATAGACCAATAGGAGAGCAGCTACTGAATGACGATTTGTATGAGTTTTATTCGATGTATGAAGTAATAATTTCCTGAACAAAAGTCCTTTAATGGGAGGAAAACGGATGTTTTTAGAGCTCTGCGTCTCTCCCGGTTCTCCTGATTCGTCCTGACTGGTTTAACTGGTTTAACTGGTCTCTCTGCGCAGCGGAGCGCCTGGCTGTTGGTCCTTGATGGACCCGCCTCTCAAATGACGGATACATGAGTAGATGAGATTCTGATTCAATCTGCTGGACTCAACGTGATGAACGTTCAGTTTGAACCATGAACAGCTTTAACCAACCTGTACATCTTTTAATTCCTAGTTAAAGTAAAACTGAGAAGATAAAACATTTAAGTCGGTAAAAGGGAACAATTCGTGACAGTTTCTGTTTCATGATAAGAAACTGATTTAGTATTTATCTCAGTGAAACCAGTTGGACAGGGCACTGGGCCCGGTGGTTCAACTGGTTTTATTCCAGTTCTTCCATTGGTTAGAGCAGGAGGAGTCTATCAGATAAAACCATCTTCCTCCCATTAGAGTTATTTAATACCGTAAATAATGTTTTCAGTTGGAAATTATTGAATCAAACTGACAGTTTCACGCGCAGAAATCGTCACTCAGTAGCTGATCTGCTATTAGTCAATCGTCACACGTTCCGTTTCTCTGATTGGTCAAACACCCTGAGTGGGAGCATCCTTCGCAGTTAGCCGGCGGACAACTCGGGTATCGATAACAATGAGGCGGTGTGGGAGGAGTTATCCAAACAGCTGCTCAGAAAAAAGCGATTTTTTCTTAACAGAATTACCTTGTTTACGTCATTTAATGCCGAACACTTCCTGATTCCCATACATCACGTTATACCGATTTAATTACGTTACTTATTGTATAAGGGGACAGTTTTATCTCCAAACAGCCCCGCTTATATCAGGTCACGTGGTCATCAGCTGGTCCCAAACCACGCCCACATTTTGGCCCGGTTCCTCGCCGGCTGACTGTAAAGGAGTGCACTCTGTGAGGCTGAGTTGTGAACTGGTTCGACTGGACTGGCGGTGACACCCTCACCGAGCAGACCTACAGATGAACACCGGAACTCGGAGATGAGGCCGCTGTAGGTTCGGAGAGTCCGGTTCGACGGAAGCCATGAGGGCCGCCGCGGTGGCGTTTTACGGGGCGGCTCTGGGGCTGCTGCTGGTCGGCCTGCGGGAGCTGCTGACTGGCTTCGAGGAGAACCGATGCAGCATGACCTACATGTTTGAGTACCCGGAGTACCGGGTGAGTCCTGCCCGGTTCCTCCGGGGTTCTGCTGGGGTCCAGGGAGCTGCTCACGCTTCCTGACAGCTGCGCCACGTGACCAGCTTACGCAGCACGCTGTCAGGTGAAACCCTGACCTCACCTGTGTGGGATCAGATTAGCGGGGTTCTGGAAGCAGACATCCTCAGAACTCCTGAGCAGGTCGGAACCAGATCAGAACCAGAACATGGCTGCGTGGAGCTGCTCTGAAACACAACCAGCTGTGGATGTTCAGCCTGAGCAACATGCAGCTGCTGCCAAGTAGCGATGCACCGATTGCAGGTTTCTGGTCGATCACCGATCTTAAAGTAGCCTGACCGGTTGATTACTTCGGTCTGAACCGTCGCTAAATATAACAACAAAGAAGATGGCAACAGCACGCAGACTGTTTTTAAACATGTTCTGGTGGGCGGGTCTGTCAGGCCGATTCATCCAACTGTCATGTTAAATGTGTAGCAAACTTTTAAAGTTTCACATAAAATAAAGAAAATGAACCAGGCGTGTTTCCATCTATTGGTTTGGAGCGAATCAATGATCTCATCAGGTATAGATTGGGCTGATTTATTGGTCACACCTGGTGATAACCTCAGGTAACCCGGGTCAACAGTAAGGATGCACCGATTGCACACCAATTCCGATTTTGACTGGTGCCAATTTTTTTAGTTTAAAAGTTGGAAATGTAGCAACACAATTGCTAAGTTGGCAACAGTAAGGCTGTTAAAGGTGGGTTAGGGTTAATGTAGCTGATGTGACACGTTTACATTCAGGAAGACGTGAAACAGCTGATCAGTTACGTGACCTAAACATTCAGTGTGTTTCCATCGCCCCTTTAGCGTTCTTCAACAATCTACTAGTCAATTACAAATTTATTGATGGAACTTGACTTAATGTCATGCTTTGATTATTGATTCTATATTGCATTGTGTTTCTGTGTTTGTAATGATGTAAAGCACTTTGAAATGCCTTGCTGCTGAAATGTGCTATACAAATAAAATTTGATTGATTGATTGATTGATTCAACCTTTTTCAGAAAAGCCGAGAACAACTTCATGCGAGCGTAGAAACTTTTTTTGAATTTTGCCGTTTCTAATTTTCCTCTCTGTGGTTTTTGTTGGCAGCGCGTGTCTCTGCCCAGACGCGTGGCCAGACTTTACCCGGCATACGGCCTCTACCTCTACGGCGAGGGCCTGTACGCTCAGGAGACCCGGGCGCTCAAGCTCAGTGGCGCGCCCGTGCTCTTCCTGCCCGGAAACGCTGGCAGCTACAAGCAAGGTGAGGGAAACGGGAACCGTCGATTCCCACACAGGTTGAAAGGTTTTTCATGGAACCATGTGAAGAGAGTGGATGGCTTCCTGCTCTCTGATTGGCTCTCCCCGTCATGTGACGCAGCTCGCTCTCTGGGCTCGGTGGCCCTGAGGAAGGCAGAGAACATGGAGGGAGGCGTCCATCTCAACGTCTTCACCGTGGACTTCAACGAGGAGCTGGTGGCGCTTTACGGCGGCAGTTTGCTCCGGCAGACCCACTTCCTGCACGAGAGCATCAAGGCCATCCTGCGGCTGTACAAGGTCAGAACCAGCTGGTACCGGTCCGGTCCGACCTCTGACCTCAGCGGGTTTTAGGTGACAAACCAACAGGAAGTATCCATGCTGCAGACCGTTACACATTTATCTGGTAATGGAAGCGCGGCCAGAAGAAAAATAAATTATATGAAATAAAAAATAAAACAAATTCACAAATATTAATAAAATATAAATACAAAATAATAAGAATAAATATAAATTGTGAACATAAAGTTCTGCTCAGCTGTTTGTCACATGAAGTCGTATTAAATCACCTGAAGGTCCGGTTTTCCCCGCAGCAGCTGAAGACGCCGCCCCACAGCGTGGCGCTGGTCGGCCACTCCATGGGGGGCGTGGTGGCCCGGGCGTTGTTCACTCTTCCTCGCTTCAACCCTCACCTGGTCAGCCTCATCATCACTCAGGCCTCCCCCCACATGGCCCCGGTTCTGGCCCTGGACCCGTACCTGCTGGGTGAGCCGAGCCGGTCGCCGTGTTGCCGGTCGCCGTGATGCCGGTTGCCGTGGTAACTCAGTTTTAACCCTCTCCCTAGATTTCTACACAGCGGTGAGGCAGAAGTGGGTGAATCAGGCAGCCAAGCTCAGGAACATCACCTTGCTGTCGGTGGGAGGCGGTTACCGTGACTATCAGGTCCGATCTGGGCTGACCTCCCTGCCCTGTCCCCCAGGAGACCCCAACAAGCTGTCTCTGGTGGTACGGCCGCTTTGTAGTGTTCAGTTTGTCCCGTTGCTGCGCCTTCCTCTGCTAAGCCTTGTGATCTGTGTCAGGTGACAGCGGTTCCCCGGACCTGGGTCTCCACCGACCATCTCTCCATCGTCTGGTAAGTCGCCTGGAGCTCGCCTGGAACTCGTGTCAGGCGTCTCAAACACCGTGTGACTCTGTTGCAGGTGCAAAGAGCTGGTCCTCGCCACAGTCAGGGCGTTCTTTGACCTCATTGATGCCCAAACCAGACAGGTCTGAACACCTCAGCTGCTTATAGTCATGGAGATCTCTGTCGTCAAGGTGTCCTCACAGCTGATCCGATGTCCAACAGTTCACAGATGATCCAGAGAGGAGGCGGAGCATCCTGAACCATCACTTCATCAGACACAACGTCAGGACACTGAGAGACGTTCAGGACACATCTGTCCCCATCCTGGGTGAGAGAACGCATCTTTAATCTGAGGGCAGCGCCCTCTGGAGGGAGGCAGGCAAGCAGGCGGCGCCCTCTGGAGTGAGGCAGGCAGGCAGGCGGCGCCCTCTGGAGGGAGGCAGGCAGGCGGCGCCCTCTGGAGGGAGGCAGGGAGGCGGCGCCCTCTGGAGGCAGGCAGGCGGCGCCCTCTGGAGGGAGGCAGGGAGGCAGGCGGCGCCCTCTGGAGGCAGGCAGGCAAGCGGCGCCCTCTGGAGGCAGGCAGGCAGGCAGGCGGCGCCCTCTGGAGGGAGGCAGGGAGGCGGCGCCCTCTGGAGGCAGGCAGGCAAGCGGCGCCCTCTGGAGGCAGGCAGGCGGCGACCTCTGGAGGGAGGCAGGCAGGCAGGCGGCGCCCTCTGGAGGGAGTCAGGCAGGCAGGCGGCGACCTCTGGAGGGAGGCCGCGAGTCGATTGACGTATTGTGGTTCTGGTTCTGACTGTGTTACTGATCTGAGTTCTGTTCCGTTGTTGTCCAGATGTTCCTGAAGCCTGGAGTGAAGTGAACTCTCTACGTCTGTCCTACAGAACCCCGAAGGTACCAGCAGAACCTCCTCCAGGCAGACAGAAGGTCCGCCAGGCGGTTCTGAGGTTCTGGAGTGACGCTCTGCTTTGTCTGACAGGAAGGACAGCTGAAGTACTTCCTGTTTGCTCTGCCGAGTCGGCGGAACGCCTACAGTCATTTCTACTGCCGCAGCAACAACCTGGTGGGTTCTGCTCACAACTCCAGAACTTCCTCCTCAGGTTCTGCCGACCCGCAGCGTTCAGATAGGTGGGCTCGTTCTGTCATCAGCAGAGGGAATGGTTCTGGTCCTGGTTCTGCTCTCTCATCACTTGTGGACCCGATCCGACTGACAGTCTGTCGCTCCACAGTCTACTGGCTGCTGCTCATCCACCAGATCCTTCAGAACCAATCCCAGCTTCTCACCGGGTTTCTGATCTGGTTCTGATGCGACCACAGGCTCACATTGTTGGAGCTAAACTGGGGCCAAAAAGTTTGTTAAAAAAACAAAATAAAATTGTAACTTCCTGTTGTGTTTGGGGGCGGAGTCTCAGAAGATGGGCGGGGCAGCTGGATCGAGTGGCTCCGCCTTTCTTCCTACTTCATGATCCCAGTTTATCTCCAAGTTCGTCTCGATGGGTTTCCTGAACAGAATCGTTGATTTTCTGCTGCTCTGGATTTTTCATATCTGATTTAAATCGATTCTGTTTTTCTCCCTTTATTTCCTTGATGACAGTTTTTGAAAACATATTAATCTTTCATTTCAATTTCCCTGTTTGGGAGTTGACCTGAAATCAGAGCTCAGTCCTGCGTTAAAACAAGACGGCGGCCTGATTATTTTATGCTGATTAATGATCCAGTGGATTTCTGGCTCCGCCCACTGGAGCGTTTCCTCTCGTCTCCATGATCCTGATGGAAACTCCTCCCAGCTGCAGTTTTTCTGAGCCGCTTCTCTCTGCTGATGATAAAACTTTTATTTTTACTTTGGTTAAAATCCTGTGAAAAATGTTTTCTCTTTGCTCAGTGATGTGGATCAAGGTAGATTTTAGCGTTTCTGTCCCTTTAAAATGTGTGGTTGTTGTCCAACAGGAGACGAGCAGCTGGGTTTTCGGCTGTCTCCATGGCAACGCCTCCTCCTGGTAAATGCCGCCATCTTGAATTATTGAGACGTTTGAGTCGCTCTGGTGTCTGGGATGAGCAGCTTGTCTCTCTCTGTCCTCAGCGGACCCGCCGTGGACCTGTCCATGGGAACCGAGCTGCTGCCAGCTTATAAGGTGACCTGAGCAGAACCGGCGCGGGTTGGCCCGGTTCTGCTCAGGTAGTAATGAGAACCCGTCTCCTCCCTCAGGTTCTGGTTCTGAGTCTGGCCGACTTGTCCTCCTTCACTCATCTGGTCGTTTCTGCCTCCAACCTCAACAGCAAACAGGTCTGCTTGTCCTTCCCCCGAACCGGGTCATAACCAGGTCGCTGGCGGTTCTGGCCCGGCCTGAGGTTCTTTTAAACAACAACTGTTTGTTTCTTCAGTTCACGGTGGAGTGTGAGTGGCAGAGAGAAGAATCTCTGACCCGGTCCGTCTCTGTGCCTCATGTCCTGTCCTTCGGTGAGTCGGAAACTCAAATTAAAAGCAACAATTTCTCAAAAACACATTTTAACAAAGTCAGCAGCACCAATAATATCATCAACTTACAAGGATAAAAGTCAGTTTTATCCCTGCAGTGCCTGGTGTCGCTAATTAGCATCGTAGATAAATTTACACTAATGGTGGGGGCAATCTTCAATATAACCTGATTGACACCAAACAAGATGTTTTTTTATTGTATAAAAAGAGTTAATAGCTGCTAAAAGCTGCTTCATAATAAAGTTCTGGTGGTTCTGGTTCTGCAGGTTTTCAAGCCAGTGACATCACAGTGAACTCCTCTGGACTTCTTCACAACATCCAGCTGTTGCACTTCCACCAGGTAGCCATCTCCACAGCAGCATTATTTTCTCCTACGCTGCCTCCAGACCTCAA
This sequence comes from Xiphophorus hellerii, assembly GCF_003331165.1. NCBI lineage: Eukaryota > Metazoa > Chordata > Actinopteri > Cyprinodontiformes > Poeciliidae > Xiphophorus > Xiphophorus hellerii. Next base: position 31,838,138 of record NC_045678.1, on the reverse strand, counting down.
ACGCACCTTTGTGTCCAGGTCTACCAGGCCTTCCGGATCAGCGTAGTGAGTCAGTGCAGAGGAACCAGAGGTAGGCACTTCCTGTTTGAGTGGATCAACTTCCTGTGATATGGAGCGATGATCCCAGTGTGTGTGTGTGTGTGTGTGTGTGTGTGTGTGTGTGTGTGTGTGTGTGTGCGTGCGTGCGTGCAGACAGGCTGCCCAGTGTGTACCGGATGCGGGTCCCCTGGTTCCGGGAGGATTCCTTCACCACAGCCAGGTGACTCTTCCTCATTCAGCTGCTTTCAGTTTCCTGCTGTTGGTTCTGACCCAGTTTGGTCCGTCTGCCAGCGCGCCGTCCGCCACAGAGATCTCAGGGATGCTTCACACCAGTCGCCCTGACAACGCCTCCAGTGTGCTGCTGCAGCTCCACACCGCCCCCAACTGCCAGTACAAGGTACAGCACTGAGCTCTGCTTGCAGCCTGGTGACTCTGGATTGCTAATCCCAAATTAGCAGCTTGCAGACCTGACAGTTTTATAAGGGGTCAGAGGAGTCCCACATCAGAGTGTGATCGATCCAAATGCAGAATGCTTCCTCCCCTCCAGGTGTCGGTCAGAACCTCCTTCCCCAAGGTGCTGGGACAGGTATGTCCAGCTTTTGCTCATCCAGACAGAACTTGCTGGTTTCTCGTTGCTAGACAACAGGAGTTGTGCTGCCGTTCCAGGTCCTGCGGTTCTGCGGGCCGCTGGTTCCGGTCTACACGGCCGTAGCGCTGCTCCTGGCCTGCGGGGGGCAGCTGTCCTCCATCCTGGCGTCGGGTCGAGCAGCAGACATGAGCGAGGCGGTGGGCGGGGCGCTGCAGCTGCACAAGGTCAACCTTCCTGTTTACCTGCTGCACATCCTCCTCAGGTGAGCCTGACCCCGCCCTCTAAGCCCCGCCCCCTGGGTCATTCTGGGTCACGTCTCGGTTTTGTTCTCCAGCTGCTGTCGGGACCTCCTCCCCCTAGAGGACTCCCTGCCCCCCACTCCGCCTGACGAGGCTCTTCCTGAGTGGGCGGAGTCAGGGGAGGAGTGGCGCCATCTGCTGGCGCCGCTGCTGTACGTGCTGGGGGCCGCCGTAGCGTTCTGGGCCAGCGCTCTGCTGCGCCTGCTGGTCCGGCTCGCCTCGCTGCTGCTGGCTCCGCTGCACAGGTAACGCCGGGTCCGGTCAGAACCCGGTCCCCTCTGAACTCTCCGCTGACAACGGGCCGTTCCTCCGCAGGCCGTCCGTCTCCAGAGGCGCCGGGACTCTGCGGCTCCGGACCCGCCTCCTCCTGGCCGTCTGCCTGGTGGCGGCCGGATCCACTTCCTGCGGCGCTCTGGCCATCGCCGCCGCCGGCCTGCTGCACCTGAACCGGGTGAAGCACACACACACACACCCGCGCTGCCTCACACACACACACACACACACACACACACGCTTCCTCATTCGTTCCATGCCCTCGTTAACCGGATCAGAACTTGTTGTTAAACTCAGTACTTCCTGGTCCATTTTGCTGTAGAACCTCCAGCAGCAGTGGTTCTGACCGAAATTATTATCTGTATATTTTTTCACTGTTTTTATTAAATTTTATGTATTTTTTAAATTATTGTTGTATTTATTTTTTCCAGCCTATTTTTTAAAAAAATGTATTAATTATATATTCATATCAGAGTGAAATAAAATCAAAATAATTTTTTATTTTATTTCCACTATTTTTTAATATTGAATTTTTCATTTTTAGATTTTATCATTTTCACTCTTTTTGTTTTTATTTATTCATTTCATTTATTTTTCCTCTCTTCGCTGCTGAAGCTTCGGCTAATAAAATGTTTTGTCAGTGAACCGTTGGACCTCAGCGGGGTGTACTTACTTTCAGTCCGTGTTGCCTTCAGGTACTTACTTTCAGTCCGTGTTGCCTTCAGGTACTTACTTTCAGTCCGTGTTGCCTTCAGGTACTTACTTTCAGTCCGTGTTGCCTTCAGGTTCTTACTTTCAGTCCGTGTTGCCTTCAGGTTCTTACTTTCAGTCCGTGTTGCCTTCAGGTTCTTACCTTCAGTCCGTGTTGCCTTCAGGTTCTCCGGCTGCAGATGACGGAACGATCTCTGAGCCACATGTTGAACCTGGTAAGATCCAGCAGAACCCGTCCTCCCGGTTCCGTTTGGCCTGAAACCAGAACCCGCTCTCCGTCCCTGCAGGCGCCACAGAAACAGAAACCGGCCGCCAATGGGGCGCCGGAGGGCGCGGCCGGCGAGCGCGGCGGCGCCCCCCTGCTGTCAGAGAGCGCCCTGCAGGAAGTGAGGGACGACCTGCAGCTGCACCTCAGCCTGGCGGCGCTGCTGCTGCTGCCCGCCGTGCTCAGCGCACCGTCGCTGCTCCACTGGAGCCGCAGCCTGAGGTAGCGCCGCGCCCCGCCGTAGGGAGCGGAGCGCCGTCTGACCCGGGTCTCATGGCCTTCTGGTTCTGAACAGGTTCTGCACCCGGCTGGACCCGGATCCCTGCTGGCTTCACTCCGTGCCTCTGGTCTGCGTCTCCCTGCTGCTCATCAACTGCGACACGCTGCAGCTCAGCAACAGGTGAGACAGTCGACAGGATCTGGACCCGGGCGGCCTTCAAAAATCTGCTCCTAAATTATTTTCACACAGTAGCTCAGTAAATGTGACATTTGACCCAAAATTCACAAAGTAGCCACATAATTATTCTGCTGAATGTTATTAGTGTTTGCAGCTCCAAAGCAAGCTGCAAACACATGAATGATTCTCACTCCAAGAAACACCAAAACTAAAAACAGGTGCAACAGAAAAACGCTGCAAACTGGCTCCAGTAAATGTTCGTCCTCCAGACCACCAGGGGGAGCCGAGCAGCGGATCATCTGGGACCGGAGTCAATAGAGACGGAAATCCAGAGGAAAAGTTTGAGGAAGGAAGAAAAGCCACATTATACTTTATGTTTTTAACATTTTAATAAAACAGCAGCATATTTACGAAGCTAATATTAGCAAGTCCAGACTCCACCTAGTGGCCTGGAGGACTAACACTTCGTGGAGCGAGTTCGCAGGATTTTATTCTTGCTGTTTTTATTTCCTGTGGTTGCAACATTTTTGTGTTGCATTTGTTTTTTATGGTTTATGTTTATCTTAGACCGCAACATTCACGTGTTTATTGGATCTAAATTTTATTCAAAGATAAATAAATATTCTGTAGATTTATTTCGTCTTCAGCAGATTTCAAACACTTCCTTATTTTAAACTTCCTCTTTCCTGTCTTGCAGCCGACTGCTGCCTGTCGTCTCCTGCCTCCCGCTCCCATTGGCTGTCGCCATGGCGACCTTCTCTTCACTCCACCTGTACAGAATTGCCTACTTCCTGTCTGCGGTGCTGGTTCCCCTGGGCGTCTGCTGCGTCCTCTGACGGCCCGGAAACCGACCCGCCTGCCGTCCGGACGTCCTACCGCCTCGTCTGCCTTATCGCTCTGCCTTCAGGGAGTCAGCGGGGGGCGCTGTTCTGATGAGGAGGGGGTTCTGATGGACCGCCTGCTGCCGGAACCGGTCATGTTTACATTCATAGTCCTAGAAGCAGAGCAGCTGGGTGGAGTTAGAGAGGTCCAGTTTGTTTCTGTGTTCATGTCAGGGTTCTGGGTCAGAGGTCAGGGTTCTGGGTCAGAGGTCAGGGTTCTGGGTCAGAGGTCAGGGTTCTGGTTGTGGAACAAGCTCTGAGGCGGCGGTTAGGAAGCCAAAAGTTCAAATAAATTCTTCAGAACCTGAATTGAAACATATTCTCCTCTTCCGGGTCGCAGACAGCCCCACCCCTTATTGGCCTTTAAAGAACCTCCAAAGGGTCAAAGGTCAACGTCAGTCGGGTTTATCAGAACCTCCTGGACCGGGTTCCAGCCGTCCAGCTGATGGTTTGGAGGAACCCGCAGCATGACGCTGCCACCACCATGTCGTCTCCTGACCCAAACAGCTCAGACCAGAAGACAGGGTCAAAGGTCAGGAACTCACCCTGCTGCCAGAACAAGCACCACTTCCTTCAGCCTAATGGTGACCTTTCAGAATAAAAGCCTTTTATTGTTCTGTTCACTCACCGGTTCCTTTTTCATCCCATCTTCATGGTTCTGGTTCTGGTTCTGGATCCTGGTTGTTTTATATTTCCCTCTAGGTGTTTCTGGTTGCCATGGAGACCATCAGAACCGACCCAAAAGGTCTGACTGCTGCCTTATTGCGTCTAATGGTAAACCATCAGCATCGCTGATTTATTGACTGATTATTTATTGATGATTGAAATGAAGTTCAGAACCAGAACCCGGTCCATCAGAACCGCTCGGTCCAGTTTGCTGCTGGCTTGGTTCTGTTGACCCGTTTCTGCTGAAACCGAGCAGAGACGGAAATGATTTGTTTTAATGTTTCATTTATGCCTTTATTGTGAAGAACTTCCTGTATTTTAAGCTGAAAACAGGAAGTTGATGCTTTGTGGGTTTTCTGAACTTTTTTTTGTTGCCAAAAGTGATTTTTATTTTTTATATTCAAGCCGATAAAACGGAGAATCAGATCATAAAATTCATATTTAACATTTCCAACATTAAGATGCAGACATTAGAAATGTTCAAATGTTGACGGTTGAGTTACAAAAAGAAAAAAATTCAAATGAAAAACATTTTTATAACATTAATAAATAAGTAAAGTACCCATTTTGAAAAATTTTAAGCTTTTAAATTTATGAATTTAAAATCTAATACATTTTTAATATTTCAACATGGAAACTTTTAAAATATTGACTTTTTCAAAATGTAAAATAAAAACATTTTAAAAATTTAATTCATTTTAAAATGGAAATTATTTAAAATGTGACATTTAAAAGTGTAGAAATTTTGACATAAAAAAAATTCTTTCTATAAATGGAAAAATTGAAAAATTTTAGAAAATATGGAAATGTGAAAATGCTGAAATTGAAAACCTGAACGTAAGATGTAACGGTTTAAAACGATGTGAGCGGTTTAGTGTCGGCTGTCGGCCATCTTTCCTCCGCTCGGCGCCACTGTGCCTTCCTGCTTCACTCCTGCCTGTCGGTGGAAACTCCACCTGCCCCAGCAGCTGGAAGTGGACTTTACTGGTTCCAGTGTTTAAATGTGTGTCTGCCATTGTAATAAGTGGATGATTTGACTAGGACCAGCGAGCGCTGCCTGTGGGTTAGTGATTGTGAACTGAATGTGTGGAAACTCGTGACTTCGGCTTTTCTCGTGCAGTTTTCGTGCCTCGTCGTAAACGTGCGCCGACCTCGTAGAAGAGATTAGTAAAATCAGAATTATGTTTTAGAGACTCGTGACTTGTACCCGTGTTCACTGTGACTTCGTCCTTCCAGCCGTTCGGATCAACGGAGGCGGATTGGAAAAGAAGTGGAAGATTTTTATTCTCTGGTTTGATGTTTTTGGATATTTTGAGCTTAAATCTACAGAGAGGTTTTTACAGTGTTTTAAATGTGCCGGGTGTTTTCTAATCATAAAGCAGCCGTTTGTGACTGTAATGACCCCAGGTTAAAGGGACAGTTTGTAACATTTGGTCTGATTTCCAGGGAAAGGTGACTGAATGTTTGGCAGCATCATGCCTGGACAACATTTACAACTAAATGACTTCAAATGTAATTAAAAAGCTGAACTCAGACTGAGGCTCACGCTCTGCAGAAGTTTCACATTTTGGTTCTTTCTCTCCTGCCTCAGATACTGGTTCAGACCCGTCGTTTCCATGGCGACGGGTTTGGATCTGAGCTCAGTTGAAGCTTCAGCTGAAGATGGCAGAGCCTGCGACAGCATGCAGCCTCTCTGCTCCGGTTCAGATGGGGAATGCACTCTGTATAGTTCTGTTGCCACGGCAACCGCTTCAGACCCGATACCATGATCTGCCCTCTAATCAGATCCAGTGCTTTCCTTTTATTCCTGACATGAATAAAAGTGGTGGACACACGTCCACTAATTTGATAACAGCAGAGCTAATATTTCGCTTTGCACGTTTTGACAAATGTTTAGTGTACTTAGTCTCCCCTGAATTTAATTTTCCAGTAAACTTCTGATGTAATAATTGAGTTGGCTGTTGTTAAAGCATCAACAGGGTTGAACTTTAGCGATTTAGCTTTACTTCAGCTAACAGTATTAACTGTAGCTAATAGCTATGTATATTCAGCTAATATGTTTAGCTAAATCCATGTTGGTATAGCGCTTTAGCATCAGTGGAAGTAATGTTAGTGCTAACCTGGCTCAGCATGGCTAACCAATTAGCTGGCGGTGTCCGCTACTGCCTGTAAAAACCCGTTTGCTCCGTGTGACGTTGAGACGGCGTCACTGCTGGAGGTTTTCCCAGTTTTCCCAGTTTTCCCAGCGCTCTGGTTGGATCTGACGCCTCAGCTTTGGGTGTGAATGTACAGAAACAGGGAGGCGGCCACCCACCATGGTTGCCATGGTAACAGTGGTTTGCGACCGGGGTGCTGTCGTGGGCTCTCCAGCCTGATGCTGAAGCAGAAGTCCAGCTTCATTCGTCCTAAATGTGCTGATGTGCCACGCAGCTGACTGAGGAGGTCCAGATGTTCCGGTTGGGCCTCTGAATGTTCTCTGAAGAGTCTTTAACCCTCAGGTTCGGGTGGAAACTGCTTGATGTTTTTATATTTATCATATTTTTAGCTGATTTATCAGTAAATGAACTTTTGGAACAAATGTTTGATTAAAACTGAAAAAATAACTCCTGTTTCTGTTTTTTCTTTATTAAAAATTGTTTGGGTTTAGATTTAATACACAACCAGTTCACAACAAACGCATCAGAGATTTATAATTGTTTCATAGTATTAAAATCACATTAATCTGGACCAGAATAAAATAATGTGAAATATTTCAATGTTTGAATTTTTTTAAAAGATGCAGTACCTACCTACAGCCTGTTGGGGGCAGTATTTCCCTGCAGTGCGTAAGCTGCCTGATCCTGGAGGCTGCAGCTGTTTTCTACTGGCAGCTGAAAGGCGTCAATAAGACTTATTTTAATTTAGTTTAACCAGAAATTTGTAAATATTTCAAGTTCTGACGTCTCTCCACCTTAAACTGAATATATAAAGTGATTTTATAAATATATAATATTTATAAATATATAAAATCACTTCCAGAAAGATCCAACAAACACCAACTTCTTCTTCACAAACAAATACTTTTCTAAAGATCCACCTGAAGCGAGTTTTCTGTAAATACCTGAGCGCTTTGTAAGCGTCGGAAATGCGGAGTTCTACAGAACTTCACTAAGTTCTCAGTTCATCAGTTCTGACCCAGTTGGGTTAGCCAGGTTCTGTGTGGGCGGCCATGATGGAGCAGAGGCTCAGAACATGCTGAGGTACCGGTTGCTATGGTGATTGCGGTGTTGGACACATTTCCGCTCATTTGGCCACTTAGCTTCCCCTTAACTGTAAAACATAGAGCAAGAACAAGATGTACAATATTTAAGGTGTTATAGAAATTGTGTCAAAACAAAATGTACATAATTTGTCTTTCAGTAGAATTTGAATTGAAGTTAGCATTTTAGCATTAGCCTCCTCTAAATACTGTGTTGGTGTAGCGCTTTAGCGTTAGCTTCCTCTAAACAGGTATTGGAGTAGCTATTTAGCATTAGCATCTGCTAAATATGTTTGTGTTTCTCTTTTGCATAAGCGGAACTAATGTTTATTGTGTTTTGAGATTAGCCTGCCCAGCTAACTCTTTAGCTAGCAGTGCTCACCGCTGAGGAGACATGGCGGTTCAGGAGAACTTCCTGTCAGCATGAAGGAGTGAACGAGAGGATAAACTTACAGTTTCTACATTCTGGATGAAGTTTCTAGAAAACCGTTAGACCTGCTCTGACTCTGATCTGCAGGATTTATGATGTTTCTGCATAAAACCGGATCACCAGTCCGGCAGCTGCAGCTTTCAGACGTAATATTTAAATTTTAATATGATGAGATTTAACCGGAAGGGTCTGTGTTGTTCTACAGGTTGGGTGAATCCCGCCCTCTCCGGGGTTTTTCCCCATCACCATGCGGTGTTCAGCGGGAACGAGCCGGACGCGTGACGCCATCCTCCGGTGAGCCGCATGCTCTGCAGCCGGACTGCAGCTGCGCAGAGAGGGAGAGAGAGAGCCGCAGAAACAGCAGCCTCCGGTGCACACACACACACACACACCCACACACACACACACACTGAGAGAGAGAGGAAGGTGAGGCTGAGCTTTCCCTGCGCACCTCTGGATCGGACCCGCAGAACCCGCAGAACCCGCAGGACCCGCAGGAGGGGATCCTTCCTCCACCCGCAGCTCTGCGTCAAAGGTAAGCTGCGTGCGGTGATCGTCCCGCAGCGTGGGGACAGAGGTAACCATGATGATGATGATGCGTGTCAGTGAAACAGCCGCAGCGGTTCTCCGCACCGATGCGGGATGCCGTCCAGCTTCACGCGTGAAGCTCCGCATGCTACATGAGAGGCGATGACGTAGGGAATTCCCACAGTAACCCCGCACGTCCCGCACAGGCGGAGCGGGACGGCGCTGTTATGTAAGGAGGATTCTGCTGACATGGTTCGGTTCGGTTCGGCCTCCAGATGGGGGCGAGGGGAAGTGGAGTGGGGGGAGGGGGCTGAGCTGGCCTGTGATTGGTTATCAATAAGCTTCATATCGATCTGCAGTCAGATCAGTTTGCGGTAAAAGACACTGAGGATGATGAGGATGATGATGAGGCCTTCATCCTGTTTTCTTTGTTTTCTTTTAAAATCTTTGATCAAAGTTGAAGAAAACTAAAGATGCAAACGCAGCATTTCAGACCTGCAGCTTCCTCTGGATCAGACCTTCATCCTCATCTTCATCCTCAGCTTCATCCTCATCCTCAGCTCGTTTCACATCACAGATTCATAAAAATATGTTTTATTTCCCCACAGATAAACATGGCTGGTCCAGAGGAGCTGCAGGGCCGTTTAAAAACAGACAAAAAGGATTTAAAGAATATTAACCAAACAGGCGATTAAATAAAAACTGTTCAGCAAAACCAGCAGAAATATTTAAAATGTTAAAAACCAGCAGAAATATTTAAAATGTTAAAAACCAGCAGAAATATTTAAAATGTTAAAAACCAGCAGAAATATTTAAAATGTTAAAAACCAGCAGAAATATTTAAAATGTTAAAAACCAGCAGAAATATTTAAAATGTTTAAAACCAGCAGAAATATTTAAAATGTTAAAAACCAGCAGAAATATTTAAAATGTTTAAAACCAGCAGAAATATTTAAAATGTTTAAAACCAGCAGAAATATTTAAAATGTTTAAAACCAGCAGAAATATTTAAAATGTTTAAAACCAGCAGAAATATTTAAAATGTTTAAAACCAGCAGAAATATTTAAAATGTTTAAAACCAGCAGAAATATTTAAAATGTTTAAAACCAGCAGAAATATTTAAAATGTTTAAAACCAGCAAGGTGTGAAAATGTAATGTTGTTTTTGGATCCAGATCTTCAGATCAATCAGGCGTTAGACAAAAATAGATATTTGATAAAATATCTACTAAAATAAACATTATTATTATTAAAGAACTAACATTTTTATTTTCCAGTTTATTTAAAACCTGAATAAAAGTTGAGTTGCCCCAGATGTAGCTGGAGCTAGTTCCCTCTGCGTGAGTTCATAAAACAGATTAATGTCATAAAACTTACATTAAAAACTAAGTTTCACTGCATGAAACTTATAACAGTTATAACAATAAAATTATAACAATGTAAATAAATAGAACTAAATGTCAAACTTTTATTTTGTAATCACTAATATCCAGATTACAGTTTAAGTTTTAAAGATTAATTTCGTGAAAAATAAAAAAATTTTCTGTATGTTTTGATATTTGAGGAAAATCTTGTCAAATTTTCAAACTAATGACAGAAATAATATAGAAAATATGTTATTGGTTCTTTTTGTGGAAAATACGGAACAGTAAGGGCAACATTTCAACATAAATAGTGTAGTCATAAAACACTGCAACATTTACAAAATGAGCATAAATAATGTCATACAATTATAAAATCAAACTTTGTGTGTAAACAGGAAATCTGCAGATTTTTCTGTTTCTGAAACATTTTCAGTTTTTTCTTCATCCAGAGGAGAAACGCTCCAGACATTTTCCTCAGGTAAAAGTAACTGAGTCTGTCAGAATCTGAACTCTGGAAAAGGAAAACGATCATTTTATGATCAATGAATGAATGAATGAATGAATGATGTGCAGCCCGGTACGGAGAGACATCAGAGCAATAATCAGTCTGAAATCCTCATTAAATCATCAAAATATGAGATAAAAACATCCCCTAATGAGGTCAAAGGTCAGCCAGCTGTACAAACTTTTTGACTAAATCCTTCAGTTAAAGCACAAAGGGAAACCAAATTTATAAATATAGAAATATTTTTTAAAAATTGTGTCTTTTTTATTGTATCTGCTCAATAATAAAGTGAAAATGATTATTTTATTGAGATAAAGAAAACAGATTTTTTGTAGAAAACGGATCAGAAGAGTCCGGGTTCTACCGGTTTTTCTGATTTATCATTTGGGTTTCAGAGTAAAAGCAGGTCAGAGTTTGAGCTGCTCCAAAATTCAGAGGAAAAACCAAAAACTTTACTTTTTGCACTTAATACTTTTTGAAGAAGATATTTTTCTGCAAGATAAATTGGTGAATCTGTTCTGCTAGCGGGACAGATCCGCTCCGTTCCAGATCCGCTCCGTTCCAGAACTCTGCTCGGAGCCAGAAATGGCCCCCGGACCGAGTTTTGGACCCCTCTGCAGCGTGTTTTGGATCCATAAAGTTCAGAACCACAGAAACCGAACCGGTTCCTCTGACGACCGCTCCCTGGGAGGCTGGAGGCGGTTTCCCTGGAAATGGGTCGGTAATCCGGTCAATCTGGACAGGAGGCGGGATTACAGCGCAGAACCTCTGCTGGACTGCTCTCCACCTGCGGGCCGGTCCGGTCCGCTCCCAGCATCTGTGGAGGTGCGGAACCATTACGTAATCATGGCAACGTCACAGCGGCTGGTTTGTGGGAGGAGACCCAGAATCAGACCGGGTCGGCCACGTGAGCCGGATTTACGGCGCCGAGGTTTATTCTCCCGTAAATCCCTGTCTGAGGTTTCACTGTGTGTGTGTGTGTGTGTGTGTGTGTGTGTGTGTGTGTGTGTGATCTTGTCGAGTCAGGGACGTCCTGCTTTCCTTCTGATTCATCCCGGTGGAAACTCGGCGCTTCGGCGGCCGGGTCGGCGGTTCTGTTCAGCCGCATCGATTCCAGATAAAACCCGTTGCCCCGCTTTTAATTTGAAAGGTTTTATGTGTCACGTGAGAGACAAGTGAAATCCTTCAGTTGTTGCCAGATAGCAGAGTGAGGAGTTTGGCCTCAGATCAACACTGTGGGATCCCGGTTCTGTTGGTGACCCGGTTTGGACCAAGCTTCAGCTGTTGGACTCAAAATACAGTTTAGTGTCAAAATAAATGAAACTAATGAAAAGTTGTACATATTTTATATTAATTATGGTTCAAAAGCAGCTCTGTCTAGGTTAGCATTCATTTAATGAAACTCAAGGTTTCGGCTGTTTTGCAGTTTTCTGGAAGTTTGTTCCAGATTTCAGCATAGAAGCTGAATGACGCTTCTCAATGTTTGGTTCTTTTTAGCGTAAGCTCATTATTTAGCACTGAGCTAAATATTTAGTTTAGTTTAAAACTAAATATTTAGCACCAAACAAATATTTAGTTAGCAAGCTAAATGTTTAGATTGCTAACTAGTTTAGCTACATATTAGTTGGAACCAAAATATTTACCTTGCCAGCTATACATTAGCTGTATTTATATTAGTTGCAAGCTAAATATTTTCCTTCCAACTAATATTTAGCTAGTTAAATACTAGCTTGAGGTTAAATATTTAACTGATATTTAGTCTGTTAAGCGAGTCGGCCATGTTGGACACCAGCAGCAGGACTCAGGCTGCTCACTGTTCATTTCATTCTAACTCTGGTTTCCTCTCTGCTCCCCTGAGGTTCCTGAACCTGACCTGTGACCCTCCTGTGACCTTTGACCTGTGAACATGGCGGTCCGTGAAATTCTTCGGTTTGGGTCAGACAGTCACAGGGATCCAGATCCGGCAGCAGCGGCGCTTTAAGATTCGGTCCAGACGCTCTTCTTCTTCTTCTGTGCGTCTGTGACTGAGCCGCCGTCCAGCATGCGTCCATCCCTCGCCACCGCGGTCCTCCCACCCAGGACCCGCTCCCACAATCCCCCCAACCTGCCGGTGGGAGGCCGCGAACACCTGTCGGCCCCCCGCCGGCGCAGCCCCCACCTGCGCCACACGCTGAGCCCGGAGAACCTGCGGACGCTGGCGGAACGCGGCGGGGCGGCCGTGGACGCCGCCTCCGTCATCGGCGGCCCAGTCGGACTCACGAGGGCCAACAGCGACACCGACCTGGTGACCTCGCAGAGCCGCTCCTCGCTCACGGCGTCCACGCTGGAGTACACACTGAACCGCGGCCAGAACCTGGTCATCACCTGGGACATCAAGGAGGAGGTGGACGCCACCGACTGGATCGGGCTGTACCACATCGGTGAGTCCAGAGCCGGGACGGGGCCTCTGACCCAGGGGCCCCTGATTCAGAGGCCCCTCTTCCTGTGGAGAACTTCACCTCTAGCAACATTTGAGTCAGGGATTGGTGGATTCTGGGAGAGGGGGCGGAGCTTAAAAACAATCACTGGTTCTTATTGGCTGAGGTGTATTTGTGAACAACCTGACACAAACGATTAAACTCATAGCGTCAGATTGTAGCTATGGTAACACAACTATCAAGCTATAATAATTGTTTGCATTTTACAAAGAAAATTTACCAATTAAATCTTAAATTTAAATGTTAAAGAATATAAATCACTTAGTTTATCTCTGGAGAAATGGTTAAAACTAATTTACTATAGCGCTTTAATGCTATATGCTATAGCATGTTGGTAAAGCGCTTTAGTATTAACAGAATTAATTTTCATTATTATTGCTTAAGGTTAGCGCAATCATTTTTGTTGTAACCAACGATATCTCATGTTGTCAACTTGTGATTCATGGACCGTTTGGGTTCTCCTGATCCAAACCTCAAGCTGAGGACGAGCAGAACCAGAGGAAACAAACAGAATATCCGTCTGTTTGGAATCTCATTGGCTTTGAGTCTGAGGGATGATTGACCCGGATCGACCTCGAGGCTTTCAGCTGATCCAGGTGTTTCATTCCAGGAGCGCTGAGCAGATCCAGGTCCAGCCTGGAGAGATCCACAGTCCAGGGTGGACCGTTAGCTGGCGAGGCGTTAGCTGCTGATGTGTTAGTTGCTGCTGCGTTAGTTGCTGCGGCGTTAGCTGCTGAGGTGTTAGCTGTCGAGACATTAGCTGTTGAGGTGTTAGCTTTCGAGACATTAGCTGCTGATGTGTTAGCTGCTGAAGCGTTAGCTGCTGATGCGTTAGCTGCGGAGGCGTTAGCTGCTGAGGTGTTAGCTTTTAAGACATTAGGTACTGATGTGTTAGCTGCTGAAGCGTTAGCTGCTGAGGTGTTAGCTGCTGCTGCGTTAGCTGCTGAGGTGTTAGCTGTCGAGACATTAGCTGTTGAGGTGTTAGCTTTCGAGACATTAGCTGCTGATGTGTTAGCTGCTGAAGCGTTAGCTGCTGATGCGTTAGCTGCTGCTGCGTTAGCTGCGGAGGCGTTAGCTGCTGAGGTGTTAGCTGCTGAAGCGTTAGCTGCTGAAGCGTTAGCTGCTGAGGTGTTAGCTGCTGAAGCGTTAGCTGCTGAAGCGTTAGCTGCTGAAGCAATAGCCTGGAGGCTGAGTCAACACGCGTTACAGTTTCAACACACACAGCATTGCAATGACACACTCCGTCCCAGCGGCTGCGTTGGTCCTCATTTTGCAGGCTAATCCTGCTTGTAGATGTGAATTTGACGGGGATTCACGGAGCCGACGCAGAAGGAGGCGATCCGACTCGGCGGCTCTGTCCATGTTGCAGAAACCCGATCCAGCGATCAGCAACCAGAACCAGCTGAGAGTTTTCCCCATGAGGAAGAGCTGAGTGCGGATGTCCCCTCCTGGACACTTTATACTCCAAACGCCGGGTTGTCTCTGCAGTCAGCACAAGCATTGCTTTGGTTTACAGCTGCAGACGTATTCACACCCCAAACCCGGTAGAACCAGCAGAACCTGCCTGCTGTGGGTCCAGTCTGCAGACTGAGAGGAATTTAATTACCGCTACGATTAGAACAGAGCATCATAACCATTCTGCTCATGTTATTGTTTTACTACTAATCATTTTTGTTTATATTTTAACAAACCCGTTAAAAATGAAGCTACATTTTCATGTTGTTTTGTGCCAAATCATAAAACAGCAACACACCTGGTCAGTCAGCGGCAGAACACCATCAGTCCGACCACAGCAGGTTCTGACGCTCACTTCTGATTTTTTGTGCGGTTCTTCATGTTTCTAAATGATTCGGCTTCTCAGTGAACAGTTTACGACCTGAAAGCTACATAGCTCAGAACGTAGCTATGGAAGAGGAGCAGATCGGATTTATCTGGGTTGAAATATCAGATTTAGTCCAATCAGTCTGCAGTGAAAAAGTTGGATTTGTGTTGGATTGGCTGTAAACTTCCACACCACTGATCCCAGTAAACACCCAGTAAGCACACACTGTCTGAACAGGAGCTCATCAGAAGTGATGCCCATTTTATTATTTCTTTAGAGTTTGGTGTTTATTTATTTGCTGTTTCTTCTTAGAGTTTAGATTTATTATTGTTTTGGTTTTATTATTTCCTCTGCTGTGTTTCTGCTCTTCTAGGTTTTAAATTAGTTTTCTTTCTAGATCTTCATCAAGTTTCTTTTAGTTTTAGTTGATTTTATTTAGTTATTCCCATTGTGTCAGGATCTTAGTTTTTGTTCTTCACCTGCTAGTTAACGGTTCTTCATATTCACATGTAATTTGCACCAGAAACAGTTTGATCTGGTTTAAGATGCCGCTCTGTTGCCAAATGTTTCTAGTTTCATTAGAAATGAAGCAGGAAGGAAGGTCATTTGCTGGAGGCTCATTCTGGACGTTTTCTTTGTTCTGTGAAGCAGAAAATAAACCACAGAAGAAGAGTTTGTGCCAGGCAGGTCGTTAGGTGACTTCATATTGATCAGAAACTGCCAGGACTTAATAACCTGCAGCGGGGTCTCATAGCCGCCTCTTTCCTCGACTAAGCAGACATTCAATAACGACCCACACACACACACACACACACGCCCACACACAGCTCAGGTTTGACTCCTCATTAATCTGAGTATAAAAGTGCTACGTACAGCGGAATCCCCCATCCGTGTTTTTAACTCCAGGAAGTTCGTCCTTCTGCTCGGCGGTCACAGGAAGTTATTTCTGGAGCAAATTTCACTGATTAAAGGTAAACGTGAGCTTCAGATTGCCGAGTCTGCAGAGAAAATGCGCTGAAAGCTGCAGCGCTGCAGGCTGCTGCAGCTGGGCGGCAGATGTCTGAGGGGTAAAAATAGCCGCTGTGTTTCCAGATGAGACCAGTCCATCCAACGTGTGGGACTGCAAGAACCGAGGCGTCAACGGGACCCAGAGGGGCCAGATCGTCTGGAGGCTGGAGCCCGGACCCTACTTCATGGAGCGTGAGTTCGGACCCAGTCAGCGGGAAGCTGGGATGTCTGAACCGATGATGATGATGTTTATCCTTCCTCACAGCGGAGACCAGGATCTGCTTCAAGTATTACCACGGGGTGAGCGGAGCCCTGAGGGCGACGACTCCCTGCATCACTGTGAAGAACCCGGCGGTTCTGGTGGGTTCCAACCCGGTTCTGATCCATCACAACCTGCAGGATGAGCCTCATCTTTCACTGGTTACCAGTTCATGGAGCCAGCAGCTCATACTGGAACATGTTTGAATTCATAAACATCCAGGACTGAAATATTGACCTTCAGGAAAAAGTTCAAATAATAAAACAAATTTCTATTTAAAATGATGTTACAAAAACAACATTTTATTTTAATCAGTAATAACTACAAGAAACTACATGTAGTTTATATCAGTTCTTTAATCAAATCAAAATAATCACTCAGGTTAGCAGAGGTCAAAGGTCATCACTGACCTTCATCCCTCCAGAGAGGAAGATTATTCCCAAAACATACAGATATATGGAGAAAAAAAACGTTAAAAAATTTAAAATGTAAATAATTAAAAAGAAAGAAAATTAAAACTAATTACATTTAAAAATAAACAAGTAAAGAAAATGTATAAGATATAAATACTAAATAAGAAAATGTAAAATAATAAGAAAAACAACATTAAAATTAAATAAGAAAGTCACATTTAAAAGATGATGAATTAAAAAAATAAATAAATAAATTGAAACAAGCAAAAGCTCATTCAGCAGATCCAACCCAGCGCAGAGAAACCCCAGAGCTCCATGTCAGACTCCAGCAGGTCAAAGGTCACGACCCTGAACCAAAGCGGCGTGCGTTTGCTCTGTCTGCAGGTGGAGGGTCTGGCAGAGCAGGTCGGCGTTGAACATCCACGGAAACTCATCAGCTTCACTTTAACCGGTGAGGAGAGACGGGACGGCTGAGCTACACCATGTCAGTCGTTCATTTATAAACGTTGGCACATTTTCAAACTAAATATGTAGATAGCAAGCTAAACATTTAGCTTAGAGCCAAATATTCAGAACCTCAAACGAGCTAGCTCTACGCTAACTGCTTAGCATCGAGCTAATTAAGCTACTAAATAGCTCCAGCATAGTTAGCACCTAGTTAGCTTGCTAACTTATTCAGTCTGAAGCTAAATATTTTGCTTGCAAACTAAACATTTAGTTTGAAACTGTGACATTTATGAGTGAATGAATAATATGGTGAAAATACGACTTAAAAACAGATTATTGCTGCTGGTTGTTGACTGTAACTTTACAGACGTAGATATTGATCTCTTTATTGAACTGAATTTTCCATTCATTTCAAGCAGCTCATGGTGGAACAGTTTAGGTTTTATTCTCCTCCAGCTCCACACTTCTAGAAACCAGGACGTCGACTCTGGTTTATGATCTTAGGTCGTTTCGTTGCAGATCTGCGCTCCACCGGCTTGAAGAAAGGCATGTTTTTCAATCCGGACCCGTACCTGAAGATGTCCATCCATCCTGGGAAGAGAAACATCTTCCCGGTCTTCAGCCACCACGGACAGGAGCGCCGGTCGGCCATCATCGCCAACACCACCAACCCCGTCTGGCACGGCGAGGTGAGTCTCCTCCTCAGGCTGCAGCGCCTCCCTCTGGCGCCTCTTCACGCCTCTCATTCTTCCTCACAGAAATACACGTTTGTGGCGCTGATGACGGACATCCTGTACATCGAGGTGAAAGACAAGTTTGCTAAAAGTCGTCCAATCATCAAGCGTTTCCTGGGTCAGCTGGCCATTCCTGTGCAGCGGCTCATCGAGAAGATTCCAGGGTAGGACACGCAAACATGGCGGCTTTCTGAAAACCTCAAATACATGCAGCTCAATATTTAAACAAATTGAGCTGAAGGTCATAGAGAGAGTTTAAACTGATTAACTGGTTCCAGTTGGTGGTTCCAGTTTGAACCATTACACTCATTTATTAGTCCAGTGGAAGTTTCTAAACATCTCCAGATTCTAGTATCATCGGTTCAAATACGGCTAAAGGTCAGGAGAATCATGACCTGGACACTGCTGGAAGCCCAGTGAAGCCAGTTTAAAGAGGAAAATTCACCATTTTTCATGTTTTTATTTTTCCATTTTGGTCTCTGCTGCTAGAAAAACATCCAGACACTTAAAATGAATCATCCAGACGTTTTCTGGAAATAAATTTATGTTTTTTGGTGTCTGGAAAACGATCTGCTTTAAAAACCTTCCGGTTATGACATCAGAATCAGGTGGAATTGCTCCGTTGCCTAGCACCCCCCGCCCAGCCCCGTTGCCTAGCAACCCCGACAGAGCAGGTTTTAATTGTAAAAACTTCTTCTGCTTCTGGGTCGCAGACGGACGGTTGTACAGTAAACATGGAGATGAGGGGGCGGAGCCAGCAGCAGCTTATTTGCATTAAAGGGACAGAGACCAGAAAACAAATCAATCTGAAACCTGAAAACAGGCGAAACTGAGGAGGAGAAATCTGATGAAGGAGTGGGGAGTATGTATATATCTGAGCCTATGTGGATTGTGCTTCCTACTTCCTGTTTCCTACATCCTGTTTCTTGTTTTCTACTTCCTGTTTCCTGTGCAGGGTCCAGCCGGTCAGCTTCCCGCTGTGCCGCCGCCTGCCCACCGAACACGTC